>NC_068419.1:3350475-3701308 GCF_023724105.1 Carassius gibelio | reverse complement strand
TATTATTAATATTTTGAGGCTTTTTTATATAAATCTAGAATAATGTGCACAGATTAATTATTCACAGATCAGTAATGTTTTATGAAAGTGAATAGGGACAATTTGGATTTCATGTTGAATTTAATGTATGTTAAATTGTAATGATGTTGTAGATGTCTGTGTCGTCATAGAAACAGTGTAGGTGGTTGTATGACATGCAAGTGTGGAAGCAGGTGTGGCCTGCCGCAGTGTCTGAGTTTGTGTGTGTGTGTGTGTGTGTTTGTGTAAGAAACACACACAAGAGAATGATGCCTGTGTGAGAGAGACATAAACAATGAGAGGCAGAGAGAAAGCCTGTACGATGAGAGGCAGGTGGGATTGCTTGTCATGCAGGTCAGGTCATCTCTGTTCTTCTTCATGTACTGAACTAACGTTACTGTAACTAAATCCCTTCTGCTACTGTATGTGTGTGTGTTCTGATGTGTGAATTAAGTGCTCTGACGCACACACTCCTGCTGGTCCTAGTGATTAGCTAAATAGTATCTCCAAACACAGTGAGCTACTTACCTACAGTAGACAGCATTTTAGGGCATGTTTGAACATTTAATAAGAACTACTGAACATGTCTGGGCAGAATATTTTGTAGGCAGTGTTTTGAGATTTACCAATATGAGAACTCAAAGAAATACTTCTCAGGCAGTATCTGGAGGTATCAAGGGTTGCATAACATCCAATCTATTAAGATATCTACTAAGGAGCGGAGATTTGCCCTTCCTATCACTGCCGATGATATCTTACAATCCTGTGTGTGATGGTTGATTGAATAGATTGTGGCATCTAAGTCCGTATGTTCGGCTGACGGTTTTATTTCTATTTGCTTGGTTATCTCTAAAGCTCACATGATTGGTTTTTAGATCAGACAATTGATGTTGTGGTGCCTTAAAAGCCTGAACCTAACCTTTTATACAAAAATGCTTTGTTAAGCCAATGGACTCAGATTTTTTGACACAATAACTTAATTTTCTGTGAAATGTGATTAAGGATATGCTTTTCTGTTGGCTTAAAAGCACCTGTCATTTACCGAATAGAGTTCAAGTATATCCATTTTTTTTCTTTCTTTTTTCCTCCATAGGTGTGATAACTTCTGTTCGGATTTTTGGGGGTTGTTATAATTTTTTTAATAAGTCTCTTATGCTGAACAAGGCTGCATTTTATTTATTTATTTAGTAATATTGTTCGATATTAATATGATCAATTTAGAATACTCTTATGTGTCACATGACTTTTAAATATGCTCATATGATACTTTTTCCCTGTTTGTAATTAATTTGAAATAGAAATCTTTTGCAGCATTAAAAATGTCTTTACTGTCACTTTTTGGATCAATTTAATGCATCCTTGCTCAATAAAAGTATCAATTTCTTTAAAGAAAAAACAAATATATATACATATATTGACCCCAAACATTTGAATGCTAATATATGTGTTTAAATGTATCTAAACCTGCATAACTCATTTTATCTCTCTCTTATTCTTATAGCAGCCACATTACTGGAGTTTTAAGGTAAGATGTTTTTTCCTCTCCAGATGTTTGTGCATGCATGTTTATCTGTGTTTCTGCATGTCTGTGTGGCTTAAATGATCCTTTTAGAAAACTTCATATGCAAAACATCACAATACATCAACACAGTGCAATCAAACTAAGAATGCATGACAAAAATTGAATGAAATGTATGAATACATTAGCTGTTAATGGTCTACTGTATGAATGGTGAAACGCTGCCTGTGCACAATGCCTCACAGGGAGCAACATTTAACATTAAAGGCGTTCAATGCGTTCTGAAGGTGCACACTGGGATAATCCAGCGGCTCCGTAGAAGCATTTATTATGGAAACTCTAAGGTGAATCATTTATTTATAGCCTCCATGCATTTCCTGGAAATCCACCTTCAAGACAAACTCCTACACAAGGTTCCAGTGCAATGACTCACCTCCATTGAAAATGCAGCCTACGACATCAGAGTCATCGAGGGGCTTCTGCAGGTCTTCAAGATGTGAGACGTGAGAGCAACCAGCCTGTATCCCCTAGGGGTGCTCAGGACACCTGTCTTTGGCACTGGGACAGTGCTGGAACTCCTCCAGAGCTGAGAGCTTTCACAGCAGGATCAGGAGAGAGAGAGGACAGGTGTTGAAGAACCCCACGGAGCATCCCGAGGCTGATTTGGTCAAGCTGTGCGCGGCCTTAATCGTCTTCTTTAACCCCCTGGAGAGCTGAACATGACAAACCTGAATTGTTACTGAGATCCTTTTGAGCAAGAAGCTTGCCCTCAGCTTTTCTTCCGGCCTGCTCTGTTCTTGCGTGCTGTACAAACCTTCGGATGAAAGATATGTTTCAGATGGAGAATAAGGTGATCAGAGTTGAAAAACTTTTTTTATGTTTTCTGCAAATGTAGATGTTGTAAGTGTAACTGTTTAGTTGATTAATACGTTTTATTTACTCACTGACAGGACCTTTAGAGAGCGTTTACAATTGTTTGCAAAGCAATCCATTATATGCTACAAACAAACAATGTTACTTTAATTGAACATTACCTTGAAACTTGAAACCAATAACGTGTCTTTTGATAATTGATGATAGTAGTCCTCTGCTCCATGGGTTGCCAGGTCTACTTTACCAAAACAGGCCCACCTGCCACAAAAAAATAGTCCAATCACGTTTCGGGGAAATTCGATTATCAAAATCGCTATCAATAAAAAAATTTAAAAAAGGAGTCAGCAGTGCAAAAGTAGCCCAGCTGCGTGGGAAACCATCAAACTGGCTACCCTCACAGTTCTTCACAGCTGAATTGGCGCCTATCTCGCAGTGTCCTTTGTTGGTAAAAATAATCATTACACATTTGCTTTGGTAAGGTGTTTTTTTTTTTTTTTTTTGCAATGTATTAGTATGAACATTTTGTAAAACGGGGACATTTGCAAAGACAGGAAACTAAAACCGCCTGGTTAAACAAGACTGGAAGCTCTTTGACAGCTTCTGGCATGTGGAAACGCATGGCTCGCCTTGGTGAAATTGGCCCCGTGTCTACCGATGAGCTCGCGGCACGCTGGACTACAAGAGAACCATCCAATGTGCAGAAACAGGGACATTCATCGCTGTTGGATTTCCTCACATGGGCATATTAGGTCTGAATATTAATAATGGATATCAATAATGAATAGATTATGTGAAAAATTCAGTAATTTATAATTAGTTGCCATTTAGACACTTCATACTGGGCGATTAAAAATGCATTTATAGCTGGGACAGTTCTGCCCTGAAGCATCCTGGAGTTAAGTGTCTCGCTCAAGGAGCCAGTTGCCGAGGCTCGACAGATTGCACTGTTGATCTCTGAATCCCTCTTCTCTAAATGGTTTCCTGTCCTCAAGTGTCCAATCCTGTTAAAGCTAAAAATCCCATAACATATTTTCCAAAGGAACCAGTGTTAGTCGGGGTTGCTTTAACTGGTAAGATATACAACTGTTTAAAGATTGTTGTTTTTTTATCTCTCTTATGCTCTAAAAAGTCTCTTATGGTCACTAAGGCTGCATTTATTTAATCAAAAACACTGTAAAAATATGGGATATTATTACAAGTTAAAATATCTTAAATTTACATTTATTCCTGTGATGCAAATCTGAATTTTCAGCATCATTGCTTCAGTGTCACATGATCCTTAAAAATCATTCTAACATGATGACTTGCTGCTCAGTGTTGAAAACAGTACCAATGCGTTGCTTAGTATTTTTGGGGAAACCATTATACTACTTCAGGGTTTTTTATTTATTTATTTGTGTGTGGATGCCCTGGGAGTAAGCAGATAAATATTACATTTTATTTTGGGGTGAACTATTCCTTTAAATCAAGTCTCAATAGTGCTGTGTAACATTGCCCAAGATGTCAGTCTTGGATTAACATTTTCCTCCTATGATCAATCGATCAGCAGCCTTTGACCGAGGCGAAGAATTCTGCATCTGTATGACAGCTGGATCAATATTACAAGGACTGAGTTCCCTAAACTTCCCAGTGGCACTACTGTATCTGTGAACCTGTGTTTCCAGGAAGAGTGGAGCTCTCAGATCAGTATGACGCACCAGAGCTGTAGCTGTCTGTGTGAGGTGTTCTCTCTACACGGAGCTGTCGCTGGAGACGCACACGACAAACCGCTCCAGTCAGAGGAGACTCATGGAAGATGCAGGCTGTCATGATGGGTTAAGAGATGCTAGATGACTGTGCACCTGGAGAGCCATCTCGTTTTTTGTCAGGAGCGCATGCTCTCAAATACTTTCAACGACATTGACATTTCTTGTCCATTTAATGAGATGAACATTTTATTGTCTTGACAGAGCTGTGTGTGTGTGTCAGGGTTATTATAGTTAAATAGTTAAGTTTAACTTGATGCACGAACACAACTGAAACTAAAACTTACGAGTTTTATTAAAATTTCATATAAATTAAAAATTACAAAAAAAAAAACTGTTTTTTTGTGTTAGGGTTATTATAGTTAACTAAAAGTTAAACCACATCTTAAATAAAATAAAAAAACATTTTTCAATATTAATGTGACGTAGTAAAATAACTAAAACTGCAATACAAATTCATAAAAAATCTATAAAACAAACAAATAAAACAACTTTAGGCCAATAAAAAACTGAATTATCATTAACTAAAAAAACATAAAAAAATTGATTTTAACCAAAATAAAATAAAATATTAAAAAGTATTGAAGTATGTGATCTCAGCTACAACATTTTTCATTGTAATAAAATAGCTAGAACTGAAATACAAATGAATAAAAAATTATATAGATCAAAAACTAAATGGTTTTTATAATTATAAAAAACACATAAAAACATAAAGTGCTTTTCAGCTAGCTACAAATTTTTTATTGAAATATGGTGAATAAAAACTTAAAAAAAGAAAAACTGATAGAAATTACAGAACCACACAACAATCACTAAAATTTGTAAATTAAAATGAATACATAATATATAAAAATTAACTAAAGTTAAAACATAAATGTATTTATATAACTCAGTAACAATAAATTTACACAAAAAATACACACTTTGCACACTCCCTTGTTGTTGTCAAGTCCAGTGTTTTAAGTGGCCCAAAAGAGGTGTCCATACTCTATTATAGTAAAAAAAGAAAATGTTTTTTTTTTAAACTGACTCAAATGATTCGCGAAGCAGCTGCTAACTCCCGATCTGATTCAAATGATTCGCATTCCCCAAACTGAATCAAATGATTCGCGAATCCGCTTTGAACTCCCGAACTGACTCAAATGATTCGCGAACCCGCTACGAACCCCCGAAATGATTCAAATGATTCGCGATCCCCAAACTGACTCAACTGATTCGCGAACCCGCTTTGAACTCCCGAACTGACTCAAATGATTCGCGAACCCACTTTGAACTCCCGAACTGACTCAAATGATTCGCAAACCCGCTACTAACTCCCGAACTGATTCAAATGATTCGCGAACCCTATACGAACTCTCGAATTGATTCAAATGATCCGCGAAGCCGCTCCGACCTCCCGAATTGATCCAAATGATTTGCGATCCCCAAACAGACTCAATGATTCGCGAACCCGATCCGAACTCTCGAATTGATTCAAATGATCTGCGAAGCAGCTCCGAACTCCCGAACTGATTCAAATGATTTGCGATTCTAAAATGATTCAAATGATTCAAAAACCATACTGACATTAAATTGGTTAACAATATTGTAACACTGTAAATTAAAAGCTAAATTGAAAGATCGACATGAATGTTAGGATGTCGTTTGTCTTCATTTGTCTTCAACGACAAGCAGCAGTCGAGCTGACACGATCATGTTATCAGCATGATTTGAGAATGTTTTAGTCTGCATGGGTTTCCTTTCACCACTTTGGAGACCCACACACACACATCCTAATTTTCCCTAGGCGCTATTTTGCCTTCCCATCACAGAGGTTTCATTACCCTTGCAAAACGGCTACTTCTGCAATACGGGTAATTAGAGAGCGTTCCCTCCCTCGATCCCTCACACACACACACACACACACACACACACACACACACACACACACACGCTGATCCGTCTGTCTCCGTGTGTCTCCTGCAGGCGCGGACTCCACGCGGCGCTGCCGGGCTCCAGCAGCAGTCACTGGGCGAGCAGGTTGGAGGGCGGGTGTGTTATGCGTCTGCGGAGAGTTTGGAAAGCATGGCCGATGCTGAGCTCCCGCTGGGCTTCAGTCGCTCTAACATCCTCAGACAGAGTCTTCCACTGGCACGATCACCCAGCCAGGCTAAACTGAGAGCGCCAGGTGAGACACATCAACACTTCTGTGGCATTTTCATTCTGCTTTAAGTGTTAGTCAAGCTTCCGTGCGCCAGTTCATTGATTTCTGCCATTTACCAAACTGAATGGGTTAAAAAAAATTTGTAAATGCGTACTTTACTTTTAAATACTTACTATTAGCTATTAATTAAATACTTACTGTTAGTATACTTACTGTTAGTAAGTATACTTGATACTTAAGTAAATACCTTTTTATTGTTTGTTAAGTTGTACCAGTCAAAAGTTTAGGGTTGTAAGAAGTCATGAACGCTGTCCTTGACTGCATTTATTTAATCAAAAATCCAGAAAAACTGAAATATTATGAAATATATTCTAATTTCAAATAACAGTTTTCTATCCGAATATTTTGTAAAATGGAATTTTGATGTAAAGCTAAATTTTAAGCATCATTACTGTAGTCTTCAATGTCACTTGATCCTTCAGAAATCATTCTAATATCCTGATTATAATGATCAATGTTGAAAACTGATTTCTGATTAATATTTTGTAGAAACTTTGCTTTTCTGGATTCTTTGATGAATACAATATTTCAGAAGAATGGCATTTATTTGAAAAAGAAAATTCTTTTTTTAGAATGATAAATATTCATACTGTCACCTTTGATCAGTTTAATGCATCTTTGCTGAAAACATATTTATAGAAATGTGTCATATTGAAATGCATCTACATTTTGTACATTTGTGTAGCTCAAACCTTACATTACTGAGCCAGCAATGTCATTGTCATGGGCTTGATTCCCAGAGAGTGCATGAACTGATAAAAATAGCTACTTTGAATGCAGTGTAAGTGAAGCATATACATAAATATAGATTTATTTCCCTGCATGACTCAATTATGCAGCTTAATTTCAATAAATGTGCTGGGGTTCTGGATGTTTTTACACTCTTAGCACTTACGCAACCATTCAGACTGAGTCTGACTAAATCAATTATATTCAGTTAGTTCTGGTTCACTGATTTGATTGGACAAGCAGCGTTCAATATTTTGTTTAGCTGCAAGAGAATGTTTCCCTGTTTGTATCACTCCATACCATTTTACTGTTTTATTGCATATCAAATATCAACTGAATAATTTTTTTTATGTCTTTCTAGCTGTGTTGTTCTTGCAGTTCGGTGACGAGACGCGGCGGGTGCACATCACTCATGAGCTGACCAGCATGGAGACGCTTCATGCCCTCATCGTGCACATGTTCCCTCAGAAACTGACCATGGGCGCGCTGCGTTCTCCCGGCACGGCTCTGCTCATCAAAGACGAGGCACGCAACATCTTCTACGAGCTGGAGGACCCTCGTGACATCCACGACCGGTGTCTCATCAAGATTTACTGCAGAGAGGCTCCGCTACGAGACACACACTACAATGCTCAACACATGGCCCACCCTGTACACCACACACACATCGCCAACGGAGACCTGCGGGTGAGTCAACACATAGCTGTGTGTGTAACACATTCAAGCATCTATTTTATGTCAAATACAACATCTCATTGTCAGTAACTAATAACAAAAAATACTATTCCAATTTTAAATAAATACTCATAAATTATTTACATTTTATAATAACAATAATACAATAATCAAATGGATTATGCTCTCTGGTTTATCACTTTAAATTGCACAGTAGTTCATGAATTCACTATAAATTGTAAAGTGTTTCATACTTTTTCTCTATAAATTATAATTTATGCAAAGATAAAACATGCTTTTTACTTTACAATAACATTTGTAAATGTTTCTTGAGCAGAAAATCATCATATTTGAATGATTTCTGAATATTCATGTCGCACTGAAGACTGGAGTAATGATGCTGAAAATACAGCTTTTGCCATAGCTGTCAACATTGAACATTGAAAATAAGGGACATTTCCCGGAATCCATCCCCAAAATAAGGGATTTTTTTTTTTTACACGATTCTTATCCACAAACTTAAAAAAAAAGCACTAATCATTAACAGTCTAAAGAGTTTATAACTACACAATATATATTAAAGAATGACAGACCAACTGATATGTTAAAAGTGATTTATTTATGAACAAGGTAATATTAATAATAATTTAATATTAATAATAATTTTGTGCTGAGAAACGTCGTTTTTCCTGACAACGACAAATTTAGCAGTAGGCATAATTTGGACCTACATGCCTGCTTGTCAGGTAGTGGAAGGTGGACTCCCATTTACTCAAATATCGGCATAATTTTGGTTGGTGATTAATTCAGTGATTTTGGCATTCGGCGTCCTAATCCATCATCGCACATCACACTCATCTACTCTCTCGAAGTTCACTTCCCGCTACTTTTTCCCTCTTCCTCCCGCCCGCTGGCGCCGCTGTAACTGTCTTATTCTTCGATGGTAGCCTAAGCTACTGCCACCTGCTGTACTGGAGGTCAAGCAACCCAAGTGCAAGCCACTTCACAGACCCAGATAGATGCGTGTTCTGAGTTAACACATAGTGTAAAATTACGGGATATTTTACGGGAAAATACTAAAACGGGAAGACAGCGGGAAAAGACCTAAAATACGTGAGAAACCCGGAAAAAACGGGAGGGTTGACAGCTATGGCTTTTGCGTCACAGGAATAAATTACATTTTAAATATATTCATATAGAAAACAGTTAACATGTTAAAATGTAATAATCTTTCACAATATTTAAGTTTTTACTGTATTTTTTATACAGTAAATAAAGGCAGCTTTGGTGAGCAAAAGAGTCTTTTCTAAAACATAAAATTTTTACCAACACAAATTGTTGTGTACAGTTAAACCATTTCCAGGCTTTAAGAAATTTTACCTTGTTTTTCTGTCATTTGACAGCATAGTTTCACCTACTAGATAATACTAATGAAGAACACATCCTATCCCTTCCTCAAATCTATATTGTTTGTGTAAATGACCGAAAACATGAAATAGCGTGGTTCTGTTATTATACTATGAATCTTGCTTGTCATATGTCATGTGCATTTAACTTCTTCCCTTTCTCTTTAACTCCTTTAGAGAGAGCTGGTGTACACCTCGAGGGAATCATCTCCCACGCAGCGTTTAAACACACTCCCATCTTCCTCTTCTCCCTCTGGATCCCCGTCACGCTCTCAATCGCGTCTTTCTTACACAGGTGGGCGTCCTTCCTCTTACGCCGGACCCCATCCATCGGCTCAGCACCACCCCTATCAACAACACCACGCCCATCCCGGAGGCCACGCCCCCCAGCAGTCTGGTCACACCCACCCGGCATTTTGCCCCTCCCCAAGTGCCATTCTAGAACGGCGTGATGTGAAACCAGATGAGGAAATTGCATCATCCTCGAAGAGCATGGTGTTGCTAAAAAACGAAGCGATATACGCAGACCCTTATTCGCTAGTCCAGGATCCTCGGTTCAGCGTGGCTTCGCAGCAGGCTCTGGCGTACCGCCGGGGATCTGTGCGCTCTCTTGGTGGATACCCCGCCGCAGCGTTGCAATGTGAGCTCGAGGGTGCCCTCTACAGACCTGGCGGTCCTATATACGCAGATCCATATGCTACGATGGGATTCCGCAGCTTACCTCCAGCCTCGCCTCAAAAACTGTCTGATGGCAGGGATCCGTATGGGAGCCACCCGGGACGAGGGTCCCCTGGGAGACATGGGTTTCGGAAAGATGGTACTGTGTACATAGAGAGTCCCAAGAATCGTCCAGGAGGACCACCTATGGAGCAGATATGCATGCTTGGGGGCCCCGGAGGAGATGGAGGGCCGATGCCAGTGTACGGCTCAACATTACCTGGTAACGAAGAGACCAGGTGAGTCCAGGTTTTCTTTACTTAAAGAGATAGTTCATCCAAAAATGAAAATTCTGTCATCATTTACTCACCCTCACGTTGTTCCAAACCTGTTTCTTTCTTCTGTGGAGCACAAAAGACAATATTTTAAAGAATGTTGGTAACCAAAAATTACGGTAGCCATTTTTTTTCATACTATGGAAGCCAATAGCTACTGTTAAATAGTGTTTTTTTCAAAAGTGTTACGAGAACAAATGCAGTTTTTTCAGGGGACCTCAAAAGTTTTGCAAGAGAACTCAAAAGCATTGAAATATAGTTTTTCTTCCTATTGCATATTGTTTCCATCGTAAAAGATTTGTGAGCAAAACGCCAAACTAAAAGTATTTTTAACGAGAAAACTTACACATTTTGTGAATGAATGCAAAGTTTTTTAGCCAAACCTTTTTTTTTTTTTACAGTCTTTTTATGCACAAATAAATTTCAGATTATATGTAATAATAATTATTATTTTAATATTTATATATTTTAAATGTTAATTATAATTTAGACATATTGTTATAAATGTTATTTTTACATATTAATATTAAATAACAAATATCAAATAAAATAAGTATTATAATCTATAAGAAATACAGCGTTATTATTTTAATCCTGTATTAATGGAATATATTTGAAAATAATTTATCGTGAATAAATCTGACATGGTTTATTTATTATTATTTATAATAATGTGTATTTTAGGGCTGTCAAGCGATTAATCACAATCAAATCCAAAATAAAATCTCATCCAAAACAAAAGTTTGTTTACATAACGTATGTGTGTGTACTGTGTATATTTATTATGTATATATAAATAAATATACATTAATATATTAAGAAACTTTGTATACTTATTTATATATAAAAATTTATATTTATAATATATATATATATGCACACACATTCATTATGTAAACAAAAATGTTTATTTTGGTTATTGTTTGACAGTCCTAATTTTTATTATGTATAATATTTTATTTAGTATTATGAGAGAATGTACACATTCTCTGCATTTTTGGGATGAACACTAAAGTTTTGCGAGAGCGTGCTGTTTGTATGTGTTTAATGGTATCTTGTGTTTTTAGAGAGCGAATGGAGGCAATGGAGAAGCAGATAGCCAGTCTAACCGGACTGGTTCAGAGTGTTTTGACCCGAGGACCGGACAGCCCGTAAGAAATCTCAACTTCACTCCAATACTCTTGAATATCACTGTTTAACCTGAAATCTCTCAGCATTCATTTTAATGTTATTTTTAATAACGCACATCCATGCAACATATATTAGCATGTAAATGGAGTTTGTCCTTCATGTTTCTTGTGTTTGTCTTGCAGTGATAAAGCAGAAACAGCGAGCGACTGCTCTGCACCAGAGAGTGAGTACCATATGGTTGAAGTGTGTTTAAATGGAGCTTATGCATTTCTGGGAAATATTAAGACATTTTATTACATGCACTACAGATCGTCACATTTAAAAACCTAGTCTAGCTTTAAATCCAGCCTTTCTGACAGATACATAATAAACATTTATGACAAATTGTGTTTTGTCCGCATTATTTAGAAACTGCCATACTAACAAACACAATCAAAATGAAAACAGTTAATCACAGGCCCATGAAATTAATTCTTGAACATATTAATACAAGAGGTTAATAAAATAATCAGAGGTGATGGTGATGTTCCAACAAACCTGAACTGTTTGTGCTTTAGAATAGCTGTTACTAAACTAATTATGTTCACAAGAACAATTAAGTGATGCAGAGTAGGCGTATCAATTAACAGGTCATTAAATGAGTGAATGATGCATGGTGATAATAACACGACTGTGTGCCGCACTGAAGGATGTTTGTCTAAATGATAGAAGCAGGCAGGCTAAGTCCTCGAGGACCTACCGCAGTAGGATCTTAAAGTGAAGCTCATTTGGTTTGGTTTACATTAGCTAATGTGTGTTTGTGTTCTACGGCTGTAGTCCATGACTGACTTCATGATTTGAGAGTCAGTAATGTAACATGAACATGAACAGAATTCTTGCTAATGCACTAATTCATGTAAGATGTGCATGTTAATAATAAACTATTATATTATATTATATTATATTATATTATATTATATTATATTATATTATATTATATTATATTATATTATATTTAATGTTTTTAGATATTTTGTTATAATTTATGATACCGATACATTATATATATTATTTATTATTATTTGATATTTATTATATTATTATATTTTATTTTGATTAATTTAATTTATAGTTATTTGTAATTTATTAATCGCATGTTATAATATTATTTTTAAAGTCATTATTTAGGATTTATATTATTAATGCATTTATTATGATAATATTTAATTATTGTTTTAAATATATTACTTATTAATTGTATTTATATTATTGTATAGATTAATATATTATTCATATTATTTTGATGTTATTTTTTAAATTGTATATTATTTTTAGCTTTGTTTTGCTAACATATTATCATTTATAATAAGGATATATATATATATATATATATAATTTATTTTATTTATTTATAATTTAATATTTATTTTTATTATTCATGCATTAAAATTTATAATAATATTATTATTTTCAATAATATATATTTATATTTGATTTAATTTATAGTAATACATTTTACATTATTATTATTATTATTTTATAATATGTGTTTTCATTTATTTATTTATTATAATTTCTTGTGCACTAGTATGTGTTATTTTGGGGACAGTTAACTGGTGATATTTTATATTTCAGCTGGAAGGTTTAGAAAACAAAAAGGTATAATACTTTATGTCTGGCTGTCTGTCACTTTCTCGGTTTCCCCTACATGTGTTGCATTACAGATTGTGTTGCACTGAGATTTTGTGCATTGCAATTTTGCGTCAGGAGTGTGTACAGAATGTTTGTATTGAGGGATCGCAGATCCTGGAGTTTGGAAACCATCTGTTTATGTATATACAGTGTCTATAAAAAGTGTTCACCTCCTTTGACTTTTACATTTAATTAATTTGATATGTATTATTGAAGATTACAGAGCACTTTGCTTTGATAAATGCCAAAATCCTGAGTTAAATGGTGCACGATAAGTCCAATGAGGAGTTTGCTTTTATATACACTGGATACATATATATATATGTCTGTCCTATAGATTCTTCCCGAATGTTTTTGTTGTATGGAAATTCCCACTAACACTTGAATGTCAGTGTACTAGACTGTTTGTCTTCCTTTTCCAGTTCCTAACAGAACCTAATAAGTACATCAGAGTCTGTTTCTGAGACTCTAATGGTGTGAATGTATATGAAAACATAAGGATCTGACTTTGAATGTATGTTGCATGAATATACAACGTTCTGTTGATGTACTGAGTTGTGTTGGGCTTGTTTTTGGGTGTGACTCACAATGTACAAATCAAGACAGAATCAGAAGCCTTTTGTTGTTCTTTGGAGGTTAAAATGGAAATGAGACATTTTCAGAAAGATTTGAATAGATTAGCAGAATGACTAACAGACTTATGGATAATCAGATTCGACTATTTGAATGAAATTGCATCTGTTTTTATATGAGTTGAATGTTTTATGTATGACGTTTGCTCCTGTGGATTGGTAGTGTCATCACCCTCTGCTCCTCTGGCCCTGATGCCGCCTCCGCCCACTGCTGCCTCTCAGCCAATAGCAATGTCCCGTTTCCAAATGCATCTGCATCTGACTGACCTGCAGCAGCACACAGCTGAGCTGCGCAAACAGCTCACACAACTGCGCCAGTTACAGGTGTGTGTGTGTGTGTGTGTGTGTGTGTGTGTTTGTGTTTGTGCGTGTGTGTGTGTGTGTGTGTAAGCCTCATGCAAGTTCTAAAAACTGCTGTGTATTTATGCAGATAGATCATAGACTGTATAAAAACAGAGATAGATATTATGATGTATATCAACTCTGACATTAGATTGTGTACTTATTCATTTTAATTATTTAGATATTACTAAATTAAGTTTGATTTCAAATTTATAATAAATTAATATAAAATATATATTGTTTATATATATATATATATATATATATATATATATATATTAATAAGTGAAGTATTAGAATGATAATATGTCATTAATTTTATAATTATTGGTATTATTATATATTATATATTTTATTTACACTGACATATTATGTATATGAGAATATATTTTCATATAGTTTAATTTATTATAAATTTCAAATAAATAATTATGTATATATATATATATATATATATATATGTTTAATAAATTATTCTATATGAAAATATTCTTGACTTGATATTTGTTATTTAATGTGTATATATATATATATATATATATATATATATATATATATATATATATATATATTTAATATTTATGTATTTTAATTCATAATATGACATTATAATAATGTTACATTACTTATATGAATATTAATTTATAAAATATATAAAATGTATATATTATATAATTCATAATATGACGTTATAATAATGTTACATTACTTATATGAATATTAATTTATAAAATATATAAAATGTATATTATATAAAACGTACATAGTATATTAAATATATCATTTATAGATAATAAATATGAAGTTATATTTCTTCTTATTCTTCTTGATTCTATTAAAATAATATTAAATTGTATATATATGATATATTGTTTATTTATTATAACTTAATGTGCACCAGTGTGTATCATTTTGGGAACAGTTAACTGGTGATACTTTATATTTCAGCTGGAAGGTTTAGATAACAAATAAATTATATTACTTTTATTTTTTTTTTGCTGTGTATTTAATCTTGTGCACATGTGGGAATGAAAAAATATTGCTTGATGAATAGCAAAACTTTTAACTTTGACATATTCATTGGGGTAAAATGATTATAAATAATGCCTTAAAGAAATAAGTCAGTTTATTCACACAAAGCTATGAAATGGCTTCAGATGACTAGGGAAATAACACATACATAATACATTTTTATGTTTTTGGAGCATGACAGCGAATTGCATGGGAAATGTGTGCTGTACGAAAAACATAATCACATTTTAATGTATCTATTCTTTCAGTAACAGCATTGTATTCAAATATCCAGGTTTGTATTTCTGTGTGTCTCACAGCTGCAGAATCAGGACTCCGTTCAGGTGTTACTGAGGCAGACGGAGTCCGATTTGGGCATGTGTCTAATCGAGGCGTCTCGCACACAAGAAGATCCATTACAGCGGCAGCGTCTTCTTGTTGAGGAGGAGAGGCTACGCTATCTTAATGAAGAAGAGCTTATTATACAACAACTACAGTGAGCTAAAGCACTTACGCCTCTCAATGAGAACACATGCTGAACAATAGTGCTGCATATGGTTTGTGTTGGAGGTGATGTGTTTCCTTGTGCTTCCAGCGATCTCGAGCGCTCGGTGGAGGAGATGAGGATGGGGGCGGGGCTTAACCACCACCTGGTGACCGAACAGGAAATAGAACAGAAGAGTCTGGAGCTCAGGAGACTTGGAGAGACCGTCACTGACCTCAAGAGTGAGTGATAGATAAAAAAAGAATCTGCACACATCTGTTCATGCTTCTGAATATTAATGATTATTTTAACACTTTAAGGGATAGCTATAAATTAATAAACAATAATAAGCCATCATCAGATAAAAGTTTGTTTGTTTGTTTGTGATTCTCTATAAATGGCTGGCTCATACAACTCATTCGTTCAAAAGAGTCAGATTTCACTGGTTGGGCCGTACTCTGTTTTTAATTCATTAAAAAGGACTGACTCAAAAGAGTTGTTTCTTCAGCGCTGAATCCTAAGAGTAATTTTTCATGAGTCGAACTATACTGGTTGTGTGATTTATGTTCTTGATTCACAAAACGACAGGAATCAGACCTCACTGAACGTGCAGTGTGTTTTAAGATTCACTAAAATCAACTGGCTTCTAAAAGTCATTAATTCAGGAATAGGACTAAACTTGTGTGTGCTGTGTGTTTTTGATTCATTAAAAAGAGCCGACTCCTAAGAGTCATTTGTTCATGAGTCGAACCATATGTTTTTGCTTCACTAAAAAGAACCAATTTACGAGAGTCATTTGTTCAGGAATCACACTTCACTGATTGTGCTGTGTTTTTTTATTCATTAAAATTAACTATCTCATAAACGTCATTAATTCCAGAATATGACTAAACTTGTGCTGCATGTTTATGATTCGTTAAAAAGAACTGACTCATAAGATTCATTCTTTCAGGCATCGGGCTACACTTGTGCTTTGTGTTTTTGATTCAATAAAAAGAAGCAACTTACGAGAGTCATTAGTTCAGGAATCAGACTTCACTGATCGTGCTGGAAGTCTTTTTGTTTGTTTTTTTGGATTCACTAAATTTAACCGGCTCATAAAAGTCATTCATTTATAAATCAGACTAAACATTTTGTGCTGTATGTTTTTTAATTCACTAAAAAGAACAGACTCATAAGAGCCATCTTGTTTAAAGACTCAAAATTGTGCTACATATTTTTATAACACAATTGTCTCATAAGAGTCATTCGTTTAGCAGTCGAAATACACTGGTTGAGCTGAATGGTTTTGATTTACTAAAAGATCCAGATCTTATAAATTATATTTCCTCTTCAGGAACTCGAGCTGAGTCGAGAATGCTTTGGCGTTAAACACGCAGCGTCTCGTTCCATCGAGGAACCAGGGTTACATACGTAACCTTAGACGTTATTCAGGAGTTAAAATATATACAAGTTGCACTGTATGCTTTTGATTCACTAAAAAGAGCCAGCTTATAAGTAGCATTCTTCTAGGAGTTGGATTACACTGGTTGTGTTATATGTTTTGATTCACTAAAAAGAATCATCTCATGCTTTGGTTAGGTGAGATAAATTTAATTCAATTAAAAAAGGCCTCATTCGCTCTTAATTGGACTGCATTGGTCTTGCTCTGTAATTACTGCACATTAGCGATGTTGCACCTTTGGTCAGTGCATAAATAGCGTAAAGCTGTTTTGTGCAGTGTTCTGCAAATGTGGAAATCTCTATAATTTAACTGTAAGCTAATTCTATGAATTATGTTCTATAATTTATGTGTTTAGATCAGTTCCCAACTTTACAAAGTAAGATGCGTGTGGTGTTGAGGGTGGAGGTGGAAGCCGTCAAGTTTCTGAAAGAGGAACCGCTCCGACTGGA
Organism: Carassius gibelio; assembly: GCF_023724105.1. NCBI lineage: Eukaryota > Metazoa > Chordata > Actinopteri > Cypriniformes > Cyprinidae > Carassius > Carassius gibelio. The sequence continues at coordinate 3,683,981 of NC_068419.1, read as the reverse complement.
GGCTCTGTTGAAGCGCTGCAGAAACATCACCAATACGCTCGCTCTACTACGAAGGTAACGCACACAAACACGTAACCATTCTCTCCTGTTCGGATGCGTTCTCTAGTGCCATGCCTGAAGTATTCCTCAGTGTGTGTTTGTGTACAGGCAGGTATCAGAAGGTGTGTGGAGGACACCCGATGACTTCAGTAGTTCAGTTTCCAGCGCGAGTGACGCCGACTTCAGCAGGAGCTCTGATCTGGATATTCTCAACAGTCCTTCTCTAAATCTGCCCGACCTCGGGGGCACCTTATCAGCCACTGCCACTCTTTCTGCCTCCCTGGGCACTAATACCACAAATCCTGGCCTGACGAGTGCTTCTAGTATAGGTAAACACCAGTGTTGATTTATTTAAGGTAGTTCACCTTAAAAATGAAAATTAACTCACTCTCAGTTCATCAAAGATATAGATGACTTTGTTTCTTCATCAGAACAAATTTGGAGAAATTTTGCATTACATCACTTCCTCACCAATGGATCCTCTGCAGTGAATGGGTGCCGTCAAAATAAGAGTCCAAACAGCTGATAAAAACATCACAATAATCCACTCCAGTCCGTCAGTTAACATCTTATGAACAGAAAATCTGCACGTTTGTGTTTTTAACAGCTGTTTGGACTCTCATTCTGACGGCACCCATTCACTGCACTGGTGAGCAAGTGATGTAATGCTATATTTCTCCAAATCTGGTCTAAATTTACAGCACATTTTAATGGTGAACTATTTCTGTAACTACAACAAGCTTTGGGGAACATTTATTGTGCATGCTGGATAACTTATTCATTGATTTATTGATTTTAGGAGGCACCACTAGTCTATCTAACGTGCTCGGCTCCACTGTTGGTGCCAGTATGAGCATCTGTGGTATTCCTGGCAGCACCACGCTGGGTAACTGGCTGGCAGGAGCCGGGGCGACAGATCCCATCATGCCTGAACTGGACGGCACCTCCACAGGTCCAATAAAGACCGGCTTGGAAGATCTGCCCGCACGCAGAGAATCTGACAAAGGAGTGTCCGTGGAGGTCCGACTGGTAATGAACACACTTCATTTTTATATTTGTGTTTTCACGGATGTCAGAAAAGATGTGAATTTTTACAGAAGGCTATTACAGTTTTATAAGGTTTCAATTATTTGGCTAACTTTAGCCTTTTCCTCTTTCCAAAACCTGGTACTCTAAGAACATGCATCACATCCCTGGTTTAGATTTATTTAAAGTTTGGAAACCTCTGTGTGATAACGTGTGTGTGTGTGTGTGTGTGTGTGTGTCTTTAGGCTGCAGAGCGAGACTGGGAGGAGAAGAGAGCCAGCTTGACTCAGTTCAGCGCTCAAGACATCAATCGTCTACTGGAGGAAACTCAAGCTGAGCTGATGAAGGCCATTCCAGATCTGGACTTCGCCGCCAAGCAGATCACCAAACCGGCTGTACCGCCAAAACCCCAGCTGTCCTCGCTCCCAGCACCCGGCTCAACATCCTCCACTCCTAGCTTAACACCTGAACATCAGCCCAGCAAAACCCCACCGAAACCACCCAGCAAAGACGGCATCCCACGCAGGGGATCGGGTGAGGTTTCGTTATCATTGCGCCAAGAACTACAGAAACTGCCTTGTGATGTTAGCTATATTGTTTTATGACTTGACTGATCATTAGACAAATTAATAAGTTTATTGATTGATTTTATTGACTGTTCAGGAGAGTTGACAGTGCCACGGTATCGTACAGAGAAGCTGTCCAAGTCCCCACCCCCTCCTCCTCCGCGACGAAGTTTCCCATCAGGCCTTGGGCTCACAACCAACAGCAGTGGAGAAGTAATCGCCATAAACAAGAGTGTGAAGGTAACCACAGTTTTCAAAAGTTAAGCATTTTTATGTATCTGTTGAATGTTAGGTGATGCTGTCTTTACATTTTTAAGGCATGTTAAGGGCATGCTGTTGATTATCTTTACCAAATCTTGTGCGGATACATTAAAGTATTTAACAAAAAGAATAGTTTGCAATAAATTTCAAAATGGATCACAGTCAACATTCGTCCAATCCTGGACCAAAATTAGTATCAATGGATTCAGCATGACCCAAGGGATACAAAAATTAGATTTTCTGACATTTCAAAAGTTATAACCAAACTAGCTAATTTTAGGACTCATGACATGTAGGTGGCGCTTTTCCCAAATTTAGCTTGTACTCTCAGATCATAGTGCTAATAAAGTGTGCCAAGTTTGGTTTCAATAGATAAAAATTTGTCACGATATAGCATCTACTGTATTCTCTTCTGTATATTGTAATTTTGGGTCAAAATCATTAGACTCACATCATCAAAACTTTTCAACACTAATCTCATGACCTGTAGTTGGTGCTATTCCCAAATTTGGCATGTACCCTCAGATCATGGTGCTGATAAGGTGTACCAAGTTTTGTTTCAATAGATTTAAGTTTTGCCAAGATATACCATCTTTTACAACTATACATTTTAATTTTGGGTTCAAAATTGTTAGACTCGCTTCATCATAGATTTAAGTTTTGCCAAGATATAGCATCTGTTAAAGCTATACATTTTAATTTTGGGTCAAAAATCACTAGACTCACATCATCATAACTTTTTAACATTAATCTCCTGCTCTATAGTTGGTGTTGTTCCTAAATTTGGCATGCACCCTCAGATAATAGTGCTGATGAAGTGTGCCAACTTTAATTTCGATAGATTGAAGTTTGGCCAAGATACATCATGTATTTTTTCTATATATTCTAATTTTCTGTCAAAATGATTAGATTTACATAATCGTAGGTTGTTAACATAAAGGGAAATCAAAACTCTGTTCCGTCATTTCTGTTTGGGAAACTTATCATCTGAACCAGTTTGGTGATAATTGAACTACATTTCAAGGAGTAGTAGCTTAGTGACAAATTCAAATGTTTTTGTTATAAGCAGTTACATAATAATGAATATGTACTTTGTATTTGACTGGCTGTTAACTGTAAAATAAAGCAATATTTCCATTGCTGCAGCTGTTCAATATTTTTTGTGCTTCATATCTTGCAGTGCCTGCTGATGTTTATTAGGTTGCTCTTTCATACACATATTATTTTTGTAGAAATTGGAGAAGGTGGAGAACAGAGAAGAGGCTGAAGTACCGACTCAATCCCAGACACCTCCTGTCAAACTGAGACGTCCGTCGACCTCCGATGGGCCCCGACCGTCATCCACACCTCCGGTCATCGCTGCTTCTGGGATGAAGGAAGATGGGGATGAAGATGAGAAGATAATGGCAGAGCTGGAGGTAAAAAGCTGGTCGGATGCATGAAAAATATTATTCTTATCACCATGTATCTACATATAGGATGACATTGAAGGACATTAACTCATTCCTGATTGGTCTGTTATTCAGTAAATGGACAAGAGAACATTTGTTTTAGCTTGGTCAAAATTTTTATACAGCAGATTTGGAAATAATGTGTTGTTCATCTTCCTCCAAACCTAAACATGTCAATGCATTTATGCACACACACCAACACGACAGGTGTTTGAGAGAGCCCAAGCGAGACTGAGGGTCACTGCTGAGGCCCAAAGCCCAGCTGAGGTCACTCCTAACAGTGTTGACAGGGCAGGCCAGTGGATCAGCAACTCTCTGTGGAGAGAGGTAACGTGTTAACTGCCAGTCCTTCCTCTCAGGCCTCCTTATAACCTCTGCCATTGAGGATTTTCCTGAACCTTACTAATACACTCTGACACAAAACCTATTAATCTGTCATGTCTTCAAGTCTTTAACCAGCTCTGCTGCTGCATGTTATAGACGGCTTGACTGAGGTCTAGTATTGAAACCCGGCTATGAAAACACATTGGGAACTAAACATGTCTTTCCAACATTTTCTAAGTGTTTCTTGACTTGATTTCTGTGATTTTCTAGAGATCCTCAGAGATATTCTAGATTCTAAAAAAAAAGATTTGTATTATATAATATAATTTAATAATATATTATATTTGAAATAATAGTTAATGAAGCAATTAAGAATTAAGCAATTAAATATTATGCAATATATATTACTTAATATTGTTATTATTAAATAAACATAAAATTGAATATTAGTAATTTAATTTAGTTTAGTATTATATTATATTATTAAAACTATTAAGTATTGAGCCATTAAATACTGTATAATGATGATCATATTTACAGTATTATTAATTATAATTTATTTGTGATATATAGATAATCATTTTAAAATGTAATTATAAAAAATATGAATATTATAAATAAACACTATTATGAAATGATTAAATATTATTAAATAAAACATTTTCTCAATATTGCAAAGTTATCGCTTAATTGCTTTAATTAATAATGTTATAGAATATTAAGCAATAAAATGTTCTATTTTCTATTATGTATTATTATTTTTAATTTTATGTTTCACAATGTCTTAGTTTGAACTTTCTAACGATTAGTTTTATATTTTTCACTCTTAGGTGAAAATGACCTTCCATACTTAAAACCGGTAGGGTCAAGACACTGAGAGTTTGAGATATCGCTCATAATTTTGTATGCAAAGTCACACATTTCCTAAAAGCAAGCAAAGACAAAAACACAAAAATGCTAAGTATGTTTTAAAAAAAAATGGCATTAATGTAACAGCAAAATGTACATTCAGTTTATTATTATATCTGTCTTTTTATATCAGATTTTTTCACGTTCAGTTTTCACTTGCTTTCTTTTGAAGCGAAGTTGTTGGAATAAACCGTGTAATATCAGTCAAGGTCATCTCTCTTTCTCTATCTTTTGTTATGTCAGTCTGTGCCTCTTCTGCACAGTGACAGTAATGTTGTGACACTGTGGTAACAAATCAATTTTAACAAGCTTAAAGTCTTTAAAGCAAAACCTCCAAGAGCCAATAACAAACAGACGAAGCAAAAAGCGTGTCAGCTACTGCGGTCTAAATGAACTCCTGACTTCACTTTACCCACTCATCAGTCTCGACAGCTTTTCCATACTCAACGTGCTTCTTAACTATGTACTTGGCTCATTTTCACTCGTTCTGTTTACTGTATCGACATGCTATTCGTTACAGGAAACTATAGCGAAACTGACCAGTGAATTCAGGAATTTCAATTTCTGAAGCAGAAAACTGGTGGTTATCATCTGAGATATCTGGACAGCCTGTGTCTGTATATATGTGTGTGTGTGTGTGTGTGTGTGTGTATCTTGTCAGCCTGCAGAGATGTATTGTGATAAGTACTACTAATGTCTCACAGAGAAAGAAGTGTGAAAGAGTGCTAATATCAGCTTTTCTCACACACATGCAGGGTGTCAGTCAACACTACTGCTGCATGCTGATCTGTAGAGATTCCCTCGGTCTCTTTCTTTCATTCAATTAGTGTTTCTATTTCTGTTTCTTGGCTCTGATCCAAAAACTAGTGAACTGCGTCTCTGTCTACATATGCAGCAACTGGACCGCACTGTAATGGATCATGACGCTAAGCTAACGGCATAATGCAGTGTAGTACAGACAAATATACATGAAACGGTGTCATTTCAATTAGACAGATTGATTTTCATTCGATTTCCAGTGCTGAATAAATGTGTATTTGATTTTGTATTACTGTAACCCAGCTGCCATTAAAATTGGGGAAAATATCCCATTGGCTTACAATAACATAATGTTTATGTGTTTTTTAAAGCTTTCTTAATTGCTTTATTTAATAGTATCATATAATATTACATAAATCAATTACGTATTTATCTATTAAGTATTATATAATAATAATTATAATTAATTTTATAATAATAATAATAATAATAAATACTATTAATAAATGACTACTAATGTTACAAATATTTAAACTATTAATGATAATAATAATAATTACATTTAGCACACATAAAATATTATTATCACATTGTAAATAATAGTTTTTATGTTTCTTGTTAAATAATATTATATAATAATAAAGCAACTAACAATTAAGCAGTATTATGAAGTTTCAATTATTATAATAATATTATAATGTAATAATAATAATAATAATAATAATACATTAATAAATGATTACTACCAGTTATCTTTATTATTATTCTGTTTATTTCTCACATGATAACTAAATTTTTATTATTTATTATATAATATAATATTGAAAAAAGAAATTGAGTATTAAGCAATTAATAATAATACTAATAATAGTCAATATTGATAATAATAAATGAATTACACATTGTAACTAAATCTTCTTATATTTCTTATTAAATGTATAGAACATAATATTAAAGCAACTTAGTAATAAACAGTATTACTAAGTATTAATATACTGGCTACTACTACTAATAACAACAACAACAATCAATTTTATTAATAAAAATATATAAATTATCACTAATAAATTATTACTGCTATATTATTAGTGTTATTCCTCACATTGTAACTGAATTTATTAATATATATATATATATATATATATAAAGCAATCAAGTAATAAGAAAATAATTCTAATTATAACAGTCAATATTAATAATAATAAATGAATTCTTGCTATCAGTTAATAATATTTGTGTTATTGTTATTTTTCTCACATTGTAACTTTATATTTTAATATTTCTTATTATATAAGATTACATAATAAAGCAATTAAGTAAATAATCAAATAAAATGTTATATAATAATAACAACCATTTATTAATAGTCATGATTATTGATAATAATAATAATAATAATAATAATAATGTGTTAATAATTTAATAATAATAGTAATATAATAATAATAATAATAATTATTATTATTATTAACACATTATTAACATATAATGTTAATAATTAATAATAATAATAATAATAATAATAATAATAATTATTATTATTATTATTAAGACATTATTATTATTATTAATCATGACTATTAATAAATGTGTATTTATTAATATAAAATATATATAGAAATTGTATTTTATTATTTACTTAATTGCTTTATTATATAATCTTATATAATATGGACTTCCATTCCACTAACAGCTCACAAGTTGGGACAAGACATTGGAGGTTTATGATATCTAAAAGTGACATGTTTTCTTAAAGCAATCAAAAACATAATGCAACTCTCGCAAATTCTGCAGAAAATTGTGTGCAAAAGCCTTCATGTTCATCAGGAACAGAGATGCTGCTCAGCTCACTGGGTTTTGGAGCAGAGCTTTCATTTTGACGCTCTCTTTCCAGCAAACGTGAATTATTCAGACTCAGTCCCACGACTTAAACAAACACGGTCAGGTTGCAGCCCAGCCTGCTGTTGTTGATTCATGTCTGTTCTCTGGTTCTCAGCCTGTAGGCACTCCTCCGGGCTCCAAACTGGTGCAGCCGTCTGCGGCGTCCCGTCTGCGGCACCTGCAGCAGAGCAGCCTGGAGCGCAGGAGCAGGAAACAGCAGGAGGAACTCCCAAAGCTCCAGCAGGGTCAGCAGCAGGTATTCCACTTCTAACAATAGCTGCGCCCTGCTATCGGCCGACTGACGCTCGCTCTCGCTGACTTTACCTCTGCTCTGCGCTAAGAGGCACTCGTTCAGTGCAAACTCATCCGTCGACTCCAGTGACTGTAACACTTGCAGCCATGTGAGCTGCCACGTCTCCCAGCTGCTGCACAGATGTTATGGTTTCCACTGTGCGATGGGGTTCAGTATGCACAAGATTTCCCTGTATGCTCACAGATTATGTATTTTTCTCTTTCATGCCACATGAACTATTCTTCCAAAACAGCACAATATAGTGTATTAAAATGCCACCTAATTTCTTTCTCGATTTGGAGCTTGTTTCTACTCTAGGAGGAAAAAGTTGACGTTTAGGCCTGAAATATTTTTTTTACGCATACGTCCACAGATGAGAAGCCAGTGTTCACAGAGAGTACACTATCATCATTCAAAGTTTTGGGGTTGGTTAGCTTGAAAAGTCTCTTTGGCTCACCAAGGCTGCATTTCTTTGATCAAATATACCACCAAATTTTTCTATATTGTGAAATATTATTTGAAATTAAATTAGCTGTTTTCTGTTTGAATGTGATCTAAAATGTAATTTATTCCTGTGATGCAAAGCTGAATTTTCAGCATCATTCCTCCAGTCTTCAGTGTCACATGATCTTCAGAAATCATTCTGATATGCTGATTTTCTGATCAAGAAGCAATTCTGATTATTATCAATGTTGAAAACAATTTGCTGCTTCGCATGTTTGTGGAAACTGTAATATGTTTCTGTTTTCAGGATGATTTTATGAATATAAAGTTCAATAGAACTGCATTTATTTGACTTAGAAATCGTTAATGAAATAATAAGTGTCTTTACAGTCACTTTTGATCAATTTAATGCATCCTTGATGAATAAAAGTATTAATTTCATTCAAAAAAGAGACCCCAAAATGTTTAAACTTCAGTGTATATTATATTTCAGGCCTTAATGTTCTTGAATATTTAAGAGACTAATTAAGACTAATGTCAGCTAATGAAGCCAGCTAATCGGCAAACTGATGTATCGGTCCTTGTGCCATCTTTGAGTTTTCCTTTAAGTCTCTTTCATTCTTTGTCTATAATTTCGAAGTAACTATACTGTTCTGAAGCAGTACATTTTGATGAGTACTCAAGCTGTCAGATCCCAGCCGAAAGAAGCTTTTGTGCTGTGCTTATGACAGGACGGGTCAAGGTGAGATGGCATACGTGACCCAGATACTTTCTGACATTGTCACTGCTTTAAAGTGTCGAAGCTTTTGAAAGATCGGTTGGAAAAGAGAAGGAATTGGAGATGAGACGTGTGCTTTGATCACGGTCAGGTTTGGCCAGCTACCAACCTGGAAAAAGAGACTTATTGTAGGACATGTTGAAGTGAACATGAAATTACTCTTTTTTTCATTTTACTTTCTTAATCTGACAAGTGTTATGGGGAAAGACAGTTGAGATTCTGTGCATAGGAATTGATTGGATTGTAAAAAGTGGGTGCTCTATAGCAGAAAAAGGGTAAAATAAAATTTTTTTTGAGTAATGCATACTAAATCACAGACAAAAGAACCAGGAATGAGTATTATGAAAGGTCATTTTTAATTAAATGTTATGCTTATTTTACACAAAACAGCTGAATTTTTCTATTAAATGAATAGGAATGTGTATTAGGAGAGTAAATAGGGTGAATTTTGATTTTACTTTTGCATATTTCACACAAACCATGAGGAAACCGCTGAATCAAAATGAGTAAATCATTGATAAAATGACTAGAAATGTGTTTTTCAAAGTAAATCAGGTCAGTTTTGATTTCACTTTAAGCTTATAAACTGCTTCTCAATCACTTATAAGACTGTAAGAAGACAGGTGGAGAGGTATAGAAGAGTGAAGAGGAGAGGGAAGCCTGCGGTGTTCCTGTAGTGTTGCACAGTCTCTATCAGAACAACTCGCAAAGTCAGCGCTCCCCAGATTCCAACCCGAAAGAACGAGAGGAGAGAGATTGCGTGCAAACCCTGAGGGAGGGAAGTGAAAAACTGGGTGGAAAGACAGAGAAAAGGAAGAGATGAGATGGCGAGGTTTGGTCTCTCTCTCTCTCTCTCTCTCTCTCTCTCTCAGTCCTGCAGGGTTAATCGACAGACTATTAGCTCAGCATAAGCTCAGAGTTAGCCCAGACCGCTGCAGACGGTCTGATGCACTCCAGGGGCAAATTAATGTCTCCAAAATGAAAATCTTGAATCTTTTAATTGGCAGTGACATGACTGCAAGATAAGATGTTTTACAGACAAGCAAGTTAAAGGAACAGATCACCTGAAAAGGACAATTGATTTTTTATTTTAGTACTCCAATTTATTATTAAACTTTTTAAATTTGATTTCAGCCTTTAATGGGTTTAATTATATTTTTATATTTTGTTTTAGTCACTTTAATACTTTAGTTTATTTTTCTATTTTTTTATTTCAGCCTTTAATGGCTCAATTTTTAGTTTGAACCATTTTAATACTTAAATTTATTATTTCATTTATTATTTTAATAGTGTTTGCTATAGAACAGTATTGCCATTTGCAGGTGTATCCTACTGAATGCTACAGTAAAATCTCATCTGTAAGTGAGCTGGAAGTGTGCACTAGCTAGTATTTGCTTTAAACCAGATATACTAATTAAAATGAGTTTTGTTTGCAGCTAGTGAGTGATTAAAGATGCAGCTAAAGACAGCAGTACTGTAAAAGCCAGAGTCTGTTCTCTAAAGGCACGTACACATTGGTTTTCTTCTAATACCCTTCTGGAAGGGCCTCTAATCTTCCCTCGACTGTGTGCGCGCTCAGGCAGCAGATCAGTCTCGTCTGTGTGCTTCACTGCGCTCTCAGCAACAACAGGACACAGTTCCCAGTCATCAGTCAATGCCCAACAGCTCCGGCTTTGTTCCCAGGCACAGATCTGGCTAATTTGGCACAGCGCCGAGTGCGGCAGGCCGTCATCTCCTGGAAAGAGCGTCTTCGCTCGGGCTTAATGGGAGGTCTGTGCCATGAATCGGACAACAGACCGCTCTGCTGACCGTTTTGGCTCGGCGAGGGCAAACACAGAAGGCTGTGAAGATGCAGTGTTTGAAGGGATTGTTTATTCTGAGGTCAAATTGTTTGCTGGCCGTGAGTGAGAGACGTTGGAACTGTTAGTGTGTCGTTTTCTGGGCCTCTGTTTGCGTCCCAGGGGTGTTGGAGGACTTTGCTGTAGATGTTTAATAAGGTGAATGAAATCGTGCTTGCGGAGACGCTCGCAGCGCTGTGTTTTCTCAGTGTCCTCAAACAAACTGAGCGCTGTGGGAAGCAGTGAGGTGTGGAAATGATTCAGCCTGATTTTCTGAGTGGAGTCGGCTGCTGTTGTGCACTTTTGAGCTTAGCTTGCTCATTTTTTAGTCAATACTTTATCTACATACTCAAAAGTGTTTTTGAAAGAAGTCTAAGCTTACCGAAGCTGCATTTTGTTGATAAAAATACTGTTAAAATAGTATTATTGTGGAATATTATTATCATTATCCAATTTTCAGTAGGATATGTATTCCTGTGATCAAAGCTGAATTTTCAGCATCATAACTCCAGTCTTCAGTGTCACATAATCCTTGAGAAATCATTCGAATTTGATGTTGAAGTTCTTATTATATATATATATATATATATATATGCTGAAAATTCATATATATACAGTACAGACCAAAAGTTTGGAAACATTACTATTTTTAATGTTTTTGAAAGAAGTTTCTTCTGCTCATCAAGCCTGCATTTATTTGATCAAAAATACAGAAAAAACAGTAATATTGTGAAATATTATTACAGCTTAAAATAATAGTTTTCTATTTGAATATACTTTTAAAAACAATTTATTCCTGTGATGCAAAACAGAATTTTCAGCATCATTCCTCCAGTCTTCAGTGTCACATGTAACATCAGTCGATCACATGATCATTTAGAAATCATTCTAATATTCTGATTTATTATGAGTGTTGGAAACAGTTCTGCTGTCTAATATATTTGATGAATAAAAGGTTAAAAAGAACTGCATTTATAAAGAAAAAAAAAGTCTAATAATATATATTTTAATAATATATTTTCTTTACTATCACTTTTTATCAATTTAACACATCCTTGCTGAATAAAAGTATTGATTTTATTTAAAAAAAGAAAGAAAAAAAACCCCTAACCCTGACCCTGACCCCAAATTACTGACCAGTAGTGTATATTATTACAAAATATTTATATTTTAAAAACATAGCTTCTTCTTCTTTTTTTTTTACTTTATTCATCAAAGTATCCTAAAAAAGTATCACATGTTCTGAAAAAATATTAAGCAGCAGAACTGTTTCCAACTTTGATAATGAATCATCATTAGAATGATTTCTAAAGGATCATGTGATAATGATCCTAAAAATTCAGCTTTGCATCACAGAAATAAATGATAATTTAAAGTATAATAAATGTAAAAACAATTATTTTAAATTGTAATAATATATCACAATATAAATTTTTTTTCTGTATTTTTGATCAAATAAATGCAGGCTTGATGAGCAGAAGAAACTTATTTCAAAAACATTAAAAATAGTAATGTTTCCAAACTGTGTGTGTGTATATATATATATATATATATATATATATATATAGTGACACATTTTTCTTGGAATGGAAAGTTCAAGAGAAGAACATTTATTTCAAACAGATATTTTTGTATGGCCACTGTCAATTTTGATGATTTTAATGATTAATTTACCCCAACAGTTATTCATTATTGATAATACATTTTTCATGAGCAGCAAATCAGTATATTTAAAGGATTTCTGAAGGATTCTGAAGGTATAATTCAGCTTTACTTCACAGAAATAAATTACATTTTAAAAAATATTCAAATAGAATACAGTTATTTTAAATTATTATAAATTATAATGTTTCAGAATTTGACTTTTTTTTTTGTTTTGTTGATATTTTTCATCAAATGAGAGACTTTAAAAACTTGTGACATCTTTATTCCAAACTTTTCTGACAAATAATTATTTTATCAGAGTAAAATACAATCCAGCACAGTGTCACAGGAATAGCTTGCGTGCTTTTGCATTTGCAGCTAGTTTAAGAATTTAAATTAGAATTTAGTTTTTGTGCATATTTAAAGTTGAAAGTCCAATATGTTCGATTTTAGTCCTTTTCTTTGGCTAAAGAGATATTTAGCAGCCTTGAATTGATAATATCTCAAAGCCATGGCTGTTTTAACTATCACAGTAACTGAGGAAAGACTGTCTCCTGGTGGACATTATGTGTTTAACAAAAGGAGAAAGGCAAAGGCACTAGTTTCTCTCCTAAATGTTTAGAGGACACATTAGAAATGACAATGCATTGATTATTCTTTCTTTTCTCTTCTCTTATCCACTCACCTGTCCTAACTTGCTTGTATTTTATCCCAAGTCCATCCTTTCCTGACCTCGTCTTATTATGCTGAGGTTATAAGAGCCCAGCGCCTGTATTTTTGACACATATATTGTTAAGTCTAGCCCTATCTATTCCTGCAGTCCCACGGTCCTGCACTGAATTTATGAATGAAGGAAAGATATTTTTACTCACATTTCCTTTTCTGCCTCATGGCCTCAGATTGTCTTCAATCATTTTTTGTACCGGCATGTTGACTATCAGCCTCCAAGTACTGCCCTGAGTGGTCCTACATGCCCCCCTTTACCCTGAGATCTGATCCTGTCTAAGGTGAACGCTTCATGGCGACGATGACCCTAGAAACCAGGGGGAACAGGTGACCTCTGAACCTAAATCATCTCCCAGCTAAAGCACAACACCTCAGTACTGAAGAGCTCTGACGAAGGTACGAGTCTAATTGTAATTTCATAGTAAAGCTGGCCGATGGATACAAATAGCTTCCAGATTATGTGCACTGAATAAACAATTTAAATTATATATGCTTTTATATATATATATATATATATATATATATATATATATATATATATATATATATATATATATATATATATATATATATATATATAAGTGGTTATAGTCTCCTATGTAAACAAACTTGTGGCAATATATTTGAAAATATTCTAGGGTGAATCTCATTAAAACATGCACAGATCACATATCATTTCAAAATGTAATATATAATATATATGTTTGTGTGTGTGTGTGTGTGTGTGTATAGATTAGTGCTGTCAAATGATTAATCACATCCAAAATAAAAGTTTTTGTTTACTTAATATATGTGTGTATACTGTGTATCTTTATTATGTATACAAACATATGCATGCATATATTTAAGAAAAATATTTTATGTTTATATATTGAACATATTTATATATAATATAAAATATAATAATATGAATATAGAAATATATTTAAGCATGTTAATATACACAATATACGTATTATGTAAACAAAATATTTTATTTTGGATGCGATTAATCGCTATTGATCGTTTGACAGCACTAATATATTTGTTTATTATTATTAATTCAATTAGCAATTTTTATAATTATATTGCATTGAAGTGATGAGAATTGAGTGGAAATTGTGCTTAATTGGCATAGACTTTGTAAGCTAAACATAATTTATAAATTCTTTGTTTTTATTTTTATTTTGAGGTGACATATGACTGGGAATTTTTTTTTCAGGCAGGTTTTATGAGATTCGCCCTTGTAGCTGATATATATACCGTATTTTCCGGACTATAAATCACACTTTTTTCATAGTTTGACTGGTCCTGTGACTTATAGTCAGGTGCGACTTTTTTATCAAAATTAATTTGACATGAACCAAGAGAAATGAACCAAGAGAAAACATTACCATCTACAACCGCCAGAGGGCGCTCTAATGTTGCTCAGTGCTCCTGTAGTCTACACTGAAGACATAGAGCGCCCTCTCGCGGCTGGAGACGGTAATGTTTTCTCTTGGTTCTTGGTTCTAAATAAATGCGATTTATAGTCCAGTGCGACTTATATGTTTTTTCCTCATCATGACGTATTTTTGGACTGATACGACTTATACTCAGGTGCGACCTATAGTCCGAAAAATACGGTAGTTTGGGTCAGGTTTAAATAGAAAAATAGAAAATTAAAAATAATCTTAGCAGACTTAATTCAACTAGAAAATATCTGCAGCACAACTAAATAATTACCTTCAGAGTTAAATAGTAAAAGCTACTGACAGATAATCGGTAAATATTTATCAAGTATAAGCTAGATATTTTATATGAGATTAGCTTTTGTATTTTTATACTAAGATTAGATAGCATGAGGTACATGCCTTATCCAAATTCATACTGTGTGACTTGTAGAAATGAAGAATGAAGCCTGGGATCTTTTATGTGAATCCAATCAGTTGTCCCCAGTGGATCTGGAGTGTGAGAGCAGATTTCATCTCAAAGCATATATTTTGTTAACATTTGACAGCACATTACACTGTACGTGTGAAGCACTTTGTGTCACTGGGACGTATTAGCAACTTATGACAAAAAACCAGTTGGCGGTGAATAATAAACTGCTATCGACTGTTAAGATCAATATTCTCATTCATATTTAATGGATCCCCAAAGGTTTGCAAACCACTGCCCCACTGCCATTGTTTTTCCATTTTCTGCTACTAAATATAAATAGCTACAGTAGAGATATATATATATAGACGCTATAGTTTGGTTTGGTGGTCATATCCATCAGATGCCTGATACATACCTCATAACTTTCTTTGTTTCGTGTCTTAAAATGACTTCATTAAAGTAGAATTGCCCCAAACTCTGATGCGACAGGCATTCGAGCACCATATGCTGTGTTAAAACACTGAGAAACATCCAAAATATATGTACAGAGAAACTGTGGAACTGTATATAAAATGTATGATCATGCATATGTTCATTTAGGGTATTTTTTGTAAGCTTTTTTTTTATTTTCTACCAAAAGCGTTTGAGGGATCTAAACTGCATGTAGATATCCTCTCAAAGTCTGCATGCAGAATCCTCTCTCTGTAAGTTCTGTTTACAAGTGTAAGATGGATTTCTGTATTAATAAAGAGATTTTTTTTTAAATAAATATAGTTGTATGTGAGTAGACGGGTCAATCGGATCCTATTCACTGTTGTCTGATCTGTAACAAACCATTCAAGCATTCCGAATTTAACAGGTCCGGAAAAAAAGAAAACATTTTTCATCAATGCAACATATAGAATATATACAAATCTATCAATGACTTCTTGTGATAAAACAATAACAGTGTGAATGCAATGTTGACCAATAGAAATATATCTATATGGAAATGTTATAATGAAAAAGTTGTTTTAATGTTGAAAAAAAAACCTTGTCAGGTTGTGTATTTACAAGAGACTGTTGGTTTTGAATGTTCTTGTGCTGTTTTTGTGACTATTAAAGTGAATATCTTGTACTACAGTCTTGTGCACTAATTGTAAATACAGAAATACTGTACTTTTTTTTTTGTTGTAATGGTAAATGGCATTTTTTTTATCCAGTATAAAATCTTTATTATGTTATATGCAGAAAGAAAAAACAAAATGAAAACAAAAAATACATTTATATATATACACATACTAGACGAAGCTAGTTTCAGTAGTTGGTGTACAGTAAGCATTTCCAGAATACAGTGTCAAAATGAATCTGAAGATCCAGTTGTTATAGAGTTAATCTCACGAAACCTGTCAGGAATATGCCGTATTTCATCTAAACATTATAAGAAAATGATAAGGTATAACTGTTAATTTTTAAATTAAATTCTTAAAATTCTAAAAAAAAAAAAAAAAAAATGATTGTTCACAGTTTTTATTTTTTTATTTTAAAATTTAAGCACATTCAGATTCTTCAAAATAATTTTTTGCATTTTGAGTTGAAATATGAAATATACAACCATGTTCAAATTCTTCAAATTTCTTTTTTTTCTTCTTTTAATTTTGGAGCAAAATATGAAATATTAAAGAATGTTCAGATTCTTTTTTTTTTTTTTACATTTTGGGGCGAATATGCATGTTTACATTTTTCAAATTTCTTTCTTTCCTTTTAATTTTGGTGCAAAGTATGAAATATGCAAGCACATTCAAATTCTTCAAATTTTTTTTCAATTTTGGGCTGAAATATGAATTATAAAAACACTTTTAATTTCTTTTTTTTCTTTAATTTTGATGCACAGTATTAAATATACACGCTTGTTCAAATTCTTCACATTTCAGAAATTCTTAACATTTTGGGGTGAGATATGAAATATACAAGCACACGTTCTTGAAAGGTTTCTTGAGATTGACTATAAAGTTGTGAGATACATTGTACATAAATAGTACAGCTTTTATAATTTAAATACAAATAGCTTAATTTTGCTTGTGGTTAAATATTTCTTGTAAACTGTTTTTGGCCTCGTGTGTAATGTGGGTTCATCACAGGATGCTTTGAGCTGTGTGTGTTTCACAGAGAGATGTCGGACGACACGGGAAGCTGCTGAGCTGGTTTCCATTTGGCGCTTCGTCTTCCTCCGTCTGCTCTGATGTACGGCTGGTTCCTTAAATCTACACACACACACACACACACACACACACAGTCAGAAACCCCCCGATGAAGATATCGGAAGATCTTTGAGCTTTTCAAAAACTTGACAGAAAGGAAAACATCAGAGATCTACACGGAGGAACTGAGGGAGACGCTTGCAGGAAGCTGAGTGTTACAGAAGAGCGATACCTTCAGAGACAGAAGAGAGGAAATAAGAGACAGTTATAAAGCAGAAGTCCCATCGCAGAAACCCGAATCACAGAGCAGACGAGACGAGCGCTTCCCAGAACGAGCCGTAAACGGCACCGCCTGCAGAGCTGAGGACCAGACAGAGAGAGAAACATGACAGGAAAGAAGACAGACAGACAAAATACACAATCTAGAACATCAGAGTGAATCAAATAACACACAAAATGATTGAAGAAAGAATTAGAATATAGGCCAAGAATCCCAAGAAGCACCAGGAGGAACGATGAACACTAGGAGTTGAATTCTGTATCAATGTACATTAAAACTAATGTAGTATAAACAAATTTCAATTTACATTTTTTAATTTCTAATAATTTTTTTTAGAAATTTTTCTGATATTTTCACAGTAGCTATAAATGGGTCTATGCAAAATGAAAAATATAGTATATTTATAGTTAAGAAATACTATATAGTTATAATGTTTTAAAAATATAAATAAAACATTTATTATATAAACTGGCCTTTATACAAACATTTTAAAAATAAATAAATTTCAATATATTTATTATAAATATTATTACTTTTAGATTTAAATTATAATATAAATACATTTATTCAAATGTATATAATATAAATATATTTCAACATATTTATAGTTTATAAATATTATATTTACATTTTTATTTGTTTGTATTGTACAAGTGGGTCTTTTATGCTTATATTTATTAATATATATATATATATATATATATATATATATATATATATATATATATATATTTATAGACATTATAAATATTGTCAATATTATAAATGTGTATAAAATATTATCTACGTTTTCTTTTCTTTTAAGCTGACATCATCTCTTTCTACTCACCGTTATATAAAACTATGGCTGTCAGTAGAATAAAATAATTCTTTAGAAAGCAGAATGTCAAATTTAGTCAGTTGCAATTATTTTAATTTTTGTAATTTAACTGATTTATATTATATTTAATTTAATTTGAGTTTTTCCCTGAATGTTTGGCATAGAGGTATGCACTGGGTTTAGTTTTCACCATTTATAATACAACCCCTAACAATGGTAGAATCACATTGAAAGTTAGAGCACTGGTTTTCTTCAGCCTGACCTGTGATGATGTCCTCGATGGCTCCGTCTCTGCCCTCTCTCACGAGCGGCGTCATCTGCCTGCGCTTCAGCTCTGCGATCAGATCCACCTGAGGGAAGCCTGGCATCGCCGGCATCTGAACACATCAATCAACAAACCTGTGAGACCATGATGCTTCACTTCCTGTTCTCCGGTGCTTCTGTGTCTGTCTGTCTGTGGCACATTACCCTGTTAGACACAGCAGTGTTCACAGGAGAGTCAGGGATGTGTAAATCTGAGCCCAAATCAGTCTCGGAGATTCTCTTCTTGCGCTGTTCGTTCTCCTGTTCGGCCAGCTACAGAGAAAGAGAGACTCGTCCATCAATCAACACGCAGGAGGAACAACTGGAAAACTATATTTGTACAAAGCAGCATGAAAGTAACATACTGTCTATACACTAGATCAGGAGAAAGGGACTGTTAGAAATAGTATGCTAAAGGGTGGGATCTTTACAGGGTTTTTGAAGTAATTATTGTTGAAATAACCCTTATAATATATTTTAGCAAGCATGACAAATAAAAATGACAAAAACGGATAAAGACAACAATTTTGATGTTGTCTTTATCCGTTTTTGTCATTTTTCTTCTTTTTTCTAATTTATTTGGAATTTATGATTTGTTTATAAAAATAAATAAATGTATGTTTATTGTACTGTAGTTGTAATCTTTTTATTACTTAAAAGTTATTTATTTCAGTTAGTTAGCAAAAAGCAGCAGCATTTGGAATTATTAAATTTTAGTTTTTTATTTAATATTAAGATTTTATTTAGAGATTTTTGTCATTTTTGTAAGTATTCTTGTTCTTATGTATTTTTTATTTAGTCATTATTATTAATAGTAGTAACAGTATGTAAATATTTATCATTTTTTATTTTAGTAATTTTTAGTCATTTATTTCAATTACTTGCCAAGGTACCATTTAAATTTTTTTTGGTTTTTAAATCTAATATTTATAATATATTTTATTTCAGCTTTATTGTGATTACTGAAAACAATTTTAATATGTTTTATTATATTTAACAATAACAACCCTTGTTTATGGGCTAAATATACTTTCATGAAGGGTTGATGCACTGAAATAGATAGATAGATAGATAGATAGATAGATAGATAGATAGATAGATAGATAACTAAAAAAAATTATGGCATACATTTTATAATACCATTTCTACATAAAATTGTGTAATAATTTCTTCGTAATTATTTGTGAAACACCGAGTGAAACTTGGTTCAAAAAAAGAAAAGAAATTCTGCATGTCTTTGTTATTTGAATCTCTCATTACCAGGATGATATATGCTGATGTGACATGAGCACAAGGTAATAATTTTTTGATTACCTTATATGCTTTAATAAATCTGGCAAAAACAGGGAAGAACACAGAAGGAGGCGTGGATTTGGGATCCTCTCCGAAATACTCCACCACTGAGTGAAAGACCTCCTGTAGAGACACACAGACGATCCAGTCATTCACTGTAGTTCAGAAAAGATTTCACACACAACTGAATTCATCTCCACCTCTGCAGTTTTGCTGTCTTTGACCACAGAGTCCAACAGACTGCCGTTACTGGACATGAAGTTTGTGAGGACAGCACTGTCTTTCTGCTGGAGATATTCCCTTCGAACCACCTCCATTCCCTTCTCCAGAGATCGAACATCTGCAAGGATGCTGTCCTGAGAGACTGAGAGAAACATGCAGGTCAGAGTAGATGCTTTCAGCAGATGCTTTCAGCAGACTTACAACCTTTAGATCACCAGCCTGGAATTTTGGCTTTGATTGTTCTGATTATCTTTGTTTAGTTTTTAATCAATGCAAATATTATTTTATATTATTTAAGTGTGCTTTATCATAGGAAGACAAACATTTTACATTTTCATTTAATAAAACTATTAAGTAAAAATGTATATAATAGTTTATACATTTATGTTATTAATATATTTATCTAAAATGTTTTATAAATAATTAAAATATTAAATAATAATATAAACAAGAAGAAAAAATGTTTTAGCAACTCTAAACTTTATTTTATTTAATTAATTAATTAATTAATTAATTAATTTATTTATTTATTTATTTATTTGTATTATTATTTATTTTATTTTATTTTAATTAAAATAAAAGTTATACATATAATTATGTTAAATATATTACATTTTAAAAAATAATTTAGATTATAAAATAGATTTTTTTAAATAATTAAAAAAATAATACACACTTAGAGTTGTAGTGGTGAGCTGATGTGAATATGTGTTTATGTTCAACGCTCACCCAGTGCAGCTTTATCCAGACAGTGTAGTTCAGTGTGAAAGTTGTGCAGCTGAGGATATTTCTCTTGTATGATGCTGACGATGAAATGCAGGAGTGTCAGTTTTCGATCTGTGGATTTCATGTCCAGAAGCTGAGAGTGTAAATAAGAGAGATGCGCGATAAATTCACATATAATTTATCATGAACTTATCAGATTTAATGCAATGTAAGTCAGTTTGGATAAAAGTTTGTACCAAATGCATAGATGTAAATTTATATGTGTATTTCATGTGTAAGTCAAATATGATTTTTAATTTAATTAACTAAACTTACATAACATACATTAAAAAAAAAAAAGAAAGAGAAAAAAATTGTAAAGAGGTTTTGTCTGACCAGGTCCAGACTTTGGAGTCGAAATCCATATGCTGATCCTCTCTTCTCACTGTTCATGTAATTCCCAAATGCAAGAATGATCTAGACATAAAAAAAAAAAAAAAAAAAAAAAAAAGATTAGCTTTCACTGCACAAATGATTTTTTTCCAGAAGAAAATGTATTCTCTTTACCTCTAGAATCTTCTTGAGTTTGCTGGAGGATTTGATTGACATGGATGCAGCAATGATGGCATTTAATTGCTGTAAAATAAGACCAGGATTTTTTATATATATTTTTGTTTAAAGTTAAATTCAAGAATGCATTCTCCTTATATAACATTGCCTTTCAAGGAAAGTCTGTTCACCAAGTCTTATCTAGATGAATGGGGGAATCCTGAAATCTCACAATTATATTATACATTTCAAATCAGCAAAAAAATCTGAAATAAACTGCTTAAAATTGTTTATTGATTCATTATTTTTTTTGCAGGCTAGACCGCGCTTCAAACAGCAGTTGCAGTGACGCAGTGACTTTACCAATCAGCGATTGGCTGTTTAAATCAGAAGGCGGGACTATTGTGCCATGCTGTGCTTTGCAGTTTCTCCCATTCATAAGTAATAGTACTGAAGTGTATTCTCTGATTGAATCACTGACAGGCTTTATTAGCAGGATGCTCTCGCTGAAGTTGCCCATGAAGGTCAGAGTGCTGATTCTCTGTGCCAGACGCGGGATCTTGCTGAAGGCCACCATGAATCGGTCCTCCTCCGACAGCTCCTGCAGGGGGCGCCCTTCACGCTCGTATTTCTCAATCAACCTCAGCTCATAATCCGACGGGATGAAACGCTCCAGCAGCTCCAGAAAGTCAGAGTTTAGCAAATCAAGATTATACCTGCACACAGGGAGTTTTGGGATTAGTTTGAAACATGCAACTTTTGGTTGCTATCAAAATTGTGTCTTTTGTACACACGTTTGGATCGCAGTGCAGATCTGCCCAGTGCTCATGCCTACTTTCCGCAGCGTGATGGCGAGGTTTTTGGCCCTGTTGGGCTCCAGCAGTGCGATTTTACTGGATGCTTTATGAGCCACTTTCACCTTCAGAGTGCCGACATCCACAGGTGCAGACTGAGCTTTAGTTTTAAACAACTCCTCAAAGACGTCCATATTCAGCTCCTTCAGACAGAGCAAAGACAGAGAGGCGACTCACATCAGCTTTAGTTTCTCAAATAAACTCTGATGATGAATGTTGAGCTAATTCTAACCACTTAAGACTTAAGACTATTCCTAAAACATTTTTACATTAAAATAGCATGCATAAATGTTTGAAACAAGAATTTCGTGTTTTTTTTATATTGTATATATTAATATTTTATAAATTATTTACAATTATATTTTAAGAACAAAAAGGCAATAATAAAAAAACAAATGCATTCATATAAGCCAGGTTAGAATCACACAAACAAAGAAGGAAAGACCTAAAACATTTAGGATTTTTGTAATAATAATAATAATAACTATATATATATATATATATATATATATATATACACACACAATATATGTGTGTATATATATGTGTATGTGTGTGTGTCTAGAATATTTTCTATATAAATATGTATTTTATAAACAATTAAAAAAATATATAATTAAAGAAAAAAAGCAGCTAATGTTTCTAGCAACTCTAATTTTAGGCGGCCCTGTTTAAATAAAAATAAAATGTATAAATATAAAAACCAAAAAATCTATAAATTTTTCTACATTTTATATATAAATAAATATTTTATAAATAATTAAACAATATATTTCAAGTAGAAAAAGCACAAAGCATCAAAGGTTTATAATGGGTAATACTCTTCAGGTGACTCTATTTCATACATTTCAATCAGTCGAGGTAAAACCCACAGAACTGACCCCAAGCACACTTTCATCATCCAGCTCTGTGAAGACGGTGCCGGCCACCTGTTCCTCCATTAGAGCCTGCCAGTTAAGCAATGGCATGCGATACTTGGTCTTGATTGGCTTCTTACCTTTTACACCTTATACACACACACACAGACAGAGGGAAGAAACGCAAGCAAATCTTTCAGTGCAATGTGCACAGCTTCACTTTTCATTCAAAATCATTCCAACATCTTATATTTTTGTTGTACAGTACAGGACTGTCATCATTCAACTCACCTGTCTGTACACTTCCTGTCCTTCCAGGCACAGGTGAAGGAGGCGGGGCTACACTCATAGGGGGCGGAGGAGGAGGTGGAGGTGGAGGGGCGGGGGCAGGAGGAGGGGGTGGAGACTGCATCACAGGCGAGGCCTTTATTTCTGTGATACTATTATCTTGGAGTTAAAAGAGAAGATTATTATTTATTTTTTATTTAGCAGAAAGATAGTATTCATGGAAATAAAATATTCATATGAGCATATATTACATTGCTAAAAGTTTTCCAAATAAATAAGATTTTATAATAATCTAAAAATATTTACAAAGAAGTGGTTGTTCACTTGTTTTGCTTCATGGTCCATATTATATTATATTATATTATATTATATTATATTATATTATATTATATTATATTATATTATATTATATTATATTAATTAGGTTAACCTTTGTCTAAATGTATTTTAGTATAACTACTATAATAGTTTTTTTAATATTTTGAATCATTTTTGATTTTCACATTTTCTGTTTTAATTTTAATATTAGTTTAAATATATTATTAGTAAAAAAAAAAGTTTTTTGTAATTTTTATTTGTTATGTTTTTTTATTCTTTATGGTAATTTTTTTTCATATTTAGTTTCAGCTATTTTAGTACATCAAGTTAAACTAAATGAAAATGAGAAATGTTAAAGCTGAAATAAAATGTTTGCATTTTTTACATTAAAAATTGTTTCAATGTTTATATTGCAACAAAATTTATTATTATTTATTTATTATTATTTATATTTGTTTTATTGTATTGTTTTAGTTTCACTTAACGATAATAACCCTGTTTGGAAATATACAAAAATTTAATAATACAAAAGTATAGAACATCTTTATAAATAAAAAAGTACCATTAGAATTAAATAGAAATTATATAGAAAATGATGATGTAATTGTAACACTGGTTAGATGTATTTCTGGATCTTCACCTGTTATGTTAGCGGCTGGCATAATGTGTAATTCCAGAGAGCCGGATTGGGATCTGTCCATGCGGATCAGACCTCGGTCCAGCAGAACCTGGGCCATCTTCTCCAGCTCGGACAGAGCTTTAGCAGAGCGCTGTCTCTCTCTCTCTCGCTCCTGCTCCTTCTCACTGTGTGTCTCTCTCTCTTTCTCCTTCTGCTGCAGCTGAGAGAGCTGAGCCTGTGTCTCCTTCACACTGTCCTGGAAACACACATGAAAGCTTCACAGCCTGGAAACAGGAGTAAAAGTAAGTGTGTGTTTTAGCAAAGTGTGTTACCTTCAGAAGCTCCACCTCTTTCCTACTCTGTATGAGCTGTTTCTCCAGTTCTGACGTCTTCTCCACAGCTTCACTCTCACACTGCTGCAGTCTAGTGTTTAACTGATTTACACAACACACACTCAGTGCTTTAATATGATTTAGTGTGTATACTTATTCATTTACATTAATACATATGATGTGCATTATGTTGCATTAAACCAAAATAGAATTAAACCAAAGTGCTTTACAAGATAGATAGATAGATAGATAGATAGATAGATAGAATTGAATAAATAACAAAAATAATTGAAAATAAAACTGCATCTATTCCATTCAGTGCATTATTATTTTATTATTATATATAATGCATTTTGTTGTTGTTGTAGTCAAACAGCAGATGTACTTGAAAACATTTATATCAGAACTGGACAGAAAGATTGCAGTAATGTTGTGTGTGTTTGGGGTGTGTGTGTGTACCTGTGTGTTTTGTTCTTGTAGCTCCTCTAGATGTTCCATTATTGTGTTTTTGGCCTCGGCGTCCTCTAGCATCGCTCCTACATCAAACACATTATCCAGATACGCTTGAATCTGCACCTGCAGCCTCTCGCTCTCAGTGACGGTTAACTTCTACACACACACACACACACACACACACACACAAAACAATTCACACAGTAAAAACAGTAAGATTGTGAAACATAAATAAACTGTTCTCTATGTGAATATACTGCAAAATATAATTTATTTTTGTGATTTAAAGCTGTATTTTCAGCGTCATCACTCCAGTCTTCAGTATCACATGATCCTTCAGAAATCATTCTAATATGATGATTTGCTTTCTTCAGGAAACATTCCTGCTACTTACTGCAGCTATTTTTTTTTTCTGGGAACAATGATACATTTTTTAGGACACTCTGATGAGTACACCGTTCAAAAGAACAGCATTTATTTGAAATACAAATATTTTGTAACATTATAAATGTCTTTACAGTAGTGTCACTTTTGATCAATTTAATGCATCCTTGCTGAATAAAAGTATGAATGTATTTAATTCTTTCAAAAAAAAAAAAAAAAAAAAAAAGCTCAAAACCTTGAACAGTAGTTGCTCACCTCCAGATAGCTGTCTAGTCCCAGTTGGGTAAACTCATACTGTAAATACACTCGGAAGTTCATGTTCTCTTCTGAGTGCACTACAATGTTGATAAACTGCATACAAGCCACCTAGAGGTGAGAAGGGGAACATATACTGATCAGTTTTCCTCACACTCATGAAAGGTCAATAACAACAGGAGAAACCTTAATCTATGTCTGGAATGTGAAAAGTATGTGGTGTTAATATAGTGAATTTGTGAGAAAATTATTAAAATACATTTTAATCATATGATTATTAAAGCTGCAGTCGGTAACTTTTGACGCTCTAGTGGTTAATAAACAGAACTGCTTGCGTCTTGCGGAAGAACATTGTAGCTGGAACTACTTCTCTCTGTTTATGTCTATGTAGAATCACAAAGGTACTGGGTTACTCCGCCGCGGTGCCCCCGAAGCAATCTAAAATAGTCCGAATATAAACACTTATTATAGGTGCACCCTAGTGATTCAGGACAAGCCAAAAACACGGTTTGGAAAATGGATTCATGGTGTACTCGCTTATTATATACATTTTTCTACATTTTGAACACAAACAAAGTTACTTTTTACTTGATTTTTTTCACAATTTTTCAAATTGTCTCATATTCTACTGTCAGGACATAATGACAGGTTTAAAAATATGTAAAATATATATTTTTACAAAAGTTACCTACTACAGCTTTAATACATACCTGTATATACGTTCTGCTTGTCCTAAAGTGGAAAGGTTCTCAAGAATGACTGATAATTAAGTCAATGTACAAAAAGGGCCTTAAATATAGATGTCTGTCATGCTCCTCCTTTTTGTTGAGCTAAATACTGTACAATCAGTGTAAGAATCTTAAAATGAAAACATATGAAGCATTTTATACAGTAGGTCCTCACCATGAAATCAATGTTGTTGTCCTCATTTCTGAAATACTCCATGAGTTTCTCAAATCTGTTTTTCTCTCCACACACCTGCATGAACATACAGACACATTTACTGTATTTGAGTTTACTGTACAGTACTTGACCATAAAGTAAGAACATTTTACTAAGAGACCTTCAGTGATATTTGATGTCACATGATCATTTATCATCTGAAAATATATTACTGCATCCATTATCTGTATCTAATTATTAGTTCTTGCAATATATGGCGTGTTATATTTTTATAGAAAGTATTTGCATTCATAGAAACAATGGAAACAATGGGAAATCCCTAAGCAGATGAGGTCTATTTTTGTTTCGGTTTTCGCTGTAGATTGTGTAGTCCTTTCTGCTTTCACTGATATGCATCTGAATCAACTCCCACACAAAATGTCTTTGTGACAATAAGCGCACAGACCTTCAGAATGAGGTGCATGAGCTTGCGAGCTGATCATGTGTCTTTATAAAGGGAACGATCTAGTTCTGTCATGTCTGTGTCTCTCGTGTAACGGCTGATATCACAGAATGAGCTTCAGGTTACTGGAGTTTAACTGCAAATCAGACACAGTGTCTGTGTTCATTCAGCGTCTGAGAGAAAAACTGAAGAGTTTGGGTGAGGATTTATATCCTTCAAATTAGGCTATTAGACATTATCTGATTAAATGTAAATATTTGTCACATATTATGTTACAATATTATTACTCATATATGTGGTCCTAAAAAGTATTTGGATGCCATACTTAAAAATGTATGAATTAATACAATTAAAAAAACATTTAATTTATTATTTCTGATAATATTATGTCTTGGTATATTATATGTGATTATATTTTAATACATTTTTATTTTTTATTATTTTTATAATACATAATTGGTATTGTAAATTTTGTATTATTGATTATTATAGTTATGTATTATTATATGATTAGGTATTTTTTATTTTATTATTGTACTGAAACAAACTTTTTTTATTACTATAATTTGGTATATTTCATCAAATTTTATTAAACAAAATTTTTGGTATTATTTTTATGACACAGATTTAATATGATATGTTATTTATTTTTCATATTATATTATGATTTGGTATTTTGGTTGTATTTATAGTATTTTTATAATAAATATTTGATATTTGTCTCTTTTTTTCACCTATTTTATTTTATTTATTTATTATTTTTTATTTTATTTAGATATATCCCTTTTTGTTTTTTTTCTCCCCACAGAGTTGAATTGTACACAATAAGACCAAGGAGACACACTGAAGTGATGACACACTGATGATAAGAAGAGTGAGATGGATGAACAGAGAAAGAAGGCTAGTCTTTTCTTACCTCTTTGAAATTATTAAAGGCTGCACTAATCATTTCGTGACCTCCTCGAACCAAACAGACAGCAGCAAGGAGCTCCAGAACCAGAGCTTTAGTCCTAAAAATAAAACACACACATATGTAAGTAGAATATTGTAGAAACAAAACATTCAACACACACACACACACACACTCTTTTCTCACCTGCCATTCTTGTTGTTGAGACTCAGTGTGATTTCATTGACACAGTTGGGATGAGCCATCACCTGATTAAACCCTAACTAACACACACACACACACACACACACATTAGCCATGGAAAGAGATGAGACATGAATAGATTAGAGGAGTAAGAGATGAAGTACCTGGTAGTTCATGATGGCACGGAGGCACATGATGCAGAGGTGCAGGTGGTTCTTCTGACTGAGCAGACGCGAAAATCTCAGAGCTTTCCTGAGCAAAACAAGCAATATTAAGAAATATTTGTATTCAATATTGATTAAGTATTATATTTTGTCTTATATATATATATATATATATATATATATATATATATATAATTATTCGTTATTATATTGTTATTTGGGATTATATATATTTTAAATATTTTAACATCTTTTTAATATTTTTATTTATTAAAATATATACTATTTTTCTATTTGAATATATTTTTTCTTTATAATGTTTATTTTTTTTTTTTTTGATTGTGATATAGATATTTATGTTTGCATATACAGTAATTTCTGTATGAATAAACAGACGATTTGGTTTAAATAGGAAAAAAGTATTAAAAGCAGAACTACATAATTTTTATTTTGTAACATCTTGAAATCTCAGAATCGTTAATAGTAAAAGTACTGTATGTGACAGACACACACACACAAACAAACAAACAAACAGTGTAACAGGAATGCAGTTGATGCTGATAGAAGTGATTGGATGTGTGTGTGTGTGTGTGTGGGTGTGTGTGGGTGTGTGTGTGTGTTTGATCGCATGTTTTGATCTCAAAATACATTGCAAACATATTTGAAATACAGTGACAGTGTTTCGCACGTGTGCATGTTTGTGTGATTGGGTCTTGTGTATGTTTCCTTTTGTAGATTTTATTGTCAGTGTGTGTGATGCTGGGAATAGTAATGTAGAACTTATGTTATATATAAAATTATTTACATTTACATTTACATTATTTGACATGGTAACATGTTTTCTTCTTCGGTTCACGACCAAAGAACTTCATAACAAATGACATATACTGTAGATGTAAAAATTGCTTATATAAGAAACAAAATGTGTAGTTCATCATTTCAGAGTGGTTTATACTCCATAACTGACCTTGTGGTGAAGGGGCGTCCTGAGCGTGGGGAATTGTGGGTAGGGGAGTTTGTCGCACTGGTGGTCAAATCTTCCACAGATTTCTCTTCAAAGCTTCCATTATCAGAGCTGTCCATGTCATATCTGTAAAACACAGTAAACGTCTGTCTATGATTCCATGATAATTCAACAGCACAACTGTTTTCAACATAGTGAGAAAGGAGCAGCTAATCAGTTTATTATAGTGATTTCTGAAGGATCATGTGACACTCAAGACTGATGTAATGATGCTGAAAATTCAGCTTTGATCAAAGGAATAAATTTCATTTTAAAATATATTCAAATAGACTACAGGTTTTCAATTGTAAATTGAACATTCCTGTTAATGTTTTCACATTATTACTGTTTATACTCTATTTAAAAAAAAAAAAAAGAGTAAATACAGCCTTGGATGATTAGATTCTATTAATTTAACACCGTAAAGTGTTTCTTTGTTGTTTCTTTGTTGTGTGTTGCTCAGGCTGATGAATATAACAGCAGTGTTAGCTATGGCATCAGAGGCCTGGTTTCAGACATTGGATGGTCAGGACATGTTCTCTTCCCAGACGCCTTGTCACATTAAGAATTTAGGTTCCTCTATTGTGTCTTGGAACAATGTGTGTGTGTGTGTGTGTGTGTGTGTGTACACACGTGACTGCACGTTGAGCAAAAGAGAGGTAGTCCACCAGCACGTCTAACCCCTTGTTTTCTTCATTTAGAAACTCCTGAACCCACCTGAACACAATACAATGAATAACAAAAGGAGCTCAACTGAGATAAATTATGAGTGACAAAGTAATTACAGTCCAGTGTAGACACAGATATTTTCTAGACTTCCAGATTTCAGAAACCTGCATTTAAAGGAATAGTTCACCCAAAAATAAAAATAAATTAGCTGAAAATTTTCTCACCCAGCCTCATGCCTTCCAAGATGTAGATGAGTTTGTTTCTTCAACGGAACAAATTTGGAGAGTGTAATGTAGGAGAAATGAAAATTTCATCACTTGTTCACCAATCGATCCTCAATAGTGAATGGGTGCCATCAGAATGAGAGTCTATACTCCATAATAATGCTTACTGCAGTTAAAAATTCCATCCTTTCCCATCAAAATCCACCAACGTATTTGTTTTATACTGTTTTCAAATGATGCTCTGTGAGATTTGTGCATTCTGTAATCTGTGCATATTTCTCTTCTGATTCAGACATCGCTGTTTTAGGCAGAAAAAAAGTGATGTATTTTAGTCAGTAACAGTGGTTTAAAGTAAAAAAATAAATAAAACGTCTTAATGACAGATTTAAGGCATGTGGGTTATTTGTGGAATTTTATCAGCTGTTTCGTCTCTCATTCTGACGGCACCCATTCAATGCAGAGGATCGATTGGTAAACAAGTGACGTAATGCTGCATTTCTCAAAATCTGATGAAGAAACAAACTAATCTACATCTTGGCCGGCCTGGGGGTGAGTACATTTTCAGTAAATTGTGATTGTTGCCTGAACTATTCCTTTACGTGATAAACTTGAAGTTTTAAAAAGTCTATTCATTTATTATGTACAGTAATCAGGCAAGTGACATGCATTGTCAGTAACATTGCATGTCATGTGATGGCTCTTACCCGATGTGATTGGTGCGCAAAGAGATCTCCAACTCTCTCAGAACTTGTGTGGATTCTTGGACTCGCCTTTTAAACTACAGATCACACACATATAATTTGATTAATTAAAATCATTTGCATATTTCAGTTTAATAATACCTGGACAAGCTCTGTATCTCACTCTCAGATTTAAACACACACACATATACAGGCTCAAACATATATCTGTACCTTTCTGCCTCCTCCCTGCTCTAATACACTCTTGAGTTTCTGAATGTATGCTGACGGAGGATTCTTCACCTGGAACCGTTCCTGATGAGAGAAACAAGAAGGTTCTCCTTAAGTCCACACGTACAGTTAGTCACATTTCTAGCATCAGAAGCAGTATAAATCATTTTTTCATAAATATTTTCCACCCTCATGATCTTTAATGTTGCTGTACCTTTAAGACTTTGATGTGTAAATGACACGTGCTATGATTGCCAGTCATTTGCTGAATAGTTATTTATTTATATGGTGGTGACATCATTTCATTTATTTTTTAAAGAGCAAGGACGATTGTGTTTTTCATTATACAGTATATCCCCTTTAAAGGTGTGAAAATAAATGCAAATGAAAAAGTGAATGAAAATGTGTAAAAAGTAAATGTTTTTATATTTTTACCCTGAACTCACCTGGTCACAAACTAACTCCCATTTCTTCTCGTTGTCGTACTGACAGAGCAGCTTCACTTTGTCTGGCGGAAGATTCATGGAAAACTACAATCACAGAGCAAGAGACAAATCATAAGCCTTTTTGTAAGTCTGAATTCATTAGTATTAATTCTACAGAGTCATTAGTTCTTTTGCAATGAGGAAAACTCTTAAAAATGTTTTTACAGCACTTTTTTTTAGGCTCAGCAAAGAACTTTATTGGGAACCATAATGGTTGAATTTTTTTGAGAATAAGTGTTTTTTTGAGAGAACGCTGCATTTATTTGATCTAATATAAAATAAAATGAACTGAAACTTTTATAGAGTTCAAAAGAACAACATTTGAACATTTGAAACAGAAACATTTTCAATTTATATGCTGTCACTTTAGATCAGTTTAATGTGTCTATGCTGAAAAAAAGCATTAACTTTTCACACACACACACACACACACACACACACACACACACACACAAAACGCCCTGCCCATAGCACCCAAACATCTCCGTGGCAAGTTTTGCACTGTCCACATTTTCTTCCGATCCATTTCCCAGACTATTTCTATGTTTTAATGCAGAGTTACTGTGGCACCAGTCACACGTTACACTTGTTAGATGGTCAGAAATGACCTGATGAGTAAGCGGCTGCGTCTTGTGAGCCGGTTTACGGACAGATCACATTTATAATGAGGGATGATGACTCTATGAATGCCCTCTCTGAACCGGCAGAATAGTGCTGTGTGAATGTCCTGTTGCTATGACGAACTCCTACATTATTTATGAACAGCATGAGTGTTTGCATCTGTGTTGCACACACACAAACTGTTATGGCCCTACAGAATTACCTCATCAGTGACTCATCTGAGCATCGGATGATACCGAACACACAGTGTGTCCATGCTGCGTGTAAAACATTCTGAAAATCATCTTCAAGGTCATCTTCTATTTTCTTATGCATGCTAAGGCTGCATTTACTTGATCAAAAATACAGGAAACACAGTAAAATGGTGAAATAAGTTTTCAATTTCAAAAATAAATTTATAGCTTACGCTACTCCTATGTCCTACATCTCTTGTAAATGTGTGTACGACAGTCAGGGCCGTCACTAGTAATTCTGGTTACTAATAATTCACTAGAAAGTCAGTTTTAAATAAGGATTTCTTTCTTACACAAATGCATCGATTCTCTTCAGAATTAACCCCTCGTAGCCATGTGGAGTATTTTTTATGATGGATGGATGCACTTTTTGCGGCTTCAAAAACTCAAACCTCATTCACAGCAATTATAAAGATTGGAAGAGCCAGGATATTTTAAAATATAAGTTCTTCTTGAGTGAGTAAATCATGTGGTATTTTTAAATTTTGTAGTTTAATACTCAGGAATAGTGGTTTGTTCAAATCTTTGACTATGAGCAATATAAAGCAAACACCACTGATTAAATCATTACATTCGTGTCCTGTGGTTGTTTTTCTTGATGGAGAATGATCCTGGGAGGGTTTGAACAGGTGTTGCTATTCCCTTACGTTTTTTTTTTTTTTTTTTACTCAAAAAGTGGTTTTACTTTCTGCATACAGCGGGTGAGGTCCTTTGACAGAATGAAACAGAATGTTTTGCTGTGAAAGATGACGGGAATTCTCAGTGTTTGTTTTGTGTCTGATTCCTTGGCTCTATCTTTCAGCTGATAGCTCAGGAATCTTATCATTTGTTTTTGGAACGTTGCAAAAAATCTCAAAGAACTCTATACTAATATTTAGCCTTTTTTTGACCCGCCTATGAACCCCAGACTGACCAAAGACTCAAGAACTGTTATTTTAAATAGTAATACTATTTCACAACTGTACTATTTTGCTGCATTTCTGATCAAATAAATGCAGCTTTGATTAGCAGAAAATACTAAATATTTAAAATTTGACTTGTGAAAGTTATATAGATATTGATGTCACATCATTTTAGTGCATATTAAATTACTAAATATGGCACATAAGTATGGCACATTGTCCTAATTTGCAAAACAGGTCAATGGAAGAAAAAACAGCAATCTGCAGAAATATCGCTTTAGGGCAAACACACACAGTCTCTCTCAAACAGTCTCTCTCTCTCTTTTATGGAATACCTGCAGACAGCTCCATTGATTATAATTGTCAAGCTTATAGTTGTCAGGTTGCATCTGTCGAGTGTTATCTTTGCATGTTTTAATTCAGATCTCATAGTTTCTTTTGTCTTTTATAATAGCTGACCCTTTCTACTTGTGAAACAAGGACAAGCAGACTGGAGAAAAATAGAATCAAAGGACAAAACACTTCCAAGTTTTTAACCATCACTGATTGCTTGATTTTCACTCGTTTCTGAACACATCATCTGCCCTTTCTATGTCCTTTTTATTTTTTCTATCCGTGAAAACAGTTAAACAGTTTTCAGGACAAGGTCAGCTAACATAACTTCTTCACATGTTATTTTGAATCCTCAAAATACTTCAAATGTGCAAGCATGTAAACCAATAATTTGTGCGTCAGTGAGCAATGCAGCAATGCAGCAAACTGTATACTGCAGTACACGTGCAGAGAGTAATGCACATGTTTATTCAGAGCCGTCATACCACTTTACCTTCAGCAGAATTATACTAGAAGATTGTACTGTTTTCAGCTTATCATATCTGCATGAGCTTTTTTCTATATTTGTAAGCCGAATCAGGTACTTTTAGAATCGCCTCAAGGATTTTGTATTGTATTTATTTAATTAAAAATTTTAAATGACATTTTTAAGACACTTAGAAAAGGGTTATTAACTAAAACTGAAACTAAAATTAAAATTATTTAATTCATTATTATTTATTTCAGCTATCTCTCAAAGCAGCATTTCTCATATTATTTTAATTGAACCTGAAAATGTAAATGAATAAAAAAAAAAAAAAAAAAAAAAAAAAATATATATATATATATATATATATATATATATATATATATATATATTTCATTTTCATTCAAAGTTAAATATATATTACATATAACTTTTAATGAAAATGAAAATATAAAAATAAAACATTCAAAATAATAAAAACTATAACAGCATCTTAGTGATTATAAAATAACTGCTCATCATAAATGAGATGCAGATGATACTTGTAGATATTAAAAAGACATTAAAAACATTGCATAATTTCTTCTCTTTACACCTCATAAGAGCTCAGCTTGATGTTTTCTCGTACTGCTGTTGTTTTCAACCATCAGCCATCAGTTTCTATGACTAATTTCTGCAGTAATAATTATATTGAAATACATTTAGAGCTGACTTTGATTCATTGTATCTCATAGATTTTTGTCCTGAGTGTTTCTAGATCAGCTGAAGGCGGGAGTACAGCTGAAGATGGATGGTTTGTCCTTTTGGTGGGTGGCCACCTTCAAAATATCAATAACTGAACGGGCTATTTGTATAATTACAGGCCTGTCGTTTTTGCAGATATTTTGCACTCCTCCCTTTGGCAAGGCGATGTAGAAAGCATCAGCTTGAATGGTTTAAAAGCTATAACATGCACGGGCAAGGACAAAACTATATTGCTTTTATACACATAAATTCAGCATCATAAAGAAAAAAATTCAAAGTTCTCTAAATGTGTGTGTGTGTATGCCCACTGTGAGTGTTATGCAAGACTTTTGTTAATCGTTTAACAGTTTCGTTTTTAATTGAATACTTGTGACTTTTACTAAACAAGCTCAATGAAGCTTTGCCATGTAATATTTAGGTTTTGTACCCGACTAGGTGTGTTTTTGAGTGATTGCTCTTTTAATTGTGCGTTTTATCACGTACATGCTGCTGGTGCTGCTTGCATTATTTGCATTCTATTTCCATTATACAAACAGCATTTCGCAAACTCTGTCTTTCTCCGTAGGCATTGTAGATGGCGACTGGATAAAATGAAGTTGTTTGAGTTGGATGGAGAGCCTGCATGTGGACTCTAATACTTAGATGGCCTTTCACTACTGTATGATGGGAAAGTGTTGAGTGCTTATCTGATTTAGGAACAGCATTAAGGATATTGGCAGTAAATTAATTAACATGGAATACATTACATCTGACTTTACCAATAAGCACTAGAACCAGACTTAAGTTATATAAAGAGTAAAACATTGGCTAAATAATCATTTTAAATACAGGTACTTGTGTAATGTGGACTGTTGGATTTGGTCTTTTTAGACTGGAAACCAGCATGTAAGATAAACTACAGTGAATCTGGTTCACAGTTTTCTTGAAATAGATTAACTAGTTGATAAGTAGTTTGTTCCAGGCCTTAACTATAACCGGCCAGCATGCCAACAGGGCTGGATCATGTCTGTGCTGTTATAATGTATTATTTATTGAGGTAAGGTGTGTGGAGTTATATAATCATAATACTTTTAACCGACTTGTTTATTAAAACCCTTAAAAAATTTCCATACAGTAGGACACAAATGAAGATGTTAATGGCTAATATGTGATTTCACAATGAACACAAATGTCAAGAGTTTCAGTAAATAATGTAAAACAGTTTCAGTAAATTTCTGTCTGCTCCTCACATAAAGCTATTTTATATTTGAAATATGGTGTGTGGAACTACTTTAAAGGTGAAAATGAACATTTGCTATAAATTTACTCCCTTATAGGCCATCCAAGTGAGGAAGATGAGTTGGTTTCTTCATCAGAACAGATTTGCATCACTTGCTCACCAATGGTTCCTCTGCAGTGAATGGGTGCCGTCAGAATGAGAGTCCAAACAGCTGATAAAAACTTTATAATGATCCACACCACTTCAGTTCATCAGTTAACATTCTGTGGAGTGGAAAGCTTCATGTATGTTTGTAACAAACAAACACGACATTTAAATATTTTTAACTGTTTTAACTTATCTTCGATTTAAAAAACAACAACAACAACAACATATTTGTCTAGATCTTTTTTTTTGGGCTGTTTTTTCTTGTGAATGGTCCTTGATCTGAGCATATTCTCTCCTTATTTGGTTTTCGCTTCACAAGACATGAATTGATGGTCTGGAGTGGTGTGGATTATTATAATGTTTTTTCCTTCCCTTCATCTTTGGGTGAACGATTTTGGTAGCACTTTATTTTACAGTCCTGTTCCTCATGTACATACTATTTATATAGTAATTACAATAACTATGTAATAACTAACCCTGAACCTACCCCTAAACCTACCCCATGTAGTTACCTTGTATTACCAGAACTTTCTTAAATACACTGTAAGCACGCTATAAGTACATCTAAGTACAAGTAGTGTAAAATAAAGTGCAACCAAGATTTCTTATAAGAAGCATTGAGCAAGAAGATCATACCAGTTAAGAATGTTGTAAAGATGAATAAATGTCAGAACTGTAATCACTGGATTAACCCCTACTACTTTAAACAAGTGAAGTATTAAGCAGCCACACACTCGCATACTGTTCACTCATCATAAATCAGATGCAGATGATACAAGTAGATAAAGCACATGAAAAACACCTAATGACGCATTAAAGTCCCCTAGCTGCACAATTACAGCTTTGCTGATGCATAACACTCATACTCCGGGAGATCTGACAGATTTCACTAACACACATATGAATGCAATCACCTCAGTACACATTCCATCACAGTCTACAACCTCACATGGTACAGCTAGCTGTATTATGTCATTCAGACTCGTGCTTTTGCATGCAAAGAGATGCATATCATGGTGCATATCAAACATATTTATAATTAGTGCAGTGGAGCATCTCAGCTTCAACCATTCATACAGTACTGTACTTGAACATGCTTTTTTCTACATGCCAAATCAGCAGAGCGCTTCTAAAGTAAAAGACATATTAGAGCTGAACCCCATTGTAGTCTAATGCATTAAAGGATATTTTATCATGTACATACCAACACCATGCTGAATCTCTCCTCTAACTCATCCTCAGGTGGTAGGGGCAGTTTAGGGGCCGGTGGCTGTTTCTGCCCATAAGTGCTGAGGGGCCGTTTGACGTCCCGTCCGGGTGACATATCCAGACTTCCAGCTGCGTTCCCCATCGCTGTATGCAGAGTTACACGCAGAAGTACACATATACAGTCCAGATAAC
Source organism: Carassius gibelio (assembly GCF_023724105.1). Classification (NCBI taxonomy): domain Eukaryota; kingdom Metazoa; phylum Chordata; class Actinopteri; order Cypriniformes; family Cyprinidae; genus Carassius; species Carassius gibelio. The sequence continues at coordinate 3,646,529 of NC_068419.1, read as the reverse complement.
CTAAATGTTGAGATACAACTACAACTTGTATCTACACTTGCTGGTTGATTCTAAACACTTGTGTGTGAGGTCTTGTTTAGTCCAGGTGTAGCAGTTTAAGTCCAATGGTGGGACACTTCAGAAACACAATCCAAAACAAAATCCAGCTTGAATACTATAGAAATGACTTCTATTAAATCTATAAAAGGTTGAGGTTTTCACATAGTTGCTGACTTGTTCAGGTTCTTTCTAGTCTTCTGATGGCGTTGTCCATTTGCTGTAGGCAAAACCTACAGGCTGTGTATACAGAAAGAAAAATGACACCAGTAGGCACGGCTGTTGTCTGTTTGGATGTGTCTTAGTCGTCTTCTGGTCTCTGCGACATCTGTCTGCTCCATCCTGGAGTGAGTAGTTCAGGTAGGGAGGAGAGGAGTGAGTGAGTGATGTGGGAGAGCAAGGTGGGGACTGGGAAGCTTCTGGGTCCTAGTGCTGGATCTGTAACTGTGTGTGTGTGTGTGTGTGTGTGTGTGTGTGTGTGTGTGTGTGTCTAATGAACACCTGATACTGACTCAGATGTCCATCTACAACCAGTGTCTCGAGTTACTTGTTGGTGTTTGTTGCTAGGATGCTATAGACAACCACATTACAGTGCACACACTCGGAATGACCTCAGATTTGTGCAAATAGTTGTAACTACAAATCTATAGCACAAATACAAGTAAAAATAAATATTTGTATATATTTATAATTAATGATAATAATTATAATTATTTGGGTTTGGAGTTGATACCATTTAATGTTTTTTATTTCTGAAATGAGTCCCTTATACGCAACAAATACAGTAATATTGTAATATATTCACACTTTCAAATAACTTTTTTCTGTTTGAGTATATTTTAAAATGTCATTTATTCCTATGATGTAAAACATCAGCATCATTGAAATACAAATGAAATACAAATATATATATTTATATATAATTTATATTATATATAAATATATTTAATATATAAACATTACATATTTTCTTAAATATATGCATGCATGTGTTTGTATTTAAATTAAATTTTAATTAAATTTATGCATTTAGCAGACACTTTTATCCAAAGTGACTTACAGTGCATTCAGGCGATCATTTTTTACCTAACATGTTCCCTGGGAATCTTATGTATTTATATATGCATAATGAATATACACAGTACACACACATATTATATGAGCAAATTTTTTTTATTTTGTATGTGATTAAGCATGATTAATCATTTGACAGCACTAATAATAATGACACTTTTGGTCAGTTTGATATGTCTGAAGAATAAAAGTCTTATTTTCATAAAATATCATATGTATTTATAAGTCGCTTTGGAAAAAGCGTCTGCTAAATGGCTAGATGTAAATGTTATATATAAATATATATGTGTGTGTGTGTGTGTGTTTAATTTAAATATATTTTATGGATTTACTAGAGAGTGCACTGTAATTATGTCCCTGCAGTGTTCATTTGCATTGCAAATGGAAGCCCATAGTAACCACAGTAGATGTAATAGCCTCAGAAGACACAGCTGGTCCTTTACACTGCATCTGAGATATTGAGAAGTTGCGCCACCTACTGGGTGGATTGACATCATGCACAAATGCGTTTAGTGAATTTAAATGTGAAGGTGATATTATTTTTAGGCAGTTTAACATAAAAAAAAAGTTGATCTCTCTTTATTGTATTTTGGCTCTTTGTAAGATGTTTTTTTTATTTTTATTTTTTTTACCTTTTTGGATTTGAATCATTAAAAAGAGAATCTGGTAGTCTACAAATTATAATAGTTTAAAAAACAAATAAATGAAAAGGAAGTGACTATTTAAAGCAACATAAAAATTGCAACAGGTCATGCCAGCTTAGACCAAATTACAGTATGTATAATATACCACATCAGAGCATCACTGATATTCACCGAACTTCTACTATAAAGTTTATTTTCATTGGCTGTGCTTTAAGTGGGCCGGTAAGCACCAGTAGTAGGCTACTCAGTACCGCCACTTCCATGTGCCCAGAACGTGCTTGTAGCATACCGGTACGTTCATTTGGACATCTGTTTTAATAGAGGTTTTAATCCTTTGCCTTCACTGCCACTTTTCAGAGCGCCCTTCACAATGCACGCTTCCTAATTCTTCCTAGTCCGGAGTATGGAGCGTGAATCATTTGAACCAGTTTGGGAGTTCGGAGCGGGATCGCGAATCATTTGAGTCAGTTTGGGGATCTCAAATCATTTGAATCAGCTCGGGAGTTCGGAGCTGCATTGCAGATCATTTGAATCAATCCGAGATTTCGGAGCGGGTTCGCGAATCATTTGAGTCAGTTTGGGAGTTCGGAGCGGGATCGCGAATCATTTGGGTCAGTTTGGGGATCTCAAATCATTTGAATCAGCTCGGGAGTACGGAGCTGCATCGCAGATCATTTGAATCAATCCGAGAGTTCGGAGCGGGTTCGCGAATCATTTGAGTCAGTTCGGGAGTTCGGAGCGGATTCGCGAATCATTGAGTCAGTTTGGGGATCGCAAATCATTTGAATCAATTCGGGAGTTCGGAGAGGCTTCGCGGATCATTTGAATCAATTCGAGAGTTCGTATAGGGTTCGCGAATCATTTGAGTCAGTTCGGGAGTTCAAAGCGGGTTCGCGAATAATTTGAGTCAGTTTGGAAGTTTGAATGCAGTACTGCAGTAGCTCTTTCTAAGGGTATTTTTTCAAAATCCTTTTGCACATTTTATTTATGTTCAGTAGTTCTTTCTAGCTCAAGGAAATATGGGGAAGTTGTGGCCTAATGTGTGTGTGTGTGTGTGTGTGTGTGTGTGTGTGTGTGTGTGTGTGTGTGTTTGTTCACTGCTCTGTATGTGTGCACTTCGGATGGGTTAAATGCAGAGCACAAATTCTGAGTATGGGTCACCATACTTGGCTGAATGTCACTTTCAAATTCACTTTCACTTATAGTTGTTGTTACCTCAGGGGATGAGGTAATCCAAAAAAAAACAACAGAAAATATATATATATTTTTTGGCTATAATAGGGTACCGGCACCTCTTTTAGGCCACTTAAAGCACTGGGCTGTGGTGCATTAGAATCAACATCTATATTTTAGTGGGTGTGCGTGTGTACTTGTGTGTGTTATAGAGTTGAGCTAAAGAAAAAAATGAGCTCAGAGAGTGTGTGTGTATATATATATATATATATATGAACTCCCGAACTGACTCAAATGATTCGCGAACCCTATACGAACTCTCGAATTGATTCAAATGATCCGCGAAGCCGCTCCGAACTCCCGAATTGATTCAAATGATTTGCGATCCCCAAACTGACTCAATGATTCGCGAATCCGCTCCGAACTCCCGAACTGACTCAAATGATTCGCGAACCCGCTCCGATATATATATATATAGAAATCAGATCAAAATGTAACGACATTGTATGTAACAACTGTAAACTTAAACTGTGAACATTTAAAGGAGGGTCTAAATATATATATGGTCTGTTGATAACAGCTTACATTTGATACATTTAAAGGGTTACTCGACCCCAAAATGAAAATTGTGTCATTAACTACTTACCCCCACGTCGTTCCAAACCCATAAAAGCTTTGTTCGTCTTCAGAATACAATTTAAGATATTTTGGATGAAAACTGCGAGGCTTATGACTGTCCCACTGACTGCCAAGTTACACTTTCAAGGTCAAGAAAAATATGAAAGACATCGTCAGATTAGTCCATCTGCCATGGTTCAACCATAACGTTATGAAGCGTTAAAATAAAGACTTCATTCAATAATTTGTCTTCATATCACCGTAGCGCCACATTGATGATTATGAGCTTATATATATATATATATATATATATATATATATATATATATATATATTTTTTTTTTTAAAGCTATTTGGTACCTATTTACCGAAAGTAATTATTTTTGTCCAAAACATATTTTTTTGAAAATCAGTTTCACATAGAGTACATGTCTTGTGTTTTCCATCCATCCATCCATCCATTTTTTTTTCTTCAATTCAATACAGAGAATGTCAGAATGTTTGGGAATATTTACACACAATTTCATACACATCAGTTAAAAAATACTAAATATTTTAAACAGAAGTCGTCAGAAAGACATTTCACATCGTGCCTTTTGTCAGCGTAGTCGAGAAGGAGCACCTGCAGCACCTACAGAATGGCCACGTCACTTTAGTGCAAGTTTTTTGGCATACGTCACTCAACATGACCCCAGAACAAGAAAGATGTTTATTTTCTTCGGAATAAAGGTGTGTGAAAGTACAATTGAAATAAAAACACAAATATATACTATATAATGTAGTATAATATTTGTAAATAGCCTAATGTGTAAAAATATAAAAAGCATGGTTTAGCCCAAAGAACCCTTTTGTACGACAAAGGCCTATTTCTCCTTATACAGGTGCTGGTCATATAATTAGAATATCATCAAAAAGTTGATTTATTTTACTATTTCTATTCAAAAAGTGAAACTTTTATATTATATTCATTCATTACACACAGACGGATATATTTCAAATGTTTCTTTCTTTTAATTTTGATGTTTAAAACTGACTACTAAGGAAAATCCCAGTCAACTGGTAGAGCATTGTGTTAGCAGCGCAAGGTTGTGGGTTCGATTCCCAGGGAACACATGTTAGGTAAAAATTGTTAGACCGAATGCACTGTAAGTCGACTTGGATAAAGCGTCTGCTAAATGCATAAATGTAATATAGAACTTTTTTGGCATAAAGCATTCTTTGGAGTTGAGTAAAGAACCCTAGGGTTTTATAAAGAACCCCAAAGAACCTTTTTTCTGTTTTTTGTGGTAAACTATCAGTTGTTTTATGGGAAATTTCAGTTGTAGTAGTTATGAGTTAGATGGTTATTGTTAGATAAAGCACTCTATTGTATCTATTGTATCCAGTGAATGTATAAAGTTAGTCTTTTAGGTGATAAGATCACTCTTTGTATTTAATGTTTAAATCACAGTAAACTTCAAATAACTTAATATGTCAGATTTGTTAAGTAGGCCTCATAAGATGCAGAATAACAAATTGTGTTACATTATATAGTGATTGTTATACGTAATTTGTCATGCAAAAGTGGACATTTTCAACAAAATAAAAACCACTACAAATCTGTCATATTTTTGCAGTATTTTCACTTGTAAAATACAGAAGAAATTTTTTATATGTATATGTTAACATTGAAAATGAAAGAAATGAAAAAAAGAAATTCATAATTTGCTCTACAATAAGTTTTAAAGTGAAAGGTTAATTTTAACTCCATAACGTTGTATGCTTTTTCCCAACCTTCTTTACAACCTCAGCCTTTTTCAGCTGTTTTTATTTATTTATTTCTTTTTATCTTATTATATTATTCAATTTTGTCCTTTCTATATCTGCGCTATCATGCATGCTTGCACTATGTCTGTACTTTCTTCTGCACTGGAAGCACCTGTCAAGTCACATTCCTTGTGTGTGTAAACATGGTAATAAAGCTCTTTCCGATTCTAATTATTTATTTGAAAACAAATCGATGAAGCTAGAGAGAAATCAGAAGTGAGTTTTTATTGATTTGTTTAACATGATTGTATTAAAGGGGACACTGACATTCACTTCTGCTATACCTTCAGAATAAAGTAATATATAAAGAGAGTAAAACACAACACAAGTGGTTGCTCTCTTGAAGGGACACACAAAGGTTGTGTCAGTAGATCTTTCTCCAGACGGACCAAAGGAAGCTGGTGAAGGCCCATGTTACAGCCTGCAATAATCGCTCTGTCATGGTTAAAGGAGGCTTGAGCACATCTCCAGAGTTCTCCACCTGGACGTTGAGAGACTGATGGTCAATGATGGCGATGTCATCTGGTCTCTGTGGCCCCGTCACTGGCTCCAGTTTTTTTAAAGCCTTCCACTCCTCCATCTGTATCTCATAATCTCTCAGAGAAATTTCAGACATCATATCTTTAGGGAATAAATATGGAAATATTATATGAATGTTTGATTGTGAAGAAAAAAACACTGAAATGAAATGTAAACACTTTCCAGTTGTCAGTGAAAAAAAGTCAGTGTCAAATTGTTTGTTTTTCTATAGAACTCATTTGTTTGCTGCTGGGTTTTGTTTTTATAATTTTTATCCACGATTGACTGAAAACATTTGTTTCCAATTTCTGACATAGTCTGATGTATTAGTTTGATTTGCCTAATTTTAAAATGTATTTCAAGTAGCCTACTGTTTATTTCACACATTTTGTGGTGTTTAATCATTTAAAACTTTCAAATAGAATAAAAAAAAAAACACATAATCTGTCATGAAGAATGTTATTTAAACACCAGCTAAGAGCTAGCAATGACTCTTTAACGTGTTGTACAGTCTTTGGTGCTAGTCGTCGTTTTAACCACCAGATGACGTCAGAGTTCCATGTTTACTACAGATGCTGTGTCCAAATTCAGGGTCTGCATCCTCCTTAGGATCCTTCCTACTCGGTTGAAGGAGGATGGGTCCTCCGACGACCGCAAAAACCGGAAGTCGGTGTTTGTGAATTTGGACAGCCTACCCTTCTTTCAGTTCCCTCCCTTAACCGTTGCTCATATCCTGTCGCCTAGCAACCGTGACAGCGCCAAGCAAGACGCGGGTGAAGAGCTCATCGTTCTCTCCCCGGAGCTTTATAAACACTTCTGTCTGCTCTTTCGTCCTTAGAAGCGTTAAAAACAGCTTCAATCACTAACAAATAAGCTTTGTGTAAGGGGATATTCACACAGGCAGTAAGGAAGAAGCTAGTTTACAAAAGTAAACTTTTTTTTTTTTTTTTTTTTTTTTACATATACACGTACACATGTAAAAAAAAAATGCTTAACGCTAAAACAAAATGCCTAACTAGAAAACCACTGAAAATATATATTTTTGAAAAGCCAGTTTTTAAAAAACATCGAAAATAATACTCCTCCCCCACTCCGCTACCGCTCGCTTCGTCCTGCCGAAAAGAATTATGGGATAGGTAGGACGCAAAAGGATCCACCACACCCATCCTTCGAATTCGGGGAAAAGGAGGACGCATTTGTGGGCCGCATTTGAAGGATCCTACGAATTTGGACAGCCTTCGTCGCGGCGCTGTGACGTAACATCCTTCAAATGCGTCCTCCGAAGGATGTAGACCCTGAATTTGGACACAGCTAGAGTTGCAAGAACAGCCTCGTTTGCCAGAGCTTCGTTTGACCAGCACTAGGGGGCGCTAGATAATTTAACCACCTATTTAACAGGTAGGTGTTTGTGAACTTCACTCAGCTCATTGTTTAGCTCAAAGAGTAAAGAGCAGCGCAGGTGAAACACAAGTCATGAGTTCGGATCCCACAAAAACTTTCATTTAGGAAATGTCTTTCTTAAATACAGTGTGGGTTGATTTGGATAAAACCTTTCTGCCAAGTGCACAAATGCATTCATATCATATAGACGAACAAACAAGTAAAGAAATAAAAATAAAGCAAATAACTTACCTTGTCCCGGCTTGAGCTTTCAGGTATTCTTGTAGGAGAGCAAGTCGATGAAGCTGAAAAACTGAGATCTCCATTGATTGCTCTGATTCTTATAACAGTACATTGCAGGTAATTCAAAATTTGCACTTTGTGGAAGTTTTCCCATAAAACACCGATAGGGGGCACCAAAAACAATATCTTATCTCAAAGAAAATTGACAAGTGTTGTGATAGTGTTTTCTACTACCATACTAATATATAGACACACACACACACACACACACACACACACACACACACACACACACACACACATACATATATATATATTTTTGTGTGTGTGTGTGTGTATGTGTGTACAAACCCGATTCCAAAAAAGCTGGGACACTGTACAAATTGTGAATAACAATAGAATGCAATGATGTGGACGTTTCAAATTTCAAAATTTTATTTAGAATACAACATAGATGATATAGCAAATGTTTAAACTGAGAAAATGGATAATTTTAAGGGAAAATAAGTTGATTTAAAATTTCATGGCATCAGCACATCTCAAAAAAGTTGGGACAAGGCCATGTTTACCACTATGTGGCATCTCCTCTTCTTTTTATAACAGTCTGCAAGCGTCTGGGGACTGAGGAGACAAGGTGCTCAAGTTTAGGAATAGAAATGTTGTCCCATTCTTGTCAAATACAGGCTTCTAGCTGCTCAACTGTCTTAGATCTTCTTTGTCACATCTTCCTCTTCATGATGCCCCAAATGTTTTCTATGGGTGAAAGATCTGGACAGCAGGCTGGCCATTTCAGTACCCGGATCCTTCTTCTACGCAGCCATGATGTTGTAATTGATGCAGTGTGAGGTCTGGCGTTGTCATGTTGGAAAATGCAAGGTCTTCCCTGAAAGAGACGACGTCTGGATGGGAGCATATGTTGTTCTAGAACACTTTCAACATTTGATATAATATCTATATTCTATTTGTATATATTTGTGTGTCCATAAATACATTTATATATATATATATATATATATAGGAAATAGGAAAAATATATAGGAAATTTGCACTTGGCATTGAACATTAAGTGTTATTGAACAAAGTATAGTCAAGATATAACTTCTTAAACTACTTCTATTCTCATCCAAATACTGCACCATTACCAAGGTACAGATGTTGTAATGTTGTGTGCTTATACTCATTGTGTTTCGCCCACTGCGCTCACTCTGTAGCTCATCTTTAGCCTGAGCTCTGGCACCTCAATGACAAGTCTCAATCTGTGTGTAGAGGGGAGTTGCTTTGCCTAGAGCTTGAGGAATTTAGACAAGTGTAGTGTAAGGTCCAGACACTCGGCCCAAGGAAGGTATCCGGTGCTGGATGAAGGTTTCCTGCGTGTTCTGTCTTTCAGCACGTAGAGTTATTCATTTTAGGTTAAACTCAAATCTGACTCCATTTTATTATTTAATCTGACTCCATTTTAGTATGACCTCGAATTTAGGTTGAAATGCAAATTGGTTTGCAAATGTGGTTTATGTGGAGAACAAGATGGCGCCATTGTGCGTGGCTTGCCGTCTGTCACTGTCATTGCTGTGTGTGTTTTTGCTGTTTGTTTTATTTTTTGCCTCCGATGTCGACTCTCTACTGGTGTACGATCGTCAAACACTGCTGGATTTGCGATTTTCTGCTGGAAATATAGTAAAATTGGATGATGGTGGACGTGAAACTTTACCCCCCCTCCTGGCAAGGCTCCCGGCTCACCTTTGGTGTGTCCCGACTCCACCTTCTCGAAGTAAGCGCCGAAGAAAGCGCACCCGCCGCCGGGGAAAACGTAGCGGTCGGCTGGTGAGGTGGAAGGCCCGTCTTGCATGTTGTTCTACGCCTTTTTGGAATGAGTTTGGAGTCATGCCTAGCCTCGTTATACCTCGACGCTCGCTGGACCCTGTCGACGCCTGGCTGGTACCTGTCGTCGGCTCGGAAGAGGTGTTCCAGCCCCGCGGCCCCTGCTCTCCTCGTCTCCGCTGGCGCGGAGTGAATCACAGCAACTTGCGCTCTCTGTGTCGGGTTTCACGAACATCCAGTGCCGTGGACCCACCGGTTCCTGCCAGGTTTGGGCTGGTAAATGCTAGATCTCTAGCAAATAAGACTTTTGTATTAAAGGATTTTTTCACGTCCCGAGGATTGGATTTCCTCTGTGTAACTGAGACCTGGTTGAGCGATGGTGAGTCTAGCGCTTTCACTGACTTTGTACACCAAGATTGCCGCTACTTTAACTCCCCACGAACATCTGGCCGAGGAGGAGGAATAGCGACTGTATATAAGAGTCATTATAAATGTAAACAGATTTTGCTGTCATCCGCTTTCAGCAGCTTTGAACTGAGTTTATTTGAGGTGGGTCGCCCCCACACAGTGCTGTGTGCGGTGGTCTATCGGCCCCCCAAGTACAATAAGGACTTTTTAAATGATTTTTCAGATTTTCTGGCTGAAATCATGCCTAAATATGATCGTGTTCTTATTGTTGGGGATTTTAATGTTCATGTGTGTTGTCCTGATAAGCCAATGGCAAAGGGGTTTTTAAACCTCATTGATTCTTTTAATCTTGTGCAATCTGTGTCTGGACCCACACAAGAACATGGACACACACTTGATCTTGTTTTATCATATGGTTTGCCTGTTCTTAATCTAGAGATATGTGACGCAGTGTTTTCTGACCATATGCCTGTATTATTTGAGACTGCTCTTGCCTGTCATTCAGTTAAACCTCGCGCTGCTGCACGGCGCTGTCGCATGATTAACCCTTCCACTGCTGTTCAGTTCTCGGTTGCGTTCAGTCAGAACTCCATCACTCCCGAGTCTGTATTGCATACAGATGAGCTTTGCTCAAGGTTTCACTCCACCTGTCAAACTGTTTTAGACACTGTGGCTCCATTTAAATCCAGGCAGCCTAAAACTAAATCTGAGCCCTGGTTAAATGACATGACTCATGCTGCCAGACGTGAGTGCCGTAGAGCTGAGCGCAAGTGGAAGAAGGACAAACTGCAGGTGTCTCTTCAAATGTTAAGGGATTTCTGGCGTCATTACCAGGAAACTGTGAAAGATGCCAAAAGAAAACATTTCTCAGATATTATTCTGGCAAATTGTCACAAGCCTCGTGTGTTGTTTAACACCATTGACTCACTTTTAAATGCTCCGCAGAATGCTTGTATGGAAGCATCCCCTGTTATGTGTGAAAAGTTTCTTAGCTTTTTTATTGATAAGGTCACTTCTATTAGGTCTCAAATTGTACCTTCAGCTTCAGACCCTTCAATCTTTGTCCCCTGCTCGGCTGTCTTTGATCATTTTGAGCCGGTAACTTTTTCCTCTTTAGAGGAGGTTGTTGGTCATTTGAAGCCCTCAGGTTCTCCAAATGATGCTGTCCCCCCTCGACTATTTAAGGAGGTTTTCCCCACTGTAGGACCATCTGTTTTAGCAGTTATAAATAGTAGTCTGACCTCGGGTGTGGTGCCTGAAATTTTAAAACATGCAGTAGTTCAACCTCTGATTAAAAAACCTGCTCTAGATCCGTCAGTTCTTGCTAATTTCAGGCCTATTTCCAAATTGCCTTTCCTTTCAAAAATCTTGGAGAAGATTGTGTACAGTCAACTATTGGCCTTTTTGGAAGAACATAATATTCTAGAGGTTTTCCAGTCCGGTTTTAAGACCTTGCACAGCACCGAAACTGCTCTTTTAAGAGTTTTTAATGATATCTTTTTAGCTACTGACTCTGGTGACTGTGTTATCCTTGTGCTTTTAGATCTAACTGCTGCATTTGACACAGTGGATCATGAAATATTGATTTCACGTTTAAGGCAGTGGGTGGGCATCAGTGGCATAGCACTGGAGTGGTTTAGGTCATACTTAGCGGATCTGACTTTTTGTGTTAGCTTAGGTGACTCTGTATCCTCCTCTAGTCCTCTCTTGTGTGGGGTCCCACAGGGCTCAGTCCTCGGCCCTCTACTTTTCTCTCTGTATTTGCTTCCACTTGGTTCCATACTTAGAAAGTATGGCATTTCATTCCACTGTTATGCAGATGACAGTCAGATTTATGTACCTCTAAAAAAGAAAAATTATAACTCTGTTGGACAACTACTCAATTGTCTCGACGACATAAAGGCCTGGATGGCTCTGAACTTTTTAAATTTTAATGATAAAAAAACAGAAGTGATGGTTTTCGGAGGCACCACTGGGACCCCGCCTGTAGATCTGGGCTCCTTAGCACCCTATATTAAACCTATTATCACAAACCTAGGAGTTAAAGTGGACCCTGAGCTTAAATTTGACAGTCAGATCAAAGCTGTTGTCAAATCAAGCTTCTTTCATTTAAGGCAGCTGGCCAAAATAAAACCAATGCTGTCAAGACAACATTTCGAAACCGTTATCCACGCCTTTGTAACTACACGGCTGGACTACTGTAACTCACTATATGTGGGGGTTAGTGGGTCCTCCATCAACCGTCTCCAGTTGATACAAAATGCAGCAGCACGTCTTTTAACGGGCACACGTAAACATGAGCACATTTCCCCTATTTTAGCTTCATTACACTGGCTGCCTATTCAATTTAGGATCCATTTTAAAATTCTGTTATTTGCTTTTAAATCACTAAAGGGTCTTGCTCCGCCATACCTCTCTGAGCTTCTACACTCTTATAAACCCGTCCGCTCTCTCAGATCAGATGATCAGCTGCTCCTGACTGTGCCTAAAACTAAGCGTAAGCTCAGAGGGGACCGTGCCTTTGCTGTGTCTGCCCCTAAACTGTGGAATGATCTGCCTTTGCATGTTAAGCAGGCCTCTTCTTTATCTGTTTTTAAAACCCTTCTTAAAACCCATCTTTTCTCTTTGGCTTTTGACACCTAGTAAGAGGTCGACTTTATTTACTTGTTTCAATTTGTTACTTTGAATGCTTTTATTCTGTGGTTATAAATGGTACATATGTTTATTTTATCTATTTTATTTTTATTTATTTTTCTGTACAGCACTTTGGTCTACTGTGGTTGTTGTAAAGTGCTTAACAAATAAAGTTGGTATGGTATGGTATGGTATGCCTTTTTAATTAATATTCTTTTGACATTTGATTAATCTAGTTAACTCTATTTTTATATTAACTCATTCATTCGGGTGCTCATGTTGCTAACAAGGATACAACGTAATCTACTAGTCAATAATTACAGAGTAAGACAGAATAGAATCAAAATGTAAAAATTTATTTACAGTCAGGTAGATATGTATTTTGCCAATTACATATCCAATTGAAACAACATCAAATCATATCAATACAAAACATCAAATTCTCAAAGATTAATTTAAAATTAAATATGCATACCTGACCTTAGAAAATACATAGTATGAAGTGAAGAGACACACAACACACTACGGGCTTTCTGGCTACAGAAATCGCCCCGATCCTTTTGCTGCAATCCTTTAAATACCTCAGACCAAGACAAACATCCCCCGAGATGAAGACAGAAACTAACAATTGGAATTTGCATTACCTCAGGTCCCAAGCCTGGGTGGTTTTACAACTCAATGGGACCATGGGGTAATTTACATGGAGGGCCCTAGGAAAGGACACTCCCATCACAGTAATCAAGATCTCTCTTGACTTCTTCAGATCTGTATTATCTTCTAATCTACTTTTGTAAGATTGAGACCATTGTACCAGTTGCACTGAGACATTTCCAATGATACTAGACATGAGTGTTAGATCACTTGCATTGACATTTTCATGTAATCATTTTGAGCAGACTGAGTAGAAGGAAGAATAGGTGAAGGGATTTATAATGAAACAAATGGCCAGAAGGGGAGGAGGTCTCCTGCTCCTCCACTCTGTGGGGTGTCTCGAAGATGCCCGTGTATGTTTGTATTGTCTGTTTCTCAGGAGATCAAAGTATCTCAGGTTCTTTCGTCCTTACAGTAGTAACACTAAGAATGTGTTTGAGTTATGCTCCATTCCCGTGACGCAGAAAAACAATGCAGTCAAACACACACAGAGGGTGAGGCTTACACTGCTCTTAGGCTTGATAAGTAGAAAATCAAGCGCTTGCTGTAAGGAGCCTTGAAGAGATTCCACTGGACTATTCTCAAAGAGAACAACCTACAGACGCATTTAACAAATAACATTTGAAAGGAAAATCAGGTGTTTGACGGACATCCTGTGACTGCATATTAACTAAGGTTAGCTGACTCCATAAACTAAAGTCTTGAATGATAAAATGGAATAATGCTGATTCTTTTGCTGATGTTTTAATATCAATGTATTTATTTAATCTTTAAATTACAGTTGTCTTCTTATCAAATAATTGCCATTATGTGAGTTTTGTTTAGTTGGTCTTGTGAGATATAGAATAACAGACTGTTATAGAGAGAATGATGTATGTAGTAATGTGCATGCGGAAGTGTACATTTTCAACAAAACAAAATAAATATATAAAAAGTGTGGAATATTTATATCCGACTCAGTGTTTATCTTCAAAACTATTACAAATCTTTCATATTACAGGATTTTTATTGGTAAAAAATACAGTAGACAGCAGACATATGATTACCTAAAAGATTGGTATTTGATTGAAAATGTAAAGTGAAGATATCATTTACGGTTAAAAAACATTTCTCCGGCATCAGTTTTAAAGTATTTTTAACTGCACAACATTGTCTAAAATATTACAATCTTCTTAACAACCATAGTTTTTTTCATAACTAGCAAAAAGCAGTTTGTGATGACGCAGATACGGAGAACATTCGAGAACGTGCTGGAATCTCTGGCTCAAGAGCTCAGACCCGAACACTGAAGCATTAAAATAAAGGAATAAACTCTGCTCTATATACTTTTCCAAACTTCTTTTCATTTGTTTTTTCTTTCATGAATTCACAATAAAGCATTTTTGGTGATGACACAGATAGAATATGGACAGAATTCGTCCTCATGGGCTTCACACACACCTGAACACTTTACACATAAAATACAACGAGAGTTATGTTTCTGTTTTTGACGTACGTGAAATGTTGGTTGTTTCATGTGGAATTTCAGTAGAAGTTATAAATTGGAAATGTTGTAATTACAGAGTAAATTTGCTGTATCTAGTAACAGCATATTAACTGAAGTTACTCCATAAACTCATGTTAAAGTATCAAATGATAAAACATGAATTAATGCTGATTCTTTTAGTGGTTTTTACATCATTGTGTGTCTTTGATGATTAAATTACAAAAAATTATGTTGTAATATGTTACATATGTACATGTGTTATTGTGTACATGAATAAAAATGTTCAAAATATAAAAATATATATATATTTAATTGTCTTTTCTACAGTGTCAGTTTTGCAGAAATGTGTTAATGTGAACACCACACTATAAGTATTTAAGTATAACATCAAACTATTTACTTATTTTATTCTTTAAAAGGCTATTTGGTTCCTGAGTAGAAAAAGTATTTATGTTTGTCCAGAACATCTTTAAAATAAATCAGTTCCACATAACACATCTTGTGTTTTTCATCCATTTTTTAAGACAATAATCATTTATCCAATACAGAGAATGTCAGAATGTTTGGGAATATTTACACACACTTTCATACACACATCAGTGTATTTTAGAACAGAATAAAACATGGTTTAAAGCAGGAGTCATCAGAAAGACATTTCACATCGTGTCTTTTGTCAGCGCAGTCGAGGAGGAGGAGCACCTGCAGCACCTACAGGACATCGCCACGTCACTTTAGGGTTTGTTTTTTTTTTTTTTTTTTTTTGTGGCATAGGAACAAGTCGGACTGGACTCAGACACATTTCTAACCGGCACACATCTCACAGGGATCACTAGTGATGGGTCTGGCACAGATTTTACACATTCTTAGATGAGCCTAAAGAGAGGGTTTGATGTGGACTCCCTTTAAGATTTGAGACCAGATACACCAGCACTTCAATCTGAGTCATCAGCAGAGGTTTGATTGTTTGGGGTCAGCAAACAGAAAAATCCAGTCTTAACAATGGACAAGATGCTGTAGAGCATGTTCAAACAGTACAGATCTGTTCTTCCTGATGCTGTGTTTTCTATCAACTGTTCGTAATCTATTTTTGAGGCACATCCTTCCTCTGAGTTTGTGATACCTTTGTATATTCCCACGCATTTTTTGGATGTCAAACTGAAAATAGGAGTGCCACTGTCACCTGGCTGACCTGCCGTGGACATCAGAAACTCATTTCTTTGCCTTTTCTCATTCATGGTAGAGGAATGAGTGATATCTGTGCACGTGTGCATTTGAAGATCCCCCTGGTTATCAAATGTGTAGAAATATAAATCCTCGTTCTTACCGGGTGCACAGATGCGGTTAAGTAAACCTTTTCCCAAAACATCTGTTTGACCGAGTAATTTAACAAGGCACTGATCTTTGTCATGAAACGTGAGGTGTTTTTTGGGAAGTTTTGCCTCATAAATCAGAACAGAGTCTGTGGTGGGGAAGAACACATATGTGTCATATGGACAAGAGTACTCAAATGTATGACCGGCGGTCAAGATGTAATCATTGCCCAGGTAGACTCCATAGCAGGACCTGATTTTCTTTTCTCCTTTCAGTTTGATCAAGCACACTGGCTCTCTTGGTAACCGGAATTCATTCTTAACAGACAGTCTGGAGATCTCTCCATTTCTGAACAGCAGTGGACCTGGATCTGATTTTAACATTTCAATGCAAGCTTCCACATCAGAGGAGCTCATGCAAGGAACGGTGAATCCTTCATTCCTTATGCTGCAGTGGAGAGAGACATCTTCCTCATGGCTTGTTGAATTGGACGAAGGACCAGTGCTCTCATCAGCTGCAAACACAGTCTGAGACACACAACACACACATGAACATATAACACTTATTTGTCACTCTGAGAGATGGTAGTTACTTTGATACTTTGTATGAAAAGTATTTATTATACTCATAACTGTACAGTTTGTTTTTACCTGTTGCATATTTACGAATGCAGTTTTCGTATGATGTCCTTTTGAACCTTCTTAATTTAGTAGTTTGTTGATCAATGGCCTGAAATATACAGAAATATAATTAAAGTATTTACACAGCTAAACTAAACCATCAGTTAATGTCATGTAATGTAGATGAGAGTTATTGCTTTAGTATTTGATGATTTTATTAACAAACAAATTAAGTTGTGGATTTACATATCGACCCTTAGCCAGTTTGACCCATTTTAAACATTTGTCAGACACTTTTATTCAAAAGGACTTACATAGCATTGAAGGTACATATTCTGTCAGTTCTTGCTTTCCCTGGGAATCAAACCCCTTTACCCAGGCATTGCTAGCGCTGTGCTCTGTAGCTTGAGACCCTCTTCCCCACTTTAATTGGGCACTTTATCTAACTTTCAGTTTGTGCAAAAGCTAACTTTTACCCCCAGTTTCAAAGACAAACCTTAAAGTGATGCATGCGTTTTGGTACTCTCGTGAACATGCACAAAGACTGACACGGAGGAGAAGAAATCATTGAATGAAGTTATAGTTTTTACACTAAAAGTATTCTAGTAGCTTCATATAATTACGGTTGAATCACTGATGTCTCATGGACTATTTTTACACTACCTTTCTGGGCCTTGATTGTGGAAGTTGCATTGGTGTCTTTGCAGCGTCAGAAAGTTCTCAGATTTCTTTTAAAATATCCAAATTTGGGCTATTCTCAAAGAAAACAACTTACATACATGTTCAACAAAGAACTTTTAAGGCTGAGCTATTCAAAAAGAAAAATATTTATATTAATATAGAATATAATAAAAATCCACTTAAGGTGTTTGATGGACCCAAACACAAGTGGGGGTGGTCGTGATGGCATAATAATTGTTGTCGATTTATCTTATTGTGGGTTGACATTTACAAATCCTTCCACTTCCAAATTTTAATTGTAAATTTGAAACACTTTATAGTTATCAATGAAAAATGTCAGTGTCACATTTTTTGTTTTTCTATAGAACTTGTGTTTGTTGCTGGGTTTTTTATCTATGATTGACTGAAAATATCTGTTTCTAATTTCTGACACAGTCTGATGTGACAGTGATGGTATTACTGTTGTTACATTAGATGCAGAATTTCTGGAGTCTGTGTCAAGAAAACCTAGTTTGATTTGCCTCATTTTAAAAATGTATTTCAAGTAGCCTACTGTTTATTTACAACATTTGTAGTGTATAATCATTTAAAACTTTCAAATAAACAAACAAACAAATAATCTGTCATGAAGAATGTTATTTAAAAACAGTCGTGAGAACACCAGCTAAGAGCTAGCAATGACTCTTTAACGTGTTGTACAGTCTTTGGTGCTAGTCGTGGTTTTAACCACCAGATGACGTCAGAGTTCCATGTTTACTACAGAGTTGCAAGAACAGCCTCGTTTGCCAGAGCTTCGTTTGACCAGCACTAGGGGGCGCTAGATAATTTAACCACCTATTTAACCGGTAGGTGTTTGAGAACATCACTCGTCACTTTAGCTCAAAGAGTAACAAGCAGCGCAGGTGAAACAGAAGTCATGAGTTCGAATCCCACAGAAAACTTTCATTTAGAAAATGTCTTTGTTAAATACAGTGTGAGTTGATTTGGAGAAAACCTTTCTGCCAAGTGCACAAATGCATTCATATCATATAGACGAACAAATAAGTAAAGAAATATAAACTAACAAGCAAATAACAAACAGTTATTAAGCAAATAACTTACCTTGTCCGGGTTTGAGCTTTCAGGTATTCTTGTAGGAGAGCAGGTCAACGAAGCTGAAAAACTGAGATCTCCATTGATTGCTCTGATTCTTATAACAGTACATTGCAGGTAATTCAAAATTTGCACTTTGTGGAAGTTTTACCATAAAACACCGATAGGGGGCACCAAAAACAATATCTATCTCAAAGAAAATTGACAAGTGTTGTGATAGTGTTTTCTACTATCATACTAATACACACACACACACATACACACACATATACATGTATATATATATATATATATAATA
Organism: Carassius gibelio; assembly: GCF_023724105.1. Classification (NCBI taxonomy): domain Eukaryota; kingdom Metazoa; phylum Chordata; class Actinopteri; order Cypriniformes; family Cyprinidae; genus Carassius; species Carassius gibelio. The sequence goes on along the minus strand of NC_068419.1, from coordinate 3,628,037 downwards.
AGTTGATTTTAAATTTCATGGCATCAGCACATCTCAAAAAAGTTGGGACAAGGCCATGTTTACCACTATGTGGCATCTCCTCTTCTTTTTATAACAGTCTGCAAGCGTCTGGGGACTGAGGAGACAAGGTGCTCAAGTTTAGGAATAGAAATGTTGTCCCATTCTTGTCTAATACAGGCTTCTAGCTGCTCAACTGTCTTAGATCTTCTTTGTCACATCTTCCTCTTCATGATGCCCCAAATGTTTTCTATGGGTGAAAGATCTGGACTGCAGGCTGGCCATTTCAGTACCCTGATCCTTCTTCTACGCAGCCATGATGTTGTAATTGATGCAGTGTGAGGTCTGGCGTTGTCATGTAGGAAAACGCAAGGTCTTCCCTGAAAGAGACGACGTCTGGATGGGAGCATATGTTGTTCTAGAACACTTTCAACATTTGATATAATATCTATATTCTATTTGTATATATTTGTGTGTACATAAATAAATTTATATATATATATATATATATATATATATATATATATATATATATATATATATATATATATATATATATATATATATATATATATATATATATATATATATATATATATATATATATATATAAAGTATAGTCAAGATATAACTTCTTAAACTACTTCTATTCTCATCCAAATACTGCACCATTACCAAGGTACAGATGTTGTAATGTTGTGTGCTTATACTCATTGTGTTTCGCCCACTGCGCTCACTCTGTAGCTCATCTTTAGCCTGAGCTCTGGCACCTCAATGACAAGTCTCAATCTGTGTGTAGAGAGGAGTTCCTTTGCCTAGAGCTTGAGGAATTTAGACAAGTGTAGTAACACTCAGAATGTGTTTGAGTTATGCTCCATTCCCGTGACGTAGAAAAACAATGCAGTCAAACACACACAGAGGCTGAGGCTTACACTGCTCTTAGGCTTGATAAGTAGAAAATCAAGCGCTTGCTGTAAGGAGCCTTGAAGAGATTCCACTGGACTATTCTCAAAGAGAACAACCTACAGACGCATTTAACAAATAACATTTGAAAGGAAAATCAGGTGTTTGATGGACATCCTGTGACTGCATATTAACTAAGGTTAGCTGACTCCATAAACTAAAGTCTTGAATGATAAAATGAGCTAATGCTGATTCTTTTGCTGATGTTTTAACATCACTGTATCCATTTCATCTTTAAATTACAGTTGTCTTCTTATCAAATAATTGCCATTATGTGAGTTTTGTTTAGTTGGTCTTGTGAGATATAGAATAACAGACTGTTATAGAGAGAATGATGTATGTAGTAATGTGCATGCGGAAGTGTACATTTTCAGCAAAACAAAATAAATATATAAAAAGTGTGGAATATTTATATCTGACTCAGTGTTTATCTTCAAAACTATTACAAATCTTTCATATTACAGGATTTTTATTGGTAAAAAATACAGTAGACAGCAGACATATGATTACCTAAAAGATTGGTATTTGATTGAAAATGTAAAGTGAAGATATCATTTAGATATCATTTCTCCGGTATCAGTTTTAAAGTATTTTTAACGGCACAACATTGTCTAAAATATTACAATCTTCTTAACAACCATAGTTTTTTTCATAACTAGCAAAAAGCAGTTTGTGATGACGCAGATACGGAGAACATTCAAGAACGTGCTGGAATCTCTGGCTCAAGAGCTCAGACCCGAACACTGAAGCATTAAAATAAAGGAATAAACTCTGCTCTATATACTTTTCCAAACTTCTTTTCATTTGTTTTTTCTTTCATGAATTCACAATAAAGCATTTTTGGTGATGACACAGATAGAATATGGACAGAATTCGTCCTCATGGGCTTCACACACACCTGAACACTTTACACATAAAATACAACGAGAGTTATGTTTCTGTTTTTGACGTACGTGAAATGTTGGTTGTTTCATGTGGAATTTCAGTAGAAGTTATAAATTGGAAATGTTGTAATTACAGAGTAAATTTGCTGTATCTAGTAACAGCATATTAACTGAAGTTACTCCATAAACTCATGTTAAAGTATCAAATGATAAAACATGAATTAATGCTGATTCTTTTAGTGGTTTTTACATCATTGTGTGTCTTTGATGATTAAATTACACAAATTATGTTGTAATTTGTTACATATGTACATGTGTTATTGTGTACATGAATAAAAATGTTTAAAATATTTTTTACTGATCATATTTTTCTTTAAAATTATTACCAGTCTGTGATATTGCAATAATTCACATAGAGGCCTAGTGTAAAACATATATGATCTATTATTAAAAGACAGGAAATGTATGTTAACATTGAAAATTAAAGACATATTTTATGGCAAAAACAATGTGAAAACCACACTATAAGTATTTAAGTATAACATCAATCCGTTTGCTGATTTTATTCTTTAAAAAGCTATTTGGTACCTGTGTACCAAAAGTAATTATGTTTGTCCAAAACATCTTTTCAGTTCTAAATACATATCTTGTGTTTTCCATCCATTTTTTTCATGACAACAATCATCAATTCGATACAGAGAATGTCAGAAGGTTTGGGAATATTTTCACACAATTTCATATACATCAGTTAAACAATACTAAACATTTTAGAACAGAATAAAACATGGTTTTAAGCTTTCATCAGAAAGACATTTCACATCGTGTCTTTTGTCAGTGCAGTCGAGGAGGAGGAGCACCTGCAGCACCTACAGGACATCGCCACGTCGCTTTAGTGCGAGTTTTTTGGCATACGTCAGCATGACCTCAGAACAAGACAGAAGTTTATTTTCTTCTGAATAAAGGTGTGTCAAAGTAAAATTGAAATAAAAACACAAATATAACGTAGTATAATATTTTTAAATAGCCTAATGTGTACAAATTCATAAAGTATGGTTTAGCCCCAAGAACCGGTTTATTCCAAAAATGGTTCTTTCTCCTTATATAAAGAACCCTAAAGAACCTTTTTTTCCAAGAGTGTAGGATCATTACACAAAGGATTCTCTTATACATCTTTAACACAGACGGATAAGATGAAAACCTTCTGCTGTTTGATGGATTGCACAATTTTCAGTGTTTCTGTTTTTGTCATAAGTGAACTATCAGTTATTTTATGGGAAATTTCAGTTGTAGTAGTTATGAGCTAGATGGTTATTGTTAGATAAAGCACTCTATTGTATCTATTGTATCCAGTGAATGTATAAAGTTAGTCTTTTAGGTGATAAGATCACTCTGTGTATTTAATGTTTAAATCACAGTCCACTTCAAATAACTAAATATGTCAGATTTGTTAAGTAGGCCTCATAAGATGCAGAATAACAAATTGTGTTACATTATATAGTGATTGTTATATGTAATTTGTCATGCAAAAGTGGACATTTGGGGAAGTGGGAAGTCGTGGCCTAATGGTTAGAGGGTTGGACTCCAAGTCGAAGGGTTGTGGGTTCTAGTCTTGGGCCGGCAGGAATTGTGGGTGGGGGGAGTGCATGTACAGTTCTCTCTCCACCTTCAATACCATGACTTAGGTGCCCTTGAGCAAGGCATCGAACCCCCAACTGCTCCCCGGGCGCCACAGCATAAATGGCTGCCCTCTGCTCTGGGTGTGTGTGTGTGTGTGTTTTTGTTCACTGCTCTGTATGTGTGCACTTCGGATGGGTTAAATGCAGAGCACAAATTCTGAGTATGGGTCACCATACTTGGCTGAATGTCACTTCACATTTTCAACAAAATAAAAACTACACTACAAATCTGTCATATTACTGCAGTATTTTCACTGGTAAAACACAGAAGAAATGTTGTATATGTATATATTAACACTGAAAATTAAAGATGAAATTTATTCTAAACAAAGAAGAAATTCATAATTTGCTCCACTATAAGATTTAAAGTGAAAGGTTAATTTGAACTCCATAACGTTGTATACTTTTTCCCAACCTTCTTTACAACCTCACCTTTTTCAACTGTTTTTATTTATTTCTTTATTTTTATCTTATTATATTATTCAGTTTTGTCCTTTCTATATCTGCGCTATCATGCATGCTTGCACTATGTCTGTACTTTCTTCTGCACTGGAAGCTCCTGTCAAGTCACATTCCTTGTGTGTGTAAACATGGTAATAAAGCTCTTTCCGATTCTAATTATTTATTTGAAAACAAATCGATGAAGCTAGAGAGAAATCAGAAGTGAGTTTTTATTGATTTGTTTGACATGATTGTATTAAAGGGGAAACAGACATTCACTTCTGCCATATCTTCAGAATAAAGGAATATATAAAGAGAGTAAAACACAACACAAGTGGTTGCTCTCTTGAAGGGACACACAAAGGTTGTGTCAGTAGATCTTTCTCCAGACGGACCAAAGGAAGCTGGTGAAGGCCCATGTTACAGCCTGCAATAATCGCTCTGTCATGGTTAAAGGAGGCTTGAGCACATCTCCAGAGTTCTCCACCTGGACGTTGAGAGACTGATGGTCAATGATGGCGATGTCATCTGGTCTCTGTGGCCCCGTCACTGGCTCCAGTTTTTTTAAAGCCATCCACTCCTCCATCTGTATCTCATAATCTCTCAGAGAAATTTCAGACATCATATCTTTAGGGAATAAATATGGAAATATTATATGAATGTTTGATTGTGAAGAAAAAAACACTGAAATGAAATGTAAACACTTTCCAGTTGTCAGTGAAAAAAAGTCAGTGTCAAATTTTTTGTTTTTCTATAGAACTCATTTGTTTGCTGTTGGGTTTTGTTTTTATAATTTTTATCCACGATTGACTGAAAACATTTGTTTCCAATTTCTGACAAAGTCTGATGTATTAGTTTGATTTGCCTAATTTTAAAATGTATTTCAAGTAGCCTACTGTATATTTCACACATTTTGTGGCGTTTAATCATTTAAAACTTTCAAATAGAATAAAAAAAACACATAATCTGTCATGAAGAATGTTATTTAAACACCAGCTAAGAGCTAGCAATGACTCTTTAAGGTGTTGTACAGGCTTTGGTGCTAGTCGTCGTTTTAACCACCAGATGACGTCAGAGTTCCATGTTTACTACAGAGTTGCAAGAACAGCCTCGTTTGCCAGAGCTTCGTTTGACCAGCACTAGGGGGCGCTAGATAATTTAACCACCTATTTAACCGGTAGGTGTTCGAGATCATCACTCAGCTCATTGTTTAGCTCAAAGAGTAACGAGCAGCGCAGGTGAAACAGAAGTCATGAGTTCGAATCCCACAGAAAACTTTCATTTAGAAAATGTCTTTCTTAAATACAGTGTGAGTTGATTTGGATAAAACCTTTCTGCCAAGTGCACAAATGCATTCATATCATATAGACGAACAAATAAGTAAAGGAATAAAAACTAACAAGCAAATAACAAACAGTTATTAAGCAAATAACTTACCTTGTCCGGGTTTGAGCTTTCAGGTATTCTTGTAGGAGAGCAGGTCAACGAAGCTGAAAAACTGAGATCTCCATTGATTGCTGTGATTCTTAAAAGAGTACATTGCAGGTAATTCAAAATTTGCACTTTGTGGAAGTTTTCCCATAAAACACCGATAGGGGGCACCAAAACAATATCTATCTGAGAGATAATTGACAAAGTGTTGTGATAGTGTTTTCTACTACCATACTAATATATAGACACACACACACACACACATACATACATACATACACACACATACACACACACACACACACATATATATATATATATATATATATATATATATATATATTTTTTTTTTTTTTTTTTTTTTGTGTGTGTGTGTGTGTGTGTGTGTGTGTGTACAAACCCGATTCCAAAAAACAGTTGGGACACTGTACAAATTGTGAATAACAATAGAATGCAATGATGTGGAAGTTTCAAGTTTCAATATTTTATTTAGAATACAACATAGATGATATAGCAAATGTTTAAACTGACAAAATTAATAATTTTAAGGGAAAATAAGTTGATTTAAAATTTCATGGCATCAGCAGATCTCAAAAAAGTTGGGACAAGGCCATGTTTACCACTATGTGGCATCTCCTCTTCTTTTTATAACAGTCTGCAAGCGTCTGGGGACTGAGGAGACAAGGTGCTCAAGTTTAGGAATAGGAATGTTGTCCCATTCTTGTCTAATACAGGCTTCTAGCTGCTCAACTGTCTTAGGTCTTCTTTGTCACATCTTCCTCTTTATGATGCCCCAAATGTTTTCTATGGGTGAAAGATCTGGACTGCAGGCTGGCCATTTCAGTACCCGGATCCTTCTTCCACGCAGCCATGATGTTGTAATTGATGCAGTGTGAGGTCTGGCGTTGTCATGTTGGAAAATGCAAGGTCTTCCCTGAAAGAGACGACGTCTGGATGGGAGCATATGTTGTTCTAGAACTCTTTCAACATTTGATATGCTATCTATATTCTATTTGTATATATTTGTGTGTACATAAATACATTTATATATATATATATATATATATATATATATATATATATATATATATATATATATATATATATATATATAAAGTATAGTTAAGATATAACTTCTTAAACTACTTCTATTCTCATCCAAATACTGCACCATTACCAAGGTACAGATGTTGTAATGTTGTGTGCTTATACTCATTGTGTTTCGCCCACTGCGCTCACTCTGTAGCTCATCTTTAGCCTGAGCTCTGGCACCTCAATGACAAGTCTCAATCTGTGTGTAGAGAGGAGTTCCTTTGCCTAGAGCTTGAGGAATTTAGACAAGTGTAGTAACACACTGGCTTACACTGCTCTTAGGCTTGATAAGTAGAAAATCAAGCGCTTGCTGTAAGGAGCCTTGAAGAGATTCCACTGGACTATTCTCAAAGAGAACAACCTACAGACGCATTTAACAAATAACATTTGAAAGGAAAATCAGGTGTTTGACGGACATCCTGTGACTGCATATTAACTAAGGTTAGCTGACTCCATAAACTAAAGTCTTGAATGATAAAATGAAATAATGCTGATTCTTTTGCTGATGTTTTAACATCCCTGTATCCATTTCATTTTTAAATTACAGTTGTCTTCTTATCAAATAATTGCCATTATGTGAGTTTTGTTTAGTTGGTCTTGTGAGATATAGAATAACAGACTGTTATAGAGAGAATGATGTATGTAGTAATGTGCATGCGGAAGTGTACATTTTCAGCAAAATGAAATAAATATATAAAAAGTGTGGAATATTTATATCCGACTCAGTGTTTATCTTCAAAACTATTACAAATCTTTCATATTACGGTATTTTTATTGGTAAAAAATAAAGTAGACAGCAGACGTATGATAACAAAAAAAAATTTGTATTTAGATTGAAAATGTAAAGTGAAGATATCATTTACGGTTAAAAAACTTTTCTCCGGTATCAGTTTTAAAGTATTAAGTAGTATTTTTGTTGAAGACACAGATAGAATATGGACAGAATTCGGCCTCATGGGCTTCACACACACCTGAACACTTTACACATAAAATACAACGAGAGTTATGTTTCTGTTTTTGACGTACGTGAAATGTTGGTTGTTTCATGTGGAATTTCAGTAGAAGTTATAAATTGGAAATGTTGTAATTACAGAGTAAATTTGCTGTATCTAGTAACAGCATATTAACTGAAGTTACTCCATAAACTCATGTTCAAGTATTAAATGATAAAACATGAATTAATGCTGATTCTTTTAGTGGCTTTTACATCATTGTGTGTTTTTGATGATTAAATTACAAAACAATTATGTAGTAATTTGTTACATATGTACATGTATTATTGTGTACATGAATAAAAATGTAAAAAATATTTTTTTACTGATAATATTTTTCATTAACGCTATTACCAGTCTGTGATATTATAATAATACAAATATAAGCCTATATATGACAAAATATATATATATATATATATTTCATTGTCTTTTCTACAGTGTCAGTTTTGCAGTAATGTGTTAATGTGAACACCACACGAAGTATTTAAGAATAACATCAAACTGTTTGCTTATTTAATTCTTTAAAAGGCTATTTGGTAACTGTGTACCTAAAGTAATTATGTTTGTCCAAAACATTGTTATAATAAATCAGTTCCACATAATATATCTTGTGTATTTTTCGTCCATTTTTATTTATTTAAAAACAATTTTTATGACAACAATCATTTATCCAATACAGAGAATGCCAGAATGTTTGGGAATATTTACACACACTTTCATACACACATCAGTATATTTTAGAACAGAATAAAACATGGTTTTTAGCAGGAGTCATCAGAAAGACATTTCACATCGGGCCTTTTGTCAGCGCAGAGGAGGAGGAGCACCTGCAGCACCTACAGGACATCGCCACGTCACTTTAGTGTTTTTTCCTTTTGTGGCATATAGGAACAAGTTTTAACCAGCACACATCTCACAAGGATCACTAGTGATGGGTCAGGCACAGATTTTACACATTCTTAGATGAGCCTAAAGAGAGGGTTTGATGTGGACTCCCTTTAAGATTTGAGACCAGATACACCAGCACTTCAATCTGAGTCATCAGCAGAGGTTTGATTGTTTGGGGTCAGCAAACAGAAAAATCCAGTCTTAACAATGGACAAGATGCTGTAGAGCATGTTCAAACAGTACAGATCTGTTCTTCCTGCTGTGTTTTCTATCAACTGTTCGTAATCTATTTTTGAGGCACATCCTTCCTCTGAGTTTGTGATACCTTTGTATATTCCCACACATTTTTTGGATCTCAAACTGAAAATAGGAGTGCCACTGTCACCTGGCTGACCTGCCGTGGACATCAGAAACTCATTTCTTTGCCTTTTCTCATTCATGGTAGAGGAATGAGTGATATCTGTGCACGTGTGCATTTGAAGATCCCCCTGGTTATCAAATGTGTAGAAATATAAATCCTCGCTCTTACCGGGTGCACAGATGCGGTCAAGTAAACCTTTTCCAAAAACATCTGTTCGACCGAGTAATTTAACAAGGCACAGATCTTTGTCATGAAACATGAGGTGTTTTTTGGGAAGTTCTGCCTCATAAATCAGAACAGAGTCTGTGGTGGGGAAGAACACATATGTGTCATATAGACAAGAGTACTCAAATGTATGACCGGCGGTCAAGATGTAATCATTGCCCAGGTAGACTCCATAGCAGGACTTGATTTTCTTTTCTCCTTTCAGTTTGATCAAGCACACTGGCTCTCTTGGTAACCGGAATTCATTCTTAACAGACTGTCTGGAGATCTCTCCATTTCTGAACAGCAGTGGACCTGGATGTGATTTTAACATTTCAATGCAAGCTTCCACATCAGAGGAGCTCATGCAAGGAACGGTGAATCCTTCATTCCTTATGCTGCAGTGGAGAGAGACATCTTCCTCATGGCTTGTTGAATTGGATGAAGGACCAGTGCTCTCATCAGCTACAAACACAGTCTGAAACACACAACACACACATCAACATGTAACAATTATTTGTCACTCTGAGATAATGGTAGTTACTTTGATACTTTGTATGAAAAGTATTTATTATACTCATAACTGTATTGTTTTTTTTTACCTGTTGCAAATTCATGAATGCAGTTTTCGTTTGATGTCCTTTTGAACCTTCTTAATTTAGTAGTTTGTTGATCAATGGCCTGAAATATAAAGAAATTTAATTAAAGTATTTACACAGCTAAACTAAATCATCAGTTAATGTCATGTAATGTAGATGAGAGTTATTGCTTTAGTATTTGATGACTTTATTAACAAACAAATTAAGTTGTGGATTTACATATCGACCCTTAGCCAGTTGAACCATTTTAAACAGCTGTCAGACACTTTTATTCGAAGGGACTTACATAGCATTCAAGGTACATATTTTGTCAGTTCTTGCTTTCCCTGGGAATCAAACCCCATGACCCAGGCATTGCTAGCACTGTGCTCTGTAGTTTGAGACCCTCTTTTACACCTTAATCGGGCCCTTTATCTAATTTTCAGTTTGAGTAAAGACTAACTTTTACCCCCAGTTTCTAAGACAAGCCTTCTAAGATTTCTTAAAAAATATCCTAATTTGGGCTTCATTTGGGTTATTCTCAAACAGAACACTTTACATATCTGTTTAATAAAGAACTTTGAAGACTAAGATTTTCAAAAAGAATAATGAAATAGAGACATATTGCTAGCAATGTGAAATAGCTGTTTTAAAATTAAGCAAAAGAGATTTGATTGGAGCGGGAAACTAGGTCCTCAAGCCTGGACTCAAAAACACGGATGGCACGCATCATCAGTGAACTATATATGTGTATATGTGTGTATATATATGTATATGTATATGTATATATGTATATATATATGTATATATATGTATATATATGTATATATATATATATATATATAGTTCAGTGATATATCACAGAGCGATACAGAACTCTGCAGGAAATTCATGGGAGGTATCAGATCTGTGGGCGTGGACCAAAACAGAGGGGCGTTTCCATGTTACCTGATTGGTCTACGTCATAGTCACGCGTAGGTTTAGGGGTGGGTTCAAGAGGGATCTGTAAGTGCGTTTGACTTAGAAGCACAGTTACAGATGGCTATAGGCGAGTTACATTATTGGAACTGAAAAGGTTCGAATAACCCGAAACACACGTGATCGTTGTCATGTGGTGAATCTGGCCAATCGTGAAACAGCTGTGTCGTCATCAGGGCACCTGCAGTCGCTATGGATAATAAAATAAAATAAAAAAAACTGCGGCGGCTGAGTCAGCCGGCTGCTCTTGAAATGCTCTCGTGGTACTTTGATGCCACACGTGAGAGTTATGTTTGCATCGGCGCTGTCTGAAGTCGGACAAAATTTCTAACCGGCATGGACTGCTTTAAGTCAGATTGTGATCGGTTTACGCAAAACTGAAGTCGAACGCACCTTTTATCAATGTGTGACTTAGAAACACCCACCAGTTTGAAAACACCCACAAAGTCAGAAAACCCCACTTTTGCTTAGCAGAGACCTCAATCTCAAAATACCGGTATCATCTATAACTCTAATTTTGTTTATTATTGAATAGATAGTAGCCTATATAAAGTAGTCTAACTAAAGCTCTGAATAATAGTAAAGTAAGAACTTACCTTGTCCGGATTCACACTTGTATCCCAGTCCAGAAATCCAGAGATCCAGCCCGTCAGACTGAGGTGAAACACTTGCAACAGATACTTATGAAGCCAAATTCTCGGCAATTTGAAATTGCTGTTATGAAGCGAAATGGGACTCGTACCCGAACTCAGGATGACCGAGGCGCGCATACCGGCTAAGTTACGAGGCATGACTCTCCGGTCTTGAAGGAACCCCCGATATCAGAATTCCCGAAGCGCACTTCTGTCTTTGTAGGGATGCCGTCGACCCGGTCCTGTACACTGCTGTTCTTTCATGTTGAACCACGGACATCCGAAGCGCTCAGATACCCAAGGATTGAAACCAAGTGTCCGAAGTTGTCATCTCCCACTTCGGGATTTCGCGAGCCGGTCTTGAAACGAAACGAGCGGATGTCCGAGGTTATGGCTGTTTTGTAGCGAGGTGAGAGTTTGCGAGCTGGGACTCCTACTCCGGATGCCGAAGAGCGTCGGCATCGATACTTGTGTGAAGACATGATGCCAAATTTTCGGCAATTTAAAACTGCTGCTATGAAGCGAAGTCAGGATATCCGAAGCGCACTTTTGTCTTGCAGGGATGCCGACATCGGGTTTGAACCACCTTGCAGGTGCAGGGATGCCGACATTGGGTTTGAAAGAGAACGAAGAGGGAGATGTCCGAAGCTATTGCTGTTTTGTAGCGAAGTGAGAGTTCGCTTCCTGGGACTCGAACTCTGGACTTCCGAAGAGTCTCGGCGTTCCATGTCAGCGCCGTTGCTCACCTGGCTATCGACCTCGAAGCACACCCACAGTGATTTCTGGTATACTTATGTTCGTAACATGAAGCCTGTTTCTCTGAAACCACGTGATTTTGGCAGTCGTGTATGGAGGACCAAACCTGCAGAAAATAAAAAATAAATAAATGAATAAATAAATAAGTCTGTAAATAAATATATATATAGAAATAAATAAATAGGCCTACGTATAAAAATGCATGAATAAATACATTTAAAAATAAAATATATAAATAAAATAAATATATACACGAATTAAAGTATAAATAAATAAAAGTAAATAATTATAGAAATAAAAGTTAAATAAATACAGAAAATAATACATAAAATAAAAAGTAATTTAAAATATAAATTCATTTTATTACAAATGAACTGTTTTTGATTTTATCACATCATTTATTTCACCTTTTTAATACATTTATTTATTCATCTATATATTTATTTATTTATTTTTATTTTCTGCAGGTTTGGTCCTCCATACAAATCTTCTCACTTTGGCTGGCACTGAGCGAGAGAGACGAGTTTTTACAGCGCTGCAACTTGTAACCAATCACACACGATTCTGCTGAGCTGCAAAGACCAATCAGAGACGTTGAGATGAGTCATCGCTTAAATGTTTTGTTCAGTGCGCGAACTCGCTGAAGGAATTCTATTCTCTGACGATTTTCTCATAAGAAACAACAAAGTACAGATGTAGGCCAACATACGATGTAAGTAAGATATTCATTTCACAGTGTAAACAGCTTCAGTGATTATACTGAGAGTTTATGAAAGTGGTTAAATTGTTATTTGATAATGTGAATGTTCTTGGCTTTCTTTTTCTACGATGAAAGTGTTATAATTACAATGTTCACATTAAAACAACGTCAGTCATATATAATGGCATGACACCCGACCCATATACTGAAGTACCTAAGTAAAAAAGCTGGGGTTTTATGCGTAGTTTGATTGCACTATTAGGCTACATTGCTCATCTCCCATTATAGATCGGCTAACATTAAGGTGCAAAATGCATCTACTTACACATATTTGAGAATCGAGATATTTCATGTTATATTTAACACATGAATCTTTCGAAAAAAACGGGAAAAAATATTAAAACACGATAAGCACATATCAGTTATATTTATATGGCTGCTGCAGGACGAGCATGACGAGCTTTATTTAGCATTTTGTCAGTAGCAGAAATACAGGGAACAGAAATAAAAAAATTAAAACATCAGAGAATAAAATAGGCCTACATATATAATTTTCATTGTAATTAATGTGAGCATATATTATTTACCTTAAATGTCTAATATATATATATTTCTTCTAACATTTTTAGTATAACAGTGTACTAAAGTTATTTAGAAATGAATATTCCTGGAAACCATGGACTATTCTTTATGCTGCTGCTGATTGAATGTAAAGCTTTATGTAGAGTTTTTGTGTACATGCAGTTGTCTTTTAAAAAAAGTCCAAATTATGGATATAAAACAAAAACAAAAAAATCAAAATTACAACAAAGTCAAAACCTTCTTGTATTTTTATTTTTAAATCTCAAAATCTACTCATTGTATATATTCATTGTGTTTCGCCCACTGCGCTCACTCTGTAGCTCATCTTTAGCCTGAGCTCTGGCACCTCAATGACAAGTCTCAATCTGTGTGTAGAGAGGAGTTCCTTTGCCTAGAGCTTGAGGAATTTAGACAAGTGTAGTAACACTCAGAATGTGTTTGAGTTATGCTCCATTCCTGTGACGCAGAAAAACAAGGCAGTCAAACACACACAGAGGGTGAGGCTTACACTGCTCTTAGGCTTGATAAGTAGAAAATCAAGCGCTTGCTGTAAGGAGCCTTGAAGAGATTCCACTGGACTATTCTCAAAGAGAACAACCTACAGACGCATTTAACAAATAACATTTGAAAGGAAAATCAGGTGTTTGACGGACATCCTGTGACTGCATATTAACTAAGGTTAGCTGACTCCATAAACTAAAGTCTTGAATGATAAAATGAGCTAATGCTGATTCTTTTGCTGATGTTTTAATATCAATGTATTTATTTAATCTTTAAATTACAGTTGTCTTCTTATCAAATAATTGCCATTATGTGAGTTTTGTTTAGTTGGTCTTGTGAGATATAGAATAACAGACTGTTATAGAGAGAATGATGTATGTAGTAATGTGCATGCGGAAGTGTACATTTTCAGCAAAACAAAATAAATATATAAAAAGTGTGGAATATTTATATCCGACTCAGTGTTTATCTTCAAACTATTACAAATCTTTCATATTACAGGATTTTTTTGGTCATAAATACAGTAGACAGCAGACATATGATTACCTAAAAGATTGGTATTTGATTGAAAATGTAATGTGAAGATATCATTTACGGTTAAAAAACATTGATCCAGTATCAGTTTTAAAGTATTTTTAACTGCACAACATTGTCTAAAATATTCCAAGCTTCTTAACAACCATAGTTTTTTTCATAACTAGCAAAAAGCAGTTTGGTGATGACGCAGATACGGAGAACATTCGAGAACGTGCTGGAATCTCTGGCTCAAGAGCTCAGACCCGAACACTGAAGCATTAAAATAAAGGAATAAACTCTGGTCTGTAAACTTTTCCAAACTTCTTTTCATATCTTTTCTTCCATGAATTCACAATAAAGCATTTTTGGTGAAGACAGATAGAATATGGACAGAATTCGTCCTCATGGGCTTCACACACACCTGAACACTTTACACATAAAATACAACGAGAATTATGTTTCTGTTTTTGACGTACGTGAAATGTTGGTTGTTTCATGTGGAATTTCAGTAGAAGTTATAAATTGGAAATGTTGTAATTACAGAGTAAATTTGCTGTATCTAGTAACAGCATATTAACTGAAGTTACTCCATAAACTCATGTTCAAGTATTAAATGATAAAACATGAATTAATGCTGATTCTTTTAGTGGCTTTTACATCATTGTGTGTTTTTGATGATTAAATTACAAAACAATTATGTAGTAATTTGTTACATATGTACATGTATTATTGTGTACATGAATAAAAATGTAAAAAATATTTTTTTACTGATAATATTTTTCATTAACGCTATTACCAGTCTGTGATATTATAATAATACAAATATAAGCCTATATATGGCAAAATATATATATATATATATATATATATTTCATTGTCTTTTCTAAAGTGTCAGTTTTGCAGTAATGTGTTAATGTGAACACCACACGAAGTATTTAAGAATAACATCAAACTGTTTGCTTATTTAATTCTTTAAAAGGCTATTTGGTAACTGTGTACCTAAAGTAATTATGTTTGTCCAAAACATTGTTATAATAAATCAGTTCCACATAATATATCTTGTGTATTTTTCGTCCATTTTTATTTATTTAAAAACAATTTTTATGACAACAATCATTTATCCAATACAGAGAATGCCAGAATGTTTGGGAATATTTACACACACTTTCATACACACATCAGTGTATTTTAGAACAGAATAAAACATGGTTTTTAGCAGGAGTCATCAGAAAGACATTTCACATCGGGCCTTTTGTCAGCGCAGAGGAGGAGGAGCACCTGCAGCACCTACAGGACATCGCCACGTCACTTTAGTGTTTTTTCCTTTTGTGGCATATAGGAACAAGTTTTAACCAGCACACATCTCACAAGGATCACTAGTGATGGGTCAGGCACAGATTTTACACATTCTTAGATGAGCCTAAAGAGAGGGTTTGATGTGGACTCCCTTTAAGATTTGAGACCAGATACACCAGCACTTCAATCTGAGTCATCAGCAGAGGTTTGATTGTTTGGGGTCAGCAAACAGAAAAATCCAGTCTTAACAATGGACAAGATGCTGTAGAGCATGTTCAAACAGTACAGATCTGTTCTTCCTGCTGTGTTTTCTATCAACTGTTCGTAATCTATTTTTGAGGCACATCCTTCCTCTGAGTTTGTGATACCTTTGTATATTCCCACACATTTTTTGGATCTCAAACTGAAAATAGGAGTGCCACTGTCACCTGGCTGACCTGCCGTGGACATCAGAAACTCATTTCTTTGCCTTTTCTCATTCATGGTAGAGGAATGAGTGATATCTGTGCACGTGTGCATTTGAAGATCCCCCTGGTTATCAAATGTGTAGAAATATAAATCCTCGCTCTTACCGGGTGCACAGATGCGGTCAAGTAAACCTTTTCCAAAAACATCTGTTTGACCGAGTAATTTAACAAGGCACAGATCTTTGTCATGAAACATGAGGTGTTTTTTGGGAAGTTTTGCCTCATAAATCAGAACAGAGTCTCTGGTGGGGAAGAACACATATGTGTCATATAGACAAGAGTACTCAAATGTATGACCGGCGGTCAAGATGTAATCATTGCCCAGGTAGACTCCATAGCAGGACTTGATTTTCTTTTCTCCTTTCAGTTTGATCAAGCACACTGGCTCTCTTGGTAACCGGAATTCATTCTTAACAGACTGTCTGGAGATCTCTCCATTTCTGAACAGCAGTGGACCTGGATGTGATTTTAACATTTCAATGCAAGCTTCCACATCAGAGGAGCTCATGCAAGGAACGGTGAATCCTTCATTCCTTATGCTGCAGTGGAGAGAGACATCTTCCTCATGGCTTGTTGAATTGGATGAAGGACCAGTGCTCTCATCAGCTGCAAACACAGTCTGAAACACACAACACACACATGAACATATAACACTTATTTGTCACTCTGAGAGATGGTAGTTACTTTGATACTTTGTATGAAAAGTATTTATTATACTCATAACTGTATTGTTTTTTTTTTACCTGTTGCAAATTCATGAATGCAGTTTTCGTATGATGTCCTTTTGAACCTTCTTAATTTAGTAGTTTGTTGATCAATGGCCTGAAATATACAGAAATATAATTAAAGTATTTACACAGCTAAACTAAACCATCAGTTAATGTCACGTAATGTAGATGAGAGTTATTGCTTTAGTATTTGATGATTTTATTAACAAACAAATTAAGTTGTGGATTTACATATCGACCCTTAGCCAGTTTGAACCATTTTAAACAGCTGTCAGACACTTTTATTCGAAGGGACTTACATAGCATTCAAGGTACATATTTTGTCAGTTCTTGCTTTCCCTGGGAATCAAACCACATGACCCAGGCACTGCTAGCGCTGTGCTCTGTAGTTTGAGACCCTCTTATCCACCTTAAGTGGGCACTTTATCTACTTTTCAGTATGAGTAAAGACTAACTTTTACCCCCAGTTTCTAAGACAAGCCTTCTAAGATTTCTTAAAAAATATCCTAATTTGGGCTTCATTTGGGTTATTCTCAAACAGAACACTTTACATATCTGTTTAATAAAGAACTTTGAAGGCTGAGCTATTCAAAAAGAATAATGAAATAGAGACATATTGCTAGCAATGTGAAATTGCTGTTTTAAAATTAAGTAAAAGAGATTTGATTGGAGCGGGAAACTAGGTCCTCAAGCCTGGACTCAAAAACACGGATGGCACGCATCATCAGTGAACTATATATGTGTATATGTGTGTATATATATATGTATATGTATATGTATATATGTATATATATATATATATATATATATATATATATATATATATATAGTTCAGTGATATATCACAGAGCGATACAGAACTCTGCAGGAAATTCATGGGAGGTATCAGATCTGTGGGCGTGGACCAAAACAGAGGGGCGTTTCCATGTTACCTGATTGTTCTACGTCATAGTCACGCGTAGGTTTAGGGGTGGGTTCAAGAGGGATCTGTAAGTGCGTTTGACTTAGAAGCACAGTTACAGATGGCTATAGGCGAGTTACATTATTGGAACTGAAAAGGTTCGAATAACCCGAAACACACGTGATCGTTGTCATGTGGTGAATCTGGCCAATCGTGAAACAGCTGTGTCGTCATCAGCGCACCTGCAGTCGCTATGGATAATAAAATAAAATAAAAAAAACTGCGGCGGCTGAGTCAGCCGGCTGCTCTTGAAATGCTCTCGTGGTACTTTGATGCCACACGTGAGAGTTATGTTTGCATCGGCGCTGTCTGAAGTCGGACAAAATTTCTAACCGGCATGGACTGCTTTAAGTCAGATTGTGATCGGTTTACGCAAAACTGAAGTCGAACGCACCTTTTATCAATGTGTGACTTAGAAACACCCACCAGTTTGAAAACACCCACAAAGTCAGAAAACCCCACTTTTGCTTAGCAGAGACCTCAATCTCAAAATACCGGTATCATCTATAACTCTAATTTTGTTTATTATTGAATAGATAGTAGCCTATATAAAGTAGTCTAACTAAAGCTCTGAATAATAGTAAAGTAAGAACTTACCTTGTCCGGATTCGCACTTGTATCCCAGTCCAGAAATCCAGAGATCCAGCCCGTCAGACTGAGGTGAAACACTTGCAACAGATACTTATGAAGCCAAATTCTCGGCAATTTGAAATTGCTGTTATGAAGCGAAATGGGCCTCGTACCCGAACTCAGGATGACCGAGGCGCGCATACCGGCTAAGTTACGAGGCATAACTCTCCGGTCTTGAAGGAACCCCCGATATCAGAATTCCCGAAGCGCACTTCTGTCTTTGTAGGGATGCCGTCGACCCGGTCCTGTACACTGCTGTTCTTTCATGTTGAACCACGGACATCCGAAGCGCTCAGATACCCAAGGATTGAAACCAAGTGTCCGAAGTTGTCATCTCCCACTTCGGGATTTCGCGAGCCGGTCTTGAAACGAAACGAGCGGATGTCCGAGGTTATGGCTGTTTTGTAGCGAGGTGAGAGTTTGCGAGCTGGGACTCCTACTCCGGATGCCGAAGAGCGTCGGCATCGATACTTGTGTGAAGACATGATGCCAAATTTTCGGCAATTTAAAACTGCTGCTATGAAGCGAAGTCAGGATATCCGAAGCGCACTTTTGTCTTGCAGGGATGCCGACATCGGGTTTGAACCACCTTGCAGGTGCAGGGATGCCGACATTGGGTTTGAAAGAGAACGAAGAGGGAGATGTCCGAAGCTATTGCTGTTTTGTAGCGAAGTGAGAGTTCGCTTCCTGGGACTCGAACTCTGGACTTCCGAAGAGTCTCGGCGTTCCATGTCAGCGCCGTTGCTCACCTGGCTATCGACCTCGAAGCACACCCACAGTGATTTCTGGTATACTTATGTTCGTAACATGAAGCCTGTTTCTCTGAAACCACGTGACCAAACCTGCAGAAAATAAAAAATAAATAAATGAATAAATAAATAAATAAATCTGTAAATAAATATATATATAGAAATAAATAAATAGGCCTACGTATAAAAATGCATGAATAAATACATTTAAAAATAAAATATATAAATAAAATAAATATATACACGAATTAAAGTATAAATAAATAAAAGTAAATAATTATAGAAATAAAAGTTAAATAAATACAGAAAATAATACATAAAATAAAAAGTAATTTAAAATATAAATTCATTTTATTACAAATGAACTGTTTTTGATTTTATCACATCATTTATTTCACCTTTTTAATACATTTATTTATTCATCTATATATTTATTTATTTATTTTTATTTTCTGCAGGTTTGGTCCTCCATACAAATCTTCTCGCTTTGGCTGGCACTGAGCGAGAGAGACGAGTTTTTACAGCGCTGCAACTTGTAACCAATCCCACACGATTCTGCTGAGCTGCAAAGACCAATCAGAGACGTTGAGATGAGTCATCGCTTAAATGTTTTGTTCAGTGCGCGAACTCGCTGAAGGAATTCTATTCTCTGACGATTTTCTCATAAGAAACAACAAAGTACAGATGTAGGCCAACATACGATGTAAGTAAGATATTCATTTCACAGTGTAAACAGCTTCAGTGATTATACTGAGAGTTTATGAAAGTGGTTAAATTGTTATTTGATAATGTGAATGTTCTTGGCTTTCTTTTTCTACGATGAAAGTGTTATAATTACAATGTTCACATTAAAACAACGTCAGTCATATATAATGGCATGACACCCGACCCATATACTGAAGTACCTAAGTAAAAAAGCTGGGGTTTTATGCGTAGTTTGATTGCACTATTAGGCTACATTGCTCATCTCCCATTATAGATCGGCTAACATTAAGGTGCAAAATGCATCTACTTACACATATTTGAGAATCGAGATATTTCATGTTATATTTAACACATGAATCTTTCGAAAAAAACGGGAAAAAATATTAAAACACGATAAGCACATATCAGTTATATTTATATGGCTGCTGCAGGACGAGCATGACGAGCTTTATTTAGCATTTTGTCAGTAGCAGAAATACAGGGAACAGAAATAAAAAAATTAAAACATCAGAGAATAAAATAGGCCTACATATATAATTTTCATTGTAATTAATGTGAGCATATATTATTTACCTTAAATGTCTAATATATATATATTTCTTCTAACATTTTTAGTATAACAGTGTACTAAAGTTATTTAGAAATGAATATTCCTGGAAACCATGGACTATTCTTTATGCTGCTGCTGATTGAATGTAAAGCTTTATGTAGAGTTTTTGTGTACATGCAGTTGTCTTTTAAAAAAAGTCCAAATTATGGATATAAAACAAAAACAAAAAAATCAAAATTACAACAAAGTCAAAACCTTCTTGTATTTTTATTTTTAAATCTCAAAATCTACTCATTGTATATATTCATTGTGTTTCGCCCACTGCGCTCACTCTGTAGCTCATCTTTAGCCTGAGCTCTGGCACCTCAATGACAAGTCTCAATCTGTGTGTAGAGAGGAGTTCCTTTGCCTAGAGCTTGAGGAATTTAGACAAGTGTAGTAACACTCAGAATGTGTTTGAGTTATGCTCCATTCCTGTGACGCAGAAAAACAAGGCAGTCAAACACACACAGAGGGTGAGGCTTACACTGCTCTTAGGCTTGATAAGTAGAAAATCAAGCGCTTGCTGTAAGGAGCCTTGAAGAGATTCCACTGGACTATTCTCAAAGAGAACAACCTACAGACGCATTTAACAAATAACATTTGAAAGGAAAATCAGGTGTTTGACGGACATCCTGTGACTGCATATTAACTAAGGTTAGCTGACTCCATAAACTAAAGTCTTGAATGATAAAATGAGCTAATGCTGATTCTTTTGCTGATGTTTTAATATCAATGTATTTATTTAATCTTTAAATTACAGTTGTCTTCTTATCAAATAATTGCCATTATGTGAGTTTTGTTTAGTTGGTCTTGTGAGATATAGAATAACAGACTGTTATAGAGAGAATGATGTATGTAGTAATGTGCATGCGGAAGTGTACATTTTCAGCAAAACAAAATAAATATATAAAAAGTGTGGAATATTTATATCCGACTCAGTGTTTATCTTCAAACTATTACAAATCTTTCATATTACAGGATTTTTTTGGTCATAAATACAGTAGACAGCAGACATATGATTACCTAAAAGATTGGTATTTGATTGAAAATGTAATGTGAAGATATCATTTACGGTTAAAAAACATTGATCCAGTATCAGTTTTAAAGTATTTTTAACTGCACAACATTGTCTAAAATATTCCAAGCTTCTTAACAACCATAGTTTTTTTCATAACTAGCAAAAAGCAGTTTGGTGATGACGCAGATACGGAGAACATTCGAGAACGTGCTGGAATCTCTGGCTCAAGAGCTCAGACCCGAACACTGAAGCATTAAAATAAAGGAATAAACTCTGGTCTGTAAACTTTTCCAAACTTCTTTTCATATCTTTTCTTCCATGAATTCACAATAAAGCATTTTTGGTGAAGACAGATAGAATATGGACAGAATTCGTCCTCATGGGCTTCACACACACCTGAACACTTTACACGTAAAATACAACGAGAGTTATGTTTCTGTTTTTGACGTACGTGAAATGTTGGTTGTTTCATGTGGAATTTCAGTAGAAGTTATAAATTGGAAATGTTGTAATTACAGAGTAAATTTGCTGTATCTAGTAACAGCATATTAACTGAAGTTACTCCATAAACTCATGTTCAAGTATTAAATGATAAAACATGAATTAATGCTGATTCTTTTAGTGGCTTTTACATCATTGTGTGTTTTTGATGATTAAATTACAAAACAATTATGTAGTAATTTGTTACATATGTACATGTATTATTGTGTACATGAATAAAAATGTAAAAAATATTTTTTTACTGATAATATTTTTCATTAACGCTATTACCAGTCTGTGATATTATAATAATACAAATATAAGCCTATATATGGCAAAATATATATATATATATATATATATATATTTCATTGTCTTTTCTAAAGTGTCAGTTTTGCAGTAATGTGTTAATGTGAACACCACACGAAGTATTTAAGAATAACATCAAACTGTTTGCTTATTTAATTCTTTAAAAGGCTATTTGGTAACTGTGTACCTAAAGTAATTATGTTTGTCCAAAACATTGTTATAATAAATCAGTTCCACATAATATATCTTGTGTATTTTTCGTCCATTTTTATTTATTTAAAAACAATTTTTATGACAACAATCATTTATCCAATACAGAGAATGCCAGAATGTTTGGGAATATTTACACACACTTTCATACACACATCAGTATATTTTAGAACAGAATAAAACATGGTTTTTAGCAGGAGTCATCAGAAAGACATTTCACATCGGGCCTTTTGTCAGCGCAGAGGAGGAGGAGCACCTGCAGCACCTACAGGACATCGCCACGTCACTTTAGTGTTTTTTCCTTTTGTGGCATAGGAACAAGTTCTAACCAGCACACATCTCACAGGGATCACTAGTGATGGGTCAGGCACAGATTTTACACATTCTTAGATGAGCCTAAAGAGAGGGTTTGATGTGGACTCCCTTTAAGATTTGAGACCAGATACACCAGCACTTCAATCTGAGTCATCAGCAGAGGTTTGATTGTTTGGGGTCAGCAAACAGAAAAATCCAGTCTTAACAATGGACAAGATGCTGTAGAGCATGTTCAAACAGTACAGATCTGTTCTTCCTGCTGTGTTTTCTATCAACTGTTCGTAATCTATTTTTGAGGCACATCCTTCCTCTGAGTTTGTGATACCTTTGTATATTCCCACACATTTTTTGGATCTCAAACTGAAAATAGGAGTGCCACTGTCACCTGGCTGACCTGCCGTGGACATCAGAAACTCATTTCTTTGCCTTTTCTCATTCATGGTAGAGGAATGAGTGATATCTGTGCACGTGTGCATTTGAAGATCCCCCTGGTTATCAAATGTGTAGAAATATAAATCCTCGCTCTTACCGGGTGCACAGATGCGGTCAAGTAAACCTTTTCCAAAAACATCTGTTTGACCGAGTAATTTAACAAGGCATTGATCTTTGTCATGAAACATGAGGTGTTTTTTGGGAAGTTCTGCCTCATAAATCAGAACAGAGTCTGTGGTGGGGAAGAACACATATGTGTCATATAGACAAGAGTACTCAAATGTATGACCGGCGGTCAAGATGTAATCATTGCCCAGGTAGACTCCATAGCAGGACTTGATTTTCTTTTCTCCTTTCAGTTTGATCAAGCACACTGGCTCTCTTGGTAACCGGAATTCATTCTTATCAGACTGTCTGGAGATCTCTCCATTTCTGAACAGCAGTGGACCTGGATGTGATTTTAACATTTCAATGCAAGCTTCCACATCAGAGGAGCTCATGCAAGGAACGGTGAATCCTTCATTCCTTATGCTGCAGTGGAGAGAGACATCTTCCTCATGGCTTGTTGAATTGGATGAAGGACCAGTGCTCTCATCAGCTACAAACACAGTCTGAAACACACAACACACACATCAACATGTAACAATTATTTGTCACTCTGAGATAATGGTAGTTACTTTGATACTTTGTATGAAAAGTATTTATTATACTCATAACTGTATTGTTTTTTTTTACCTGTTGCAAATTCATGAATGCAGTTTTCGTTTGATGTCCTTTTGAACCTTCTTAATTTAGTAGTTTGTTGATCAATGGCCTGAAATATAAAGAAATTTAATTAAAGTATTTACACAGCTAAACTAAATCATCAGTTAATGTCATGTAATGTAGATGAGAGTTATTGCTTTAGTATTTGATGACTTTATTAACAAACAAATTAAGTTGTGGATTTACATATCGACCCTTAGCCAGTTGAACCATTTTAAACAGCTGTCAGACACTTTTATTCGAAGGGACTTACATAGCATTCAAGGTACATATTTTGTCAGTTCTTGCTTTCCCTGGGAATCAAACCCCATGACCCAGGCATTGCTAGCACTGTGCTCTGTAGTTTGAGACCCTCTTTTACACCTTAATTGGGCCCTTTATCTAATTTTCAGTTTGAGTAAAGACTAACTTTTACCCCCAGTTTCTAAGACAAGCCTTCTAAGATTTCTTAAAAAATATCCTAATTTGGGCTTCATTTGGGTTATTCTCAAACAGAACACTTTACATATCTGTTTAATAAAGAACTTTGAAGACTAAGATTTTCAAAAAGAATAATGAAATAGAGACATATTGCTAGCAATGTGAAATAGCTGTTTTAAAATTAAGCAAAAGAGATTTGATTGGAGCGGGAAACTAGGTCCTCAAGCCTGGACTCAAAAACACGGATGGCACGCATCATCAGTGAACTATATATGTGTATATGTGTGTATATATATGTATATGTATATGTATATATGCATATATATATGTATATATATGTATATATATATATATATATATATATATATATATATATATATATAGTTCAGTGATATATCACAGAGCGATACAGAACTCTGCAGGAAATTCATGGGAGGTATCAGATCTGTGGGCGTGGACCAAAACAGAGGGGCGTTTCCATGTTACCTGATTGGTCTACGTCATAGTCACGCGTAGGTTTAGGGGTGGGTTCAAGAGGGATCTGTAAGTGCGTTTGACTTAGAAGCACAGTTACAGATGGCTATAGGCGAGTTACATTATTGGAACTGAAAAGGTTCGAATAACCCGAAACACACGTGATCGTTGTCATGTGGTGAATCTGGCCAATCGTGAAACAGCTGTGTCGTCATCAGGGCACCTGCAGTCGCTATGGATAATAAAATAAGATAAAAAAAACTGCGGCGGCTGAGTCAGCCGGCTGCTCTTGAAATGCTCTCGTGGTACTTTGATGCCACACGTGAGAGTTATGTTTGCATCGGCGCTGTCTGAAGTCGGACAAAATTTCTAACCGGCATGGACTGCTTTAAGTCAGATTGTGATCGGTTTACGCAAAACTGAAGTCGAACGCACCTTTTATCAATGTGTGACTTAGAAACACCCACCAGTTTGAAAACACCCACAAAGTCAGAAAACCCCACTTTTGCTTAGCAGAGACCTCAATCTCAAAATACCGGTATCATCTATAACTCTAATTTTGTTTATTATTGAATAGATAGTAGCCTATATAAAGTAGTCTAACTAAAGCTCTGAATAATAGTAAAGTAAGAACTTACCTTGTCCGGATTCACACTTGTATCCCAGTCCAGAAATCCAGAGATCCAGCCCGTCAGACTGAGGTGAAACACTTGCAACAGATACTTATGAAGCCAAATTCTCGGCAATTTGAAATTGCTGTTATGAAGCGAAATGGGACTCGTACCCGAACTCAGGATGACCGAGGCGCGCATACCGGCTAAGTTACGAGGCATAACTCTCCGGTCTTGAAGGAACCCCCGATATCAGAATTCCCGAAGCGCACTTCTGTCTTTGTAGGGATGCCGTCGACCCGGTCCTGTACACTGCTGTTCTTTCATGTTGAACCACGGACATCCGAAGCGCTCAGATACCCAAGGATTGAAACCAAGTGTCCGAAGTTGTCATCTCCCACTTCGGGATTTCGCGAGCCGGTCTTGAAACGAAACGAGCGGATGTCCGAGGTTATGGCTGTTTTGTAGCGAGGTGAGAGTTTGCGAGCTGGGACTCCTACTCCGGATGCCGAAGAGCGTCGGCATCGATACTTGTGTGAAGACATGATGCCAAATTTTCGGCAATTTAAAACTGCTGCTATGAAGCGAAGTCAGGATATCCGAAGCGCACTTTTGTCTTGCAGGGATGCCGACATCGGGTTTGAACCACCTTGCAGGTGCAGGGATGCCGACATTGGGTTTGAAAGAGAACGAAGAGGGAGATGTCCGAAGCTATTGCTGTTTTGTAGCGAAGTGAGAGTTCGCTTCCTGGGACTCGAACTCTGGACTTCCGAAGAGTCTCGGCGTTCCATGTCAGCGCCGTTGCTCACCTGGCTATCGACCTCGAAGCACACCCACAGTGATTTCTGGTATACTTATGTTCGTAACATGAAGCCTGTTTCTCTGAAACCACGTGACCAAACCTGCAGAAAATAAAAAATAAATAAATGAATAAATAAATAAATAAATCTGTAAATAAATATATATATAGAAATAAATAAATAGGCCTACGTATAAAAATGCATGAATAAATACATTTAAAAATAAAATATATAAATAAAATAAATATATACACGAATTAAAGTATAAATAAATAAAAGTAAATAATTATAGAAATAAAAGTTAAATAAATACAGAAAATAATACATAAAATAAAAAGTAATTTAAAATATAAATTCATTTTATTACAAATGAACTGTTTTTGATTTTATCACATCATTTATTTCACCTTTTTAATACATTTATTTATTCATCTATATATTTATTTATTTATTTTTATTTTCTGCAGGTTTGGTCCTCCATACAAATCTTCTCGCTTTGGCTGGCACTGAGCGAGAGAGACGAGTTTTTACAGCGCTGCAACTTGTAACCAATCACACACGATTCTGCTGAGCTGCAAAGACCAATCAGAGACGTTGAGATGAGTCATCGCTTAAATGTTTTGTTCAGTGCGCGAACTCGCTGAAGGAATTCTATTCTCTGACGATTTTCTCATAAGAAACAACAAAGTACAGATGTAGGCCAACATACGATGTAAGTAAGATATTCATTTCACAGTGTAAACAGCTTCAGTGATTATACTGAGAGTTTATGAAAGTGGTTAAATTGTTATTTGATAATGTGAATGTTCTTGGCTTTCTTTTTCTACGATGAAAGTGTTATAATTACAATGTTCACATTAAAACAACGTCAGTCATATATAATGGCATGACACCCGACCCATATACTGAAGTACCTAAGTAAAAAAGCTGGGGTTTTATGCGTAGTTTGATTGCACTATTAGGCTACATTGCTCATCTCCCATTATAGATCGGCTAACATTAAGGTGCAAAATGCATCTACTTACACATATTTGAGAATCGAGATATTTCATGTTATATTTAACACATGAATCTTTCGAAAAAAACGGGAAAAAATATTAAAACACGATAAGCACATATCAGTTATATTTATATGGCTGCTGCAGGACGAGCATGACGAGCTTTATTTAGCATTTTGTCAGTAGCAGAAATACAGGGAACAGAAATAAAAAAATTAAAACATCAGAGAATAAAATAGGCCTACATATATAATTTTCATTGTAATTAATGTGAGCATATATTATTTACCTTAAATGTCTAATATATATATATTTCTTCTAACATTTTTAGTATAACAGTGTACTAAAGTTATTTAGAAATGAATATTCCTGGAAACCATGGACTATTCTTTATGCTGCTGCTGATTGAATGTAAAGCTTTATGTAGAGTTTTTGTGTACATGCAGTTGTCTTTTAAAAAAAGTCCAAATTATGGATATAAAACAAAAACAAAAAAATCAAAATTACAACAAAGTCAAAACCTTCTTGTATTTTTATTTTTAAATCTCAAAATCTACTCATTGTATATATTCATTGTGTTTCGCCCACTGCGCTCACTCTGTAGCTCATCTTTAGCCTGAGCTCTGGCACCTCAATGACAAGTCTCAATCTGTGTGTAGAGAGGAGTTCCTTTGCCTAGAGCTTGAGGAATTTAGACAAGTGTAGTAACACTCAGAATGTGTTTGAGTTATGCTCCATTCCTGTGACGCAGAAAAACAAGGCAGTCAAACACACACAGAGGGTGAGGCTTACACTGCTCTTAGGCTTGATAAGTAGAAAATCAAGCGCTTGCTGTAAGGAGCCTTGAAGAGATTCCACTGGACTATTCTCAAAGAGAACAACCTACAGACGCATTTAACAAATAACATTTGAAAGGAAAATCAGGTGTTTGACGGACATCCTGTGACTGCATATTAACTAAGGTTAGCTGACTCCATAAACTAAAGTCTTGAATGATAAAATGAGCTAATGCTGATTCTTTTGCTGATGTTTTAATATCAATGTATTTATTTAATCTTTAAATTACAGTTGTCTTCTTATCAAATAATTGCCATTATGTGAGTTTTGTTTAGTTGGTCTTGTGAGATATAGAATAACAGACTGTTATAGAGAGAATGATGTATGTAGTAATGTGCATGCGGAAGTGTACATTTTCAGCAAAACAAAATAAATATATAAAAAGTGTGGAATATTTATATCCGACTCAGTGTTTATCTTCAAACTATTACAAATCTTTCATATTACAGGATTTTTTTGGTCATAAATACACTAGACAGCAGACATATGATTACCTAAAAGATTGGTATTTGATTGAAAATGTAATGTGAAGATATCATTTACGGTTAAAAAACATTGATCCAGTATCAGTTTTAAAGTATTTTTAACTGCACAACATTGTCTAAAATATTCCAAGCTTCTTAACAACCATAGTTTTTTTCATAACTAGCAAAAAGCAGTTTGGTGATGACGCAGATACGGAGAACATTCGAGAACGTGCTGGAATCTCTGGCTCAAGAGCTCAGACCCGAACACTGAAGCATTAAAATAAAGGAATAAACTCTGGTCTGTAAACTTTTCCAAACTTCTTTTCATATCTTTTCTTCCATGAATTCACAATAAAGCATTTTTGGTGAAGACAGATAGAATATGGACAGAATTCGTCCTCATGGGCTTCACACACACCTGAACACTTTACACATAAAATACAACGAGAATTATGTTTCTGTTTTTGACGTACGTGAAATGTTGGTTGTTTCATGTGGAATTTCAGTAGAAGTTATAAATTGGAAATGTTGTAATTACAGAGTAAATTTGCTGTATCTAGTAACAGCATATTAACTGAAGTTACTCCATAAACTCATGTTCAAGTATTAAATGATAAAACATGAATTAATGCTGATTCTTTTAGTGGCTTTTACATCATTGTGTGTTTTTGATGATTAAATTACAAAACAATTATGTAGTAATTTGTTACATATGTACATGTATTATTGTGTACATGAATAAAAATGTAAAAAATATTTTTTTACTGATAATATTTTTCATTAACGCTATTACCAGTCTGTGATATTATAATAATACAAATATAAGCCTATATATGGCAAAATATATATATATATATATATATATATATATATATATATTTCATTGTCTTTTCTAAAGTGTCAGTTTTGCAGTAATGTGTTAATGTGAACACCACACGAAGTATTTAAGAATAACATCAAACTGTTTGCTTATTTAATTCTTTAAAAGGCTATTTGGTAACTGTGTACCTAAAGTAATTATGTTTGTCCAAAACATTGTTATAATAAATCAGTTCCACATAATATATCTTGTGTATTTTTCGTCCATTTTTATTTATTTAAAAACAATTTTTATGACAACAATCATTTATCCAATACAGAGAATGCCAGAATGTTTGGGAATATTTACACACACTTTCATACACACATCAGTATATTTTAGAACAGAATAAAACATGGTTTTTAGCAGGAGTCATCAGAAAGACATTTCACATCGGGCCTTTTGTCAGCGCAGAGGAGGAGGAGCACCTGCAGCACCTACAGGACATCGCCACGTCACTTTAGTGTTTTTTCCTTTTGTGGCATAGGAACAAGTTCTAACCAGCACACATCTCACAGGGATCACTAGTGATGGGTCAGGCACAGATTTTACACATTCTTAGATGAGCCTAAAGAGAGGGTTTGATGTGGACTCCCTTTAAGATTTGAGACCAGATACACCAGCACTTCAATCTGAGTCATCAGCAGAGGTTTGATTGTTTGGGGTCAGCAAACAGAAAAATCCAGTCTTAACAATGGACAAGATGCTGTAGAGCATGTTCAAACAGTACAGATCTGTTCTTCCTGCTGTGTTTTCTATCAACTGTTCGTAATCTATTTTTGAGGCACATCCTTCCTCTGAGTTTGTGATACCTTTGTATATTCCCACACATTTTTTGGATCTCAAACTGAAAATAGGAGTGCCACTGTCACCTGGCTGACCTGCCGTGGACATCAGAAACTCATTTCTTTGCCTTTTCTCATTCATGGTAGAGGAATGAGTGATATCTGTGCACGTGTGCATTTGAAGATCCCCCTGGTTATCAAATGTGTAGAAATATAAATCCTCGCTCTTACCGGGTGCACAGATGCGGTCAAGTAAACCTTTTCCAAAAACATCTGTTTGACCGAGTAATTTAACAAGGCACTGATCTTTGTCATGAAACATGAGGTGTTTTTTGGGAAGTTCTGCCTCATAAATCAGAACAGAGTCTGTGGTGGGGAAGAACACATATGTGTCATATAGACAAGAGTACTCAAATGTATGACCGGCGGTCAAGATGTAATCATTGCCCAGGTAGACTCCATAGCAGGACTTGATTTTCTTTTCTCCTTTCAGTTTGATCAAGCACACTGGCTCTCTTGGTAACCGGAATTCATTCTTATCAGACTGTCTGGAGATCTCTCCATTTCTGAACAGCAGTGGACCTGGATGTGATTTTAACATTTCAATGCAAGCTTCCACATCAGAGGAGCTCATGCAAGGAACGGTGAATCCTTCATTCCTTATGCTGCAGTGGAGAGAGACATCTTCCTCATGGCTTGTTGAATTGGATGAAGGACCAGTGCTCTCATCAGCTACAAACACAGTCTGAAACACACAACACACACATCAACATGTAACAATTATTTGTCACTCTGAGATAATGGTAGTTACTTTGATACTTTGTATGAAAAGTATTTATTATACTCATAACTGTATTGTTTTTTTTTACCTGTTGCAAATTCATGAATGCAGTTTTCGTTTGATGTCCTTTTGAACCTTCTTAATTTAGTAGTTTGTTGATCAATGGCCTGAAATATAAAGAAATTTAATTAAAGTATTTACACAGCTAAACTAAATCATCAGTTAATGTCATGTAATGTAGATGAGAGTTATTGCTTTAGTATTTGATGATTTTATTAACAAACAAATTAAGTTGTGGATTTACATATCGACCCTTAGCCAGTTGAACCATTTTAAACAGCTGTCAGACACTTTTATTCGAAGGGACTTACATAGCATTCAAGGTACATATTTTGTCAGTTCTTGCTTTCCCTGGGAATCAAACCCCATGACCCAGGCATTGCTAGCACTGTGCTCTGTAGTTTGAGACCCTCTTTTACACCTTAATTGGGCCCTTTATCTAATTTTCAGTTTGAGTAAAGACTAACTTTTACCCCCAGTTTCTAAGACAAGCCTTCTAAGATTTCTTAAAAAATATCCTAATTTGGGCTTCATTTGGGTTATTCTCAAACAGAACACTTTACATATCTGTTTAATAAAGAACTTTGAAGACTAAGATTTTCAAAAAGAATAATGAAATAGAGACATATTGCTAGCAATGTGAAATAGCTGTTTTAAAATTAAGCAAAAGAGATTTGATTGGAGCGGGAAACTAGGTCCTCAAGCCTGGACTCAAAAACACGGATGGCACGCATCATCAGTGAACTATATATGTGTATATGTGTGTATATATATGTATATGTATATGTATATATGCATATATATATGTATATATATGTATATATATATATATATATATATATATATATATATATATATATATATATATAGTTCAGTGATATATCACAGAGCGATACAGAACTCTGCAGGAAATTCATGGGAGGTATCAGATCTGTGGGCGTGGACCAAAACAGAGGGGCGTTTCCATGTTACCTGATTGGTCTACGTCATAGTCACGCGTAGGTTTAGGGGTGGGTTCAAGAGGGATCTGTAAGTGCGTTTGACTTAGAAGCACAGTTACAGATGGCTATAGGCGAGTTACATTATTGGAACTGAAAAGGTTCGAATAACCCGAAACACACGTGATCGTTGTCATGTGGTGAATCTGGCCAATCGTGAAACAGCTGTGTCGTCATCAGGGCACCTGCAGTCGCTATGGATAATAAAATAAAATAAAAAAAACTGCGGCGGCTGAGTCAGCCGGCTGCTCTTGAAATGCTCTCGTGGTACTTTGATGCCACACGTGAGAGTTATGTTTGCATCGGCGCTGTCTGAAGTCGGACAAAATTTCTAACCGGCATGGACTGCTTTAAGTCAGATTGTGATCGGTTTACGCAAAACTGAAGTCGAACGCACCTTTTATCAATGTGTGACTTAGAAACACCCACCAGTTTGAAAACACCCACAAAGTCAGAAAACCCCACTTTTGCTTAGCAGAGACCTCAATCTCAAAATACCGGTATCATCTATAACTCTAATTTTGTTTATTATTGAATAGATAGTAGCCTATATAAAGTAGTCTAACTAAAGCTCTGAATAATAGTAAAGTAAGAACTTACCTTGTCCGGATTCACACTTGTATCCCAGTCCAGAAATCCAGAGATCCAGCCCGTCAGACTGAGGTGAAACACTTGCAACAGATACTTATGAAGCCAAATTCTCGGCAATTTGAAATTGCTGTTATGAAGCGAAATGGGACTCGTACCCGAACTCAGGATGACCGAGGCGCGCATACCGGCTAAGTTACGAGGCATAACTCTCCGGTCTTGAAGGAACCCCCGATATCAGAATTCCCGAAGCGCACTTCTGTCTTTGTAGGGATGCCGTCGACCCGGTCCTGTACACTGCTGTTCTTTCATGTTGAACCACGGACATCCGAAGCGCTCAGATACCCAGGGATTGAAACCAAGTGTCCGAAGTTGTCATCTCCCACTTCGGGATTTCGCGAGCCGGTCTTGAAACGAAACGAGCGGATGTCCGAGGTTATGGCTGTTTTGTAGCGAGGTGAGAGTTTGCGAGCTGGGACTCCTACTCCGGATGCCGAAGAGCGTCGGCATCGATACTTGTGTGAAGACATGATGCCAAATTTTCGGCAATTTAAAACTGCTGCTATGAAGCGAAGTCAGGATATCCGAAGCGCACTTTTGTCTTGCAGGGATGCCGACATCGGGTTTGAACCACCTTGCAGGTGCAGGGATGCCGACATTGGGTTTGAAAGAGAACGAAGAGGGAGATGTCCGAAGCTATTGCTGTTTTGTAGCGAAGTGAGAGTTCGCTTCCTGGGACTCGAACTCTGGACTTCCGAAGAGTCTCGGCGTTCCATGTCAGCGCCGTTGCTCACCTGGCTATCGACCTCGAAGCACACCCACAGTGATTTCTGGTATACTTATGTTCGTAACATGAAGCCTGTTTCTCTGAAACCACGTGACCAAACCTGCAGAAAATAAAAAATAAATAAATGAATAAATAAATAAATCTGTAAATAAATATATATATAGAAATAAATAAATAGGCCTACGTATAAAAATGCATGAATAAATACATTTAAAAATAAAATTTATAAATAAAATAAATATATACACGAATTAAAGTATAAATAAATAAAAGTAAATAATTATAGAAATAAAAGTTAAATAAATACAGAAAATAATACATAAAATAAAAAGTAATTTAAAATATAAATTCATTTTATTACAAATGAACTGTTTTTGATTTTATCACATCATTTATTTCACCTTTTTAATACATTTATTTATTCATCTATATATTTATTTATTTATTTTTATTTTCTGCAGGTTTGGTCCTCCATACAAATCTTCTCGCTTTGGCTGGCACTGAGCGAGAGAGACGAGTTTTTACAGCGCTGCAACTTGTAACCAATCCCACACGATTCTGCTGAGCTGCAAAGACCAATCAGAGACGTTGAGATGAGTCATCGCTTAAATGTTTTGTTCAGTGCGCGAACTCGCTGAAGGAATTCTATTCTCTGACGATTTTCTCATAAGAAACAACAAAGTACAGATGTAGGCCAACATACGATGTAAGTAAGATATTCATTTCACAGTGTAAACAGCTTCAGTGATTATACTGAGAGTTTATGAAAGTGGTTAAATTGTTATTTGATAATGTGAATGTTCTTGGCTTTCTTTTTCTACGATGAAAGTGTTATAATTACAATGTTCACATTAAAACAACGTCAGTCATATATAATGGCATGACACCCGACCCATATACTGAAGTACCTAAGTAAAAAAGCTGGGGTTTTATGCGTAGTTTGATTGCACTATTAGGCTACATTGCTCATCTCCCATTATAGATCGGCTAACATTAAGGTGCAAAATGCATCTACTTACACATATTTGAGAATCGAGATATTTCATGTTATATTTAACACATGAATCTTTCGAAAAAAACGGGAAAAAATATTAAAACACGATAAGCACATATCAGTTATATTTATATGGCTGCTGCAGGACGAGCATGACGAGCTTTATTTAGCATTTTGTCAGTAGCAGAAATACAGGGAACAGAAATAAAAAAATTAAAACATCAGAGAATAAAATAGGCCTACATATATAATTTTCATTGTAATTAATGTGAGCATATATTATTTACCTTAAATGTCTAATATATATATATTTCTTCTAACATTTTTAGTATAACAGTGTACTAAAGTTATTTAGAAATGAATATTCCTGGAAACCATGGACTATTCTTTATGCTGCTGCTGATTGAATGTAAAGCTTTATGTAGAGTTTTTGTGTACATGCAGTTGTCTTTTAAAAAAAGTCCAAATTATGGATATAAAACAAAAACAAAAAAATCAAAATTACAACAAAGTCAAAACCTTCTTGTATTTTTATTTTTAAATCTCAAAATCTACTCATTGTATATATTCATTGTGTTTCGCCCACTGCGCTCACTCTGTAGCTCATCTTTAGCCTGAGCTCTGGCACCTCAATGACAAGTCTCAATCTGTGTGTAGAGAGGAGTTCCTTTGCCTAGAGCTTGAGGAATTTAGACAAGTGTAGTAACACTCAGAATGTGTTTGAGTTATGCTCCATTCCTGTGACGCAGAAAAACAAGGCAGTCAAACACACACAGAGGGTGAGGCTTACACTGCTCTTAGGCTTGATAAGTAGAAAATCAAGCGCTTGCTGTAAGGAGCCTTGAAGAGATTCCACTGGACTATTCTCAAAGAGAACAACCTACAGACGCATTTAACAAATAACATTTGAAAGGAAAATCAGGTGTTTGACGGACATCCTGTGACTGCATATTAACTAAGGTTAGCTGACTCCATAAACTAAAGTCTTGAATGATAAAATGAGCTAATGCTGATTCTTTTGCTGATGTTTTAATATCAATGTATTTATTTAATCTTTAAATTACAGTTGTCTTCTTATCAAATAATTGCCATTATGTGAGTTTTGTTTAGTTGGTCTTGTGAGATATAGAATAACAGACTGTTATAGAGAGAATGATGTATGTAGTAATGTGCATGCGGAAGTGTACATTTTCAGCAAAACAAAATAAATATATAAAAAGTGTGGAATATTTATATCCGACTCAGTGTTTATCTTCAAACTATTACAAATCTTTCATATTACAGGATTTTTTTGGTCATAAATACAGTAGACAGCAGACATATGATTACCTAAAAGATTGGTATTTGATTGAAAATGTAATGTGAAGATATCATTTACGGTTAAAAAACATTGATCCAGTATCAGTTTTAAAGTATTTTTAACTGCACAACATTGTCTAAAATATTCCAAGCTTCTTAACAACCATAGTTTTTTTCATAACTAGCAAAAAGCAGTTTGGTGATGACGCAGATACGGAGAACATTCGAGAACGTGCTGGAATCTCTGGCTCAAGAGCTCAGACCCGAACACTGAAGCATTAAAATAAAGGAATAAACTCTGGTCTGTAAACTTTTCCAAACTTCTTTTCATATCTTTTCTTCCATGAATTCACAATAAAGCATTTTTGGTGAAGACAGATAGAATATGGACAGAATTCGTCCTCATGGGCTTCACACACACCTGAACACTTTACACGTAAAATACAACGAGAGTTATGTTTCTGTTTTTGACGTACGTGAAATGTTGGTTGTTTCATGTGGAATTTCAGTAGAAGTTATAAATTGGAAATGTTGTAATTACAGAGTAAATTTGCTGTATCTAGTAACAGCATATTAACTGAAGTTACTCCATAAACTCATGTTCAAGTATTAAATGATAAAACATGAATTAATGCTGATTCTTTTAGTGGCTTTTACATCATTGTGTGTTTTTGATGATTAAATTACAAAACAATTATGTAGTAATTTGTTACATATGTACATGTATTATTGTGTACATGAATAAAAATGTAAAAAATATTTTTTTACTGATAATATTTTTCATTAACGCTATTACCAGTCTGTGATATTATAATAATACAAATATAAGCCTATATATGGCAAAATATATATATATATATATATATATATATATATTTCATTGTCTTTTCTAAAGTGTCAGTTTTGCAGTAATGTGTTAATGTGAACACCACACGAAGTATTTAAGAATAACATCAAACTGTTTGCTTATTTAATTCTTTAAAAGGCTATTTGGTAACTGTGTACCTAAAGTAATTATGTTTGTCCAAAACATTGTTATAATAAATCAGTTCCACATAATATATCTTGTGTATTTTTCGTCCATTTTTATTTATTTAAAAACAATTTTTATGACAACAATCATTTATCCAATACAGAGAATGCCAGAATGTTTGGGAATATTTACACACACTTTCATACACACATCAGTATATTTTAGAACAGAATAAAACATGGTTTTTAGCAGGAGTCATCAGAAAGACATTTCACATCGGGCCTTTTGTCAGCGCAGAGGAGGAGGAGCACCTGCAGCACCTACAGGACATCGCCACGTCACTTTAGTGTTTTTTCCTTTTGTGGCATAGGAACAAGTTCTAACCAGCACACATCTCACAGGGATCACTAGTGATGGGTCAGGCACAGATTTTACACATTCTTAGATGAGCCTAAAGAGAGGGTTTGATGTGGACTCCCTTTAAGATTTGAGACCAGATACACCAGCACTTCAATCTGAGTCATCAGCAGAGGTTTGATTGTTTGGGGTCAGCAAACAGAAAAATCCAGTCTTAACAATGGACAAGATGCTGTAGAGCATGTTCAAACAGTACAGATCTGTTCTTCCTGCTGTGTTTTCTATCAACTGTTCGTAATCTATTTTTGAGGCACATCCTTCCTCTGAGTTTGTGATACCTTTGTATATTCCCACACATTTTTTGGATCTCAAACTGAAAATAGGAGTGCCACTGTCACCTGGCTGACCTGCCGTGGACATCAGAAACTCATTTCTTTGCCTTTTCTCATTCATGGTAGAGGAATGAGTGATATCTGTGCACGTGTGCATTTGAAGATCCCCCTGGTTATCAAATGTGTAGAAATATAAATCCTCGCTCTTACCGGGTGCACAGATGCGGTCAAGTAAACCTTTTCCAAAAACATCTGTTTGACCGAGTAATTTAACAAGGCATTGATCTTTGTCATGAAACATGAGGTGTTTTTTGGGAAGTTCTGCCTCATAAATCAGAACAGAGTCTGTGGTGGGGAAGAACACATATGTGTCATATAGACAAGAGTACTCAAATGTATGACCGGCGGTCAAGATGTAATCATTGCCCAGGTAGACTCCATAGCAGGACTTGATTTTCTTTTCTCCTTTCAGTTTGATCAAGCACACTGGCTCTCTTGGTAACCGGAATTCATTCTTATCAGACTGTCTGGAGATCTCTCCATTTCTGAACAGCAGTGGACCTGGATGTGATTTTAACATTTCAATGCAAGCTTCCACATCAGAGGAGCTCATGCAAGGAACGGTGAATCCTTCATTCCTTATGCTGCAGTGGAGAGAGACATCTTCCTCATGGCTTGTTGAATTGGATGAAGGACCAGTGCTCTCATCAGCTACAAACACAGTCTGAAACACACAACACACACATCAACATGTAACAATTATTTGTCACTCTGAGATAATGGTAGTTACTTTGATACTTTGTATGAAAAGTATTTATTATACTCATAACTGTATTGTTTTTTTTTACCTGTTGCAAATTCATGAATGCAGTTTTCGTTTGATGTCCTTTTGAACCTTCTTAATTTAGTAGTTTGTTGATCAATGGCCTGAAATATAAAGAAATTTAATTAAAGTATTTACACAGCTAAACTAAATCATCAGTTAATGTCATGTAATGTAGATGAGAGTTATTGCTTTAGTATTTGATGATTTTATTAACAAACAAATTAAGTTGTGGATTTACATATCGACCCTTAGCCAGTTGAACCATTTTAAACAGCTGTCAGACACTTTTATTCGAAGGGACTTACATAGCATTCAAGGTACATATTTTGTCAGTTCTTGCTTTCCCTGGGAATCAAACCCCATGACCCAGGCATTGCTAGCACTGTGCTCTGTAGTTTGAGACCCTCTTTTACACCTTAATTGGGCCCTTTATCTAATTTTCAGTTTGAGTAAAGACTAACTTTTACCCCCAGTTTCTAAGACAAGCCTTCTAAGATTTCTTTAAAAAAATCCTCATTTGGGTTATTCTCAAACAGAACACTTTACATATCTGTTTAATAAAGAACTTTGAAGGCTAAGCTTTTCAAAAAGAATAATGAAAAGAGAGACATATTGCTAGCAATGTGAAATTGCTGTTTTAAAATTAAGTAAAAGAGATTTGATTGGAGCGGGAAACTAGGTCCTCAAGCCTGGACTCAAAAACACGGATGGCACGCATCATCAGTGAACTATATATGTGTATATGTGTGTATATATATGTATATGTATATGTATATATGTATATATATATATATATGTATATATATATATATATATATGTATATATATATATATATATATATATATATATATATATATATATATGTATGTATGTATGTATGTATGTATATATATATACATATACATACATATATATATATATATATATATATATATACATATATATATACACACACACATATATATATATAGTTCATTGATATATCACAGAGCGATACAGAACTCTGCATGAAATTCATGGGAGGTATCAAATCTGTGGGCGTGGACCAAAACAGAGGGGCGTTTCCATGTTACCTGATTGGCCTACGTCATAGTCACGCGTAGGTTTAGGGGTGGGTTCAAGAGAGATCTGTAGGTGCGTTCGACTTAGAAGCACAGTTACAGATGGCGATAGGCGAGTTACATTATTGGAACTGAAAAGGTTCGAATAACCCGAAACACACGTGATCGTTGTCATGTGGTGAATCTGGCCAATCGTGAAACAGCTGTGTCGTCATCAGCGCACCTGCAGTCGCTATGGATAATAAAATAAAAAATAAAAAAACTGCGGCGGCTGAGTCAGCCGGCTGCTCTTGAAATGCTCTCGTGGTACTTTGATGCCACAAGTGAGAGTTATGTTTGCATCAGCGCTGTCTGAAGTCGGGCAAAATTTCTAACCGGCATGGACTGCTTAGTCAGATTGCGATCGGTTTACGCAAAACTGATGTCGAACGCACCTTTTATCAATGCGTGACTTAGAAACACCCACCAGTTTGAAAACACCCACAAAGTCAGAAAACCCCACTTTTGCTCTGCAGTGACCTCAATCTCAAAATACCGGTATCATCTATAACTCTAATTTTGTTTATTATTGAATAGATAGTAGCCTATATAAAGTAGTCTAACTAAAGCTCTGAATAATAGTAAAGTAAGAACTTACCTTGTCCGGATTCACACTTGTATCCCAGTCCAGAAATCCAGAGATCCAGCCCGTCAGACTGAGGTGAAACACTTGCAACAGATACTTATATGCAGACATGATGCCAAATTCTCCGCAAATTTGAAATTGCGGGTAAATTGCTGTTATGAAGCGAAATGGGACTCGTACCCGACTCAGGATGTCCGAGGCGCACATACCGGCTAAGCTACGAGGCATTACTCTCGGTCTTGAAGGAACCCCCGATATCAGAATTCCCGAAGCGCACTTGTGTCTTTGTAGGGATGGCGTCGACCCGGTGCTTTCATGTTGAACCAGGGACATCCGAAGCGCTCAGATACCCAAGGATTGAAACCGAGTGGGAGATGTCCGAAGTTACATCTCCCACTTCGGCATTTCGCGAGCCGGTCTTGAAACGAAACGAGTGGAAAATGTCCGAGGTTTTGTAGCGAAGTGAGAGTTCGCGAGCTGGGACTCCTACTCCGGATGCCGAAGAGTGTCGGTATCGATACTTGTGTGGAGACATGATGCCAAATTTTCGGCAATTTGAAACTGCTGCTATGAAGCGAAGTCAGGATATCCGAAGCGCACTTTTGTCTTGCAGGGATGCCGACATCGGGTTTGAAATGAAACGAAGAGGGAGATGTTCGAAGCTATTGCTGTTCTGTAGCGAAGTGAGAGTTCGCGAGCTGGGACTCGAACTCTGGACTTCCGAAGAGTCTCGGCGTTCCATGTCAGCGCGTTGCTCACCTGGCTATCGACCTCGAAGCACACCCACAGTGATTTCTGGTATACTTATGTTCGTAACATGAAGCCTGTTTCTCTGAAACCACGTGATTTTGGCAGTCGTGTATGGAGGACCAAACCTGCAGAAAATAAAAATAAATAAATAAATCTGTAAATAAATACATGTGGGAATAAATAAATAAATGTGGGAATAAATAAATATGTATAAAAATGCATGAATAAATACACTGAAAAATAAAATATATAAATAAAATAAATATATACACGAATGAAAGTATAAATAAATAAAAGTAAATAATTATAGAAATAAAAGTTAAATAAATACAGAAAATAATACATAAAATAAAAAGTAATTTAAAATATAAATTCAGGGTTACATTTTTACAAATGAACTGTTTTTGGTTTTATCACATCATTTATTTCACCTTTTTAATACATTTATTTATTCATCTATATATATATATTTTTTTTTTTTTATTTTCTGCAGGTTTGGTCCTCCATACAAATCTTCTCGCTTTGGCTGGCACTGAGCGAGAGAGACGCGTTTTTACAGCGCTGCAACTTGTAACCAATCACACACGATTCTGTTGAGCTGCAAAGAC
The DNA here is from genome assembly GCF_023724105.1 of Carassius gibelio. Lineage (NCBI taxonomy): Eukaryota > Metazoa > Chordata > Actinopteri > Cypriniformes > Cyprinidae > Carassius > Carassius gibelio. The sequence goes on along the minus strand of NC_068419.1, from coordinate 3,586,914 downwards.
CAATCGGAGGCGTTGAGATGAGTCATCGCTGAAATGTTTTGTTCAGTTCGCGCACTCGCTGAAGGAATTCTATTCTCTGACGATTTTCTCATAAGAAACAACAAAGTACAGATGTAGGCCAACATACGATGTAAGTAAGATATTCATTTCACAGTGTAAACAGCTTCAGTGATTATACTGAGAGTTTATGAGAGTGGTTCAATTGTTATTTGATAATGTAAATGTTCTTGGCTTTCTTTTTCTACGATGAAAGTGTTATAATTACAATGTTCACATTAAAACAACGTCAGTCATATATAATGGCATGACACCCGACCCATATACTGTAGTACCTAAGTAAAAAAGCTGAGGTTTTATGCGTAGTTTGATTGCACTATTAGGCTACATTGCTCATCTCCCATTATAGATCGGCTAACATTAAGGTGCAAAATGCATCTACTTACACATATTTTAGAATCGAGATATTTCATGTTATATTTAACACATGAATCTTTCGAAAAAAACGGGAAAAAATTATTAAAACATGATAAGCATATATCAGTTATATTTATATGGCTGCTGTAGGACGAGCATGACGAGCTTTATTTAGCATTTTGTCAGTAGCAGAAATACAGGGTACAGAAATAAAAAAATGAAAACAGAGAATAACATAGGTACATATATAATTTTCATTGTAATTAATGTGAGCATATATTATTTACATTAAATGTCTAATATATATATTTTTCTTCTAACATTTTTAGTATAACAGTGTACTAAAGTTATTTAGAAATGAATATTCCTGGAAACCATGGACTATTCTTTATGCTGCTGCTGATTGAATGTAAAGCTTTATGTAGAGTTTTTGTGTACATGCAGTTGTCTTTTAAAAAAAGTCCAAATTATGGATATAAAACAAAAACAAAAAAATCAAAATTACAACAAAGTCAAAACCTTCTTGTATTTTTATTTTTAAATCTCAAAATCTACTCATTGTATATATTCATTGTGTTTCGCCCACTGCGCTCACTCTGTAGCTCATCTTTAGCCTGAGCTCTGGCACCTCAATGACAAGTCTCAATCTGTGTGTAGAGAGGAGTTCCTTTGCCTAGAGCTTGAGGAATTTAGACAAGTGTAGTAACACTCAGAATGTGTTTGAGTTATGCTCCATTCCTGTGACGCAGAAAAACAAGGCAGTCAAACACACACAGAGGGTGAGGCTTACACTGCTCTTAGGCTTGATAAGTAGAAAATCAAGCGCTTGCTGTAAGGAGCCTTGAAGAGATTCCACTGGACTATTCTCAAAGAGAACAACCTACAGACGCATTTAACAAATAACATTTGAAAGGAAAATCAGGTGTTTGACGGACATCCTGTGACTGCATATTAACTAAGGTTAGCTGACTCCATAAACTAAAGTCTTGAATGATAAAATGAGCTAATGCTGATTCTTTTGCTGATGTTTTAATATCAATGTATTTATTTAATCTTTAAATTACAGTTGTCTTCTTATCAAATAATTGCCATTATGTGAGTTTTGTTTAGTTGGTCTTGTGAGATATAGAATAACAGACTGTTATAGAGAGAATGATGTATGTAGTAATGTGCATGCGGAAGTGTACATTTTCAGCAAAACAAAATAAATATATAAAAAGTGTGGAATATTTATATCCGACTCAGTGTTTATCTTCAAACTATTACAAATCTTTCATATTACAGGATTTTTTTGGTCATAAATACAGTAGACAGCAGACATATGATTACCTAAAAGATTGGTATTTGATTGAAAATGTAATGTGAAGATATCATTTACGGTTAAAAAACATTGATCCAGTATCAGTTTTAAAGTATTTTTAACTGCACAACATTGTCTAAAATATTCCAAGCTTCTTAACAACCATAGTTTTTTTCATAACTAGCAAAAAGCAGTTTGGTGATGACGCAGATACGGAGAACATTCGAGAACGTGCTGGAATCTCTGGCTCAAGAGCTCAGACCCGAACACTGAAGCATTAAAATAAAGGAATAAACTCTGGTCTGTAAACTTTTCCAAACTTCTTTTCATATCTTTTCTTCCATGAATTCACAATAAAGCATTTTTGGTGAAGACAGATAGAATATGGACAGAATTCGTCCTCATGGGCTTCACACACACCTGAACACTTTACACGTAAAATACAACGAGAGTTATGTTTCTGTTTTTGACGTACGTGAAATGTTGGTTGTTTCATGTGGAATTTCAGTAGAAGTTATAAATTGAAAATGTTATAATTACAGAGTAAATTTGCTGTATCTAGTAACAGCATATTAACTGAAGTTACTCCATAAACTCATGTTAAAGTATTAAATGATAAAACATGAATTAATGCTGATTCTTTTAGTGGCTTTTACATCATTGTGTGTCTTTGATGATTCAATTACAAAACAATTATGTAGTAATTTGTTACATATGTACATGTGTTATTGTGTACATGAATAAAAATGTTACAAATATTTTTTTACTAATAATATTTTTCATTAACGCTATTACCAGTCTGTGATATTATAATAATACAAATATAGGCCTATATATGGCAAAAATATAAATATATTTCATTGTCTTTTCTACAGTGTCAGTTTTGCAGTAATGTGTTAATGTGAACACCACACGAAGTATTTAAGAATAACATCAAACTGTTTGCTTATTTAATTCTTTAAAAGGCTATTTGGTAACTGTGTACCTAAAGTAATTATGTTTGTCCAAAACATTGTTATAATAAATCAGTTCCACATAATATATCTTGTGTGTTTTTCGTCCATTTTTATTTATTTAAAAACAATTTTTATGACAACAATCATTTATCCAATACAGAGAATGCCAGAATGTTTGGGAATATTTACACACACTTTCATACACACATCAGTGTATTTTAGAACAGAATAAAACATGGTTTTTAGCAGGAGTCATCAGAAAGACATTTCACATCGGGCCTTTTGTCAGCGCAGAGGAGGAGGAGCACCTGCAGCACCTACAGGACATCGCCACGTCACTTTAGTGTTTTTTCCTTTTGTGGCATAGGAACAAGTTCTAACCAGCACACATCTCACAGGGATCACTAGTGATGGGTCAGGCACAGATTTTACACATTCTTAGATGAGCCTAAAGAGAGGGTTTGATGTGGACTCCCTTTAAGATTTGAGACCAGATACACCAGCACTTCAATCTGAGTCATCAGCAGAGGTTTGATTGTTTGGGGTCAGCAAACAGAAAAATCCAGTCTTAACAATGGACAAGATGCTGTAGAGCATGTTCAAACAGTACAGATCTGTTCTTCCTGCTGTGTTTTCTATCAACTGTTCGTAATCTATTTTTGAGGCACATCCTTCCTCTGAGTTTGTGATACCTTTGTATATTCCCACACATTTTTTGGATCTCAAACTGAAAATAGGAGTGCCACTGTCACCTGGCTGACCTGCCGTGGACATCAGAAACTCATTTCTTTGCCTTTTTTCATTCATGGTAGAGGAATGAGTGATATCTGTGCACGTGTGCATTTGAAGATTCCCCTGGCTATCAAATGTGTAGAAATATAAATCCTCGTTCTTACCGGGTGCACAAATGCGGTCAAGTAAACCTTTTCCCAAAACATCGGTTTGACCGAGTAATTTAACAAGGCATTGATCTTTGTCATGAAACATGTGCTGCTCTATGGGATGTTCTGCCTCATAAATCAGAACAGAGTCTGTGGTGGGGAAGAACACATATGTGTCATATAGACAAGAGTACTCAAATGTATGACCGGCGGTCAAGATGTAATCATTGCCCAGGTAGACTCCATAGCAGGACTTGATTTTCTTTTCTCCTTTCAGTTTGATCAAGCACACTGGCTCTCTTGGTAACCGGAATTCATTCTTAACAGACTGTCTGGAGATCTCTCCATTTCTGAACAGCAGTGGACCTGGATGTGATTTTAACATTTCAATGCAAGCTTCCACATCAGAGGAGCTCATGCAAGGAACGGTTAATCCTTCATTCCTTATAACTGTACTCATAACTGTACTGTTTTTTTTTTTTTACCTGTTGCAAATTCATGAATGAAGTTTTCGTTTGATGTCCTTTTGAACCTTCTTAATTTAGCAGTTTGTTGATCAATGGCCTGAAATATACAGAAATTTAATTAAAGTATTTACACAGCTAAACTAAATCATCAGTTAATGTCATGTAATGTAGATGAGAGTTATTGCTTTAGTATTTGATGATTTTATTAACAAACAAATTAAGTTGTGGATTTACATATCGACCCTTAGCCAGTTTGACCCATTTTTAACAGTTGTCAGACACTTTTATTCAAGACACAGGCTTCTGTGCGACTCTCTGGTTATGAGAAGGAAGAGGATAATGATGATGGTGACGATGAAGCTCAGGACTGCATCAAAGGTTTAAGCCAACGGCGAGACTGCATCAGAAACAACCGTAAGCTATCAAACGTTTATCAAATTAAAAATATTCCAGACATAATACCTTTTTTAAAAAAGTGTTTTAATAAACTATGCTTTAAATAATCCTAATTGTTCAGTTAATCGTGTTTATATATATTTTTAAACTGAGTTTGCGTTTAAAGTTGTTGATTTGATAACCGAAAGTGGCAATGCTTTGGCATTATTTTAATAAATTATGTATGCAGATTTAATTTAACACATTTAACACAGGTTTAACACAGATTTAACACATTTAACACATGTTTAACACAGATTTAACACATTTAACACAGGTTTAACACAGATTTAACACATTTAATATGAACTAAAACACGATACATTTTATAATTTGCAACAATGGGAAAAAAACGAGACACATTCGTATCGGAATTCAAAGTTTTTATTATATTTTTTATAATTGATCAGTTCATCTATTTTTCTTATATTTGAGCTCTATAATAAAAGTTAATATTATTAACCGTTTAATGAGTGGTGCCCTATAACGTACAGTTGTTTAGGAGGTATTTCTACGCGATTTAACCCATAAATAACCCATATGTCGATTGGTTCAGTAATATTAAATTATATTTCTGACATAAATAAAACCAGTTGATTTAGATGTTACCACTTCTTTAATGTTTACACACCAGGTAAAATAAAAAGTTTATTTGTAGCCTGGTATCTGGGATAATGTTTGTTTATTTGTTTATTTATTTTTAGTAATAAAAATAAATAAACTTTCTTCATTGATATCTCGTAAATTATATTAAATATAATTAAGCTTTTTTTTTTTTTAACCATAGACAAAATATATAAATACTCCTTTTGATGAAAGATTGGTGAGGTGTTAAGCCTGAAAATGTGGAATAAATCATATTTACCCAACTGCTATATATATAAATATATATATATATATTTTTATTAAAAAACACTAGTATTTCAAACCTATGTTTCGTTAAATTATTGTAGACATTATTATAGAAATATATTACATTGATATCCACTGTTAGTAAGTGTTCACAGACATAAATGCAGAACTGAAAGCATATATTTATTATTACAATCTTAATAACAATCTATCTGTCTGACTTACATTAAACTTTGAATGTGGGCATCTGTAACCCTGGAAGGTATTAAATTCAATATTATTTGTGTTGACTCACCTCTGAGCGCAGGTCTTCAGGATATCTGCCTGTAATTCAGACCTCAGTGGTTTCTCTGAACTTCTCTGCTGTTAAGGGGCCAGTGTCGCTCTGAGAGAAACTCTGCCTGGCACCCTATTTGGGCTTTCACTTTGTTTGGCTGACTTTGCATTGCCCCACATTTCACACCAAAACATTTAAAGCACAACGAATCTCATAAACAGGAGGAGGCGTGTTTAAGTGTGGTTGCTGTTTCCTTAAAAGAGCACCCTAAGATGGTCTTGCATCAAAAGCCGTAATATTTGAGTCACAAGCATGTGAACCATGATTAAAGCAATGGTAATTAATGCACATCTTTTATAGTTTCATGGTATCGCTGTGCACAGTGCACGTCACATTGATTTATGTTAACATGACTTCAGGACTTTTTCAGCAATCTGAACTTATCTCTGTTTTGCAACGTTAAATCATGCAATAAGCAGATTTTAAAGGATGTGCTTAGAACAGTTGTCTGTAGTTTCATAAATATCAGATTTGACAGGCAATTTTCAGCTCCACCACACAAATTTAAATGCTAAATTTGTCCCTAAGAAAGTCCCTGCTTGCTAGGTAGTACTTTTTCAAAGGGCCGGAACTTTTGGGGGCGGGACTTGGACGCGTCACATTCTGATTGGTTGAGTTCCTGCAACATTGTATTTCAACCACCATATATTGGCAGAATTGTTTAAAAATATTACTGTTATTGTGTAATGAAATGTAGTTTTAAAATTATGTTAATTGGGTTTATTTTAAAAGACATGTCACCAGACCATTTGCCTTCTTGGTACTTTAGACCACAATGGGAACGCAGATAGTAACAGGTCTGGGGGGGAAGTTTGTGGGACAGATTGATACACTGAAACTGATACATGAAAAGTGGCTTTAAATCATTATTTACTTTAGATCATTTAGCCTAGGTCATTTTCTGCATAATTTTTTCTTTTGCGAAACTCAAAAAACAAACATGGAAGAACAATTATTCTTTTCTGAGAATGTTTTATTTATTTATATTATTTTTATATTTGTAACATAAAAGGGATAGTTCATCCAAAATTTTAATTCTTTCATAATTAACTAACCCTCATGTCGTTCCAAACCTGTATGAGTAGCTATCTTATGTTGAACATAAAAGATATTTTGAAAATTGCTGGTAATCAAACAGATGGTGATCCCATTGACTTCCATAGTATTTTTTTTTTCCTACTATGGAAGTCAATGGGAACCACCAGCTGTTTGATTACCAGCAATCTTCAAAAGAATCTTTTATGTTCAACATAAGATAGCAACTCATACAGGTTTGGAATGACAAGAGGGTGAGTAAATTATGATAGAATTTAAATTTTTGGGTGAACTATCCCTTTTATTACTTAGGAACTCTTGTAGGTTTGTAGCATTTATGTGATACATACATTATATATATATATATATATATATATATATATATATATATATTAGTGCTGTCGAACGATTAATCACAATTAATCACATCCAAAATAAAAGTTTTTGTTTACATAATACCTGGGTGTGCTGTGTATATTTATTATGTATATAAAAAACATACATACAGTATATATTTAGGAAATATTTACGTGTTAAAATTTATATATTTATATTCATATATTTTATATTATATATAAATATATTAAATATACAAACAACATTTCCATGAATTATAGACATGCATGTGTTTGTATTTATATATAAATAATAAATATACAAAGTACAATCATTTGATAGCACTAATCTATATATATAGTCATTATTAGTATACATTTTTATTGTATTGTTATATAAAATTTATATTTTATATATATATATATATATATATATATATATATATATATATATATATATATATATATATATATATATATATATATATATATATATATATATATTATTTAATTTCTACATATATATATTAGTTATTTGCAATAGAATGTAATTACAGTTGAACATGTTTGGCTTGAAAGATATTTGTTTAGATGGTTTGGGTCTCTTGGCTTGCTCTTGAGTTCAGCAGAAAGTCATAATGGTTCCCCACAGTGCAGAGACCAGGTAGGTTTTAATTGCGGTTATATTGTAGGTTTTGATCAGTGGAATTTGAGGTCGAATCTGCTTGGGTGTCTGAGTGTTGCACCAGAACACCACAAGCTTTTAAACTTGCAAACGAGAAGCAGTATGTTTGCAGAAAATTGTTAGATAAAGCGTTCTGTTCAAAAACATGTTCCGTGGGACATCTGATAAAATTGCATTTCAATATTCAAGCCCATTTAATCAGTAAGTAACCATATAAGCAGGATAATGTTGTCATTTGTTTAGTATCAGTGGTCCTGATCACTTCATTTGCATGAATGATTTATAATAATAATAATTAACTGAACACAATCCTTATGTCTTTGTTACATGCTATGCGTGTAATTTAATCTGAGTAAGTATCAAAAATGATCGTAAAATTCAATTGATTCTCAGAGAGCACATATCTTTTCTCACACAATGCCCTACACCCTTTCTCTTTCTCACCCGTTTCTCTGTTTTGTTTTGAGTAATCTGTGGTTGGCAGATCGTTGATGGGTACAATGTTTACTTGAAGCATGCCGTTCACAGTTCATTCGAAACACACACACACACACACACACACACAGATGTTTGTTTGTTTGTATGATTTATAAGTGTTTTGAAAAATGGGGACATGGGTTGTCCTCATAAGTCACCCTCTCCTTGTAATACCTGTGTCATACCCATGTCATTATACAGAGTTGTGTCCTAATATTTCACAAAAACACGCCCACACACACACACACAAAACACCTAAAAACTACTTGCATGTGGCATATATGGACACTTTGATTTTAATAAAATTCTTAATTCGAAATTTATGTATTATGTTTGTGTTTTTATGCATTTTCTTAAATGCAAAATTATTATTTTCATATATATTTGCTGCATTCTGTAATTCTTATATGTTGCTTTATGCGGTTTTAAAATAAGTTGTGTGTATGCTTGCAATCAAGTTGATAGCAGTATTAATGAAATGAAATGCTTATGACCTGTGGGTTTTTTTTGTGCAACACTTCAATTTTGTCACGATACGAGATGTGTTATAGAGTGTCACAGGAAGTATGCTTACTTGGTGCAACTGGACAATTTCCGATCAGAACGATAATGCAGAGACAGTGTTGGTGACATCTGCAGACTCTACACTGAAATTCAGTGTTATACAGTGACCCAATTAAAAACTATTATTATTATTATTTTATTTTTATTAAAAAAAAAATTTTGGGCGGGGGGCTATATGTGTATATATATATATATATATATATATATATATATATATACACATATGTATACATATATACATATATATATACACATGTATACATGTATACATATATATATATATATATATATACATGTATACATATATACATATATATATATATACATATATATATATATATATATATATATATATTTTTTTTTACTGCTTGCTATTTCTAGTTAACTGTAAATCTAAAGTTAGATATGTTTCTAGATCATGGCGATTATGCTAATAATGTAACTTTATATTGTTGTTTTTAATTTACTTACTATTTCAGGAACACACATAATGCATATTTAGTGGAGCTTTTATATTATTTGTTTTTATTATTTATCATTAAGTGTTTTTTTTTTTTTTTTTCAGTTTAAACCAACAAATATAGCAGGTTGGGTTAATGCACCAAAAAAAAAAAAAAAAACTTACTTTTGTGGTTCAGTGCCATTTGCCCTTTCTTTATAAACACTGAGGGATACTGGATAAATATTAAAGGGATAGTTCACCCAAAAATGAAAATTCTGTCATCATTTACTCAGCCTCATGTTATTTCTAACCTGTATGAGTTTCTTCCCTCTGCAGAACACAGTGTATTTTCCCACACTATGGAAGTCAATGGCTACCGTCCACTGTTTGGTTACCAACATTCTTCAGAATATCTTCTTTTATGTTCAACAGAAGAAAGAAATTCATGCAAGTTTGCAATAACTTGAGGGTGAGTAAATAATGAAAGTTTTTTTGCATGTTTTTGGGTTACTGTCCCTTTAACATAGTTGATAATTTTCCAGTTGTGTGTACACCGTAATGGCAGATTTTATTACATTTTTTCATGTTTCGTAAGCTGTTGTCTTGTGATGTCAGGTTGGGTTTGTTCCTCTGTCAGAGTTGCAGATTAGATGACTGTTAGCCTCATCGGGCTTCACAAGTGTTGAGTACTGAGTATGGCTTTTAAAGACATTTTAAGAGTTTTATTTCATGTGAGTGTTTATGTGATCAATGTTTAATACATATCAATACATTTCAGTTCGATTAGCTTTATTGTCACATCCTGGAAACAAGTCATTGCAATACAATAGAAATTCAAGAATCTGTACATACACACTAATACATTACAGGCACATGCTCAAGTCCACATAACTGAAGAAAACTTTCTGAAATAATAAATCGTTGATCAACGAAGGCATCATTTTAAGTTCACTCAAGACATTTATTTAGATGATGAATTTAACTCTAAACGCACATGCAAACATTTGCCTATGAGGATTTTCATTTTTGTCAGTATGAGACGTCTTACAGGTTACCAAAAATACACAAATAAGCAAAATTACCCGCAGCGTGCTCACATTTGACTGGTGGTGGGTGTTAATTTCACACCATGCTGTAGAAAGATGTCATGTTTTCAGATGCTATGTTTGTTCAGTTTATGCTTTTTCTTTTCCATTTTTTTCTATTTTTATCTTGTATTTGCCAGCAGATAGAGTATTTCCTCACGTACGGGCTGCTGACTGAAAGCAGACGTGCACACATGGCACTGTACTGGGTGCCATTTAGATAACTGTGCTCAAAATAAAGATATTGATCAGTAGGGCAGCATTTTGGGTAATATGTGACAGGATGTGACAGATGTTTGGTAGTGGCAGCACTGCCAAACTAGCTAAAGCCCATTTCCTGTGAGTTATTTGCAGAAATGAGTCCTGTTTTTTTTATTTGACACTGTGCCTTGAGTGTTGTTAGCTTCATGCCAGAAATCACAGTTTACAGCAGTGATAGAATCGTGACGTCACTGCAGCTGAAGATGATGCGTGCTATTTGGACGCATCTGCTCTCCACCGAAATTAATGTGAAGGATTGGCGTATCATATGCACGCAAAATTGGCATTTGGCGTATGCATTACACGGAACTGTGTTATTAATCAAAATAAAATATGAATGAATCCATTTCTGATAATCCTGGGTTGCTATGGTCACGCAGGTTTGTTTACGCATTAAACTCGTGTTTAATGTGTGGAATGGAAATGGATGTTGTTCTCTCAACATAGCATCTTGAGGCCACGACATAAGGATGTCGTTACCTCGACAAAATGATCTCGTGGCCACGACATAATATGACGTTCCCACGAGTTAATATGACGTTCCCACAAGTTAATATCCCGTGGCCAGGACATATTATCACGTTCCCACGAGTTATTATTTAGTGGCCACGACAAAACTAAGTAAACCGAACAGGGCCCTTTACGGGCACCGTACAAACATCTCGGTTACGTATGTAACCTTGGTTCCCTGAATAGGGAACGAGATGCTGCGGTGACGTCACCACGTATGGGAACACCTCCGGTGTGACGAATGTCTGAAGCCCTATACCATCCCGCCAATCCTATTGGCCAAATGGCGCATAGCACCACCCTACGCATGCGCACGCATGATATACCTGGGTGCAGCGCGCCATTTCACTCAGATTTCATGACTGAAGATGAAGAAGTTATCAAGGTACGGAACGGCCAGAACCGCAGCATCTCGTTCCCTATTCAGGGAACCAAGGTTACATACGTAACCGAGATGTTCCCTATCATAGGTCACTTCGATGCTGCGGTGACGTCACCACGTATGGGAACGATATACCAAAACGCCTGACGTACCTGATAACTGAGATCCGAGGAAGCATCTGCTCAAGCGGAGAGAACCCGGGAGCCAGGAGCCATCCTCACATCCAGACTGTAGGACTTGATAAAAGTGCTCGGTGAGGACCATCCTGCCGCAGCACAGATATCATCCATAGAAGATCCACTGAGAAAAGCTTGAGAAGAAGCCACAGCTCAAGTGGAATGAGCCTTAATTCCTAAGGGCGAAGCGAGTCCGCGCGCCTCATAGGCCAAAGAAATTGCCTCCACCAGCCAATGGGACATGCGCTGCTTTGTAACCGCATGGCCCTTACTTTTATGTCCAAGACAGACAAACAGCTGGTCAGATTCACGCCAAGGGGCTGTACGATCCACATAAGTCTTTAAAGCTCTCACAGGGCAAAGACTTAGATCTTCTGATCCAGCCTCAGCAGGTGAAAAAGCTTCCAGGAACACTTGCTGAAAGCGAAAGAGGTTAGATGCGACGTTAGGAACATAGTTAGGTCTGGGCCGCAGCAGCACCTTCACAGAGCCCGGTGCAAATTCCATGCATGAGGGTGAAACAGAAAGAGCCTGTAAATCCCCAACTCTCTTGAGGGAGGATAAAGCCATGAGAAGAAGTGTCTTCAGTGTCAGGATTTTATCCGATACGGTCTCCAAGGGCTCAAACGGATGCCCTGATAAACCTAGCAACACAATGGATAAACCCCATGAAGGAACTCGCACAGGGCGGAAAGGCCTCAGCCGTCGCGCACGCTGTACGAAACGAGAAACTAGTGGATGACGCCTCATAGAGGCACCGCCTATGTATTCGTGGTAAGCTGAAATGGCTGCCACGTAAACCTTAAAAGTGGCTGGTGTTACGCCATCCGAAAAACAATCCTGGAGGAACTCCAGCACTGAAGCCACTGGGCAGTAAACTGGATCCACATTACGATTGCCACACCAGGCTGTAATCAGTCTCCACTTGAAAGCATATAAGCGTCTCGTAGAAGCTGCTCTAGAATTCAATATAGTCTCAGCGGTTTCAACAGAAAGACCGGGACATACTAATGCACTCCGCTCAGTGGCCACGCCCACAGTTTCCACAGATCCGGTCTCGGGTGCCAAATCAGCCCCTGTGCTTGTGATAATAAATCCTGTCTGAGGGGAATCTCCAAGGAGAGCCCGCTAGCAGACTGATCAGATCCGCAAACCACGGCTGCGTGTGCCATCGCGGAGCCACCAGCAGCAGCTGTTCCACTCTGTCCCGCGGTATTCTGCATAATACCGCTGGGATCAAACGAATCGGAGGAAAAGCATACAGACTGGTCCTGGGCCAGCTGTGAGCTAGTGCATCCACGCCCAGGGGCGATGGGGGGCATAGGGAGAACCATAGCGGGCAATGCGTAGTCATGTTTGACGCGAATAAATCCACTTTCGCTTGCCGAATATCCGCCATAAAAGATTCACCGTCTGGAGGTGTAATCTCCATTCTCCCTGTTCCAGAGCCTGTCTGGATAGCATATCTGCTCCGAAGTTCAAACGTCCGGGGACATGAACAACTCGGATCGACAGAAATTTTCTCTGAGACCAGAGAAGAACATGTCTCGCCAGCCTGCACAGGGGGCGAGAGCGTAATCCTTCCTAATGATTCAGGTATGAGACAAACGCTGTGTTGTCTGATCAGCAGATTTGCGAATTACTGGAGAGCCAGAAAACTGCCAGTAATTCCAACCGGTTTATATACCAACTGCGTTGTGCAGCTGTCCACACTCCATGGGCTGGTAGCCCTTGACAAACAGCTCCCCAACCGGTCAAAGACGCATCCGTCGTGACGGTCTCTGGGAAAGCTCAAATCCCCAGCCGAACCCCGGTAGGAGAAACTCGGTTGGCATCCATAGCTTTAATGACATCACACAACTCCGTGTCACCGAAATCGTTGGATGCGGAAGACAACGGGGTGAAATATTTCGTCTTTCCGCCCACTTTTCCACTGAAAAGGGCGCATGTGAAGTAACCCCAGACAAATTACGGGGAATGCCGCTGCCAATCGTCCAAGTGGTTAACAGACGGACGCCCTGGAGCCGCAACGGGGCCAGAGCTACATCCATGCATTGAGAAGTACGGGGTCTACGACTTCTATAGCCCCTTTGCTCAGCAGAGTTGACATCTCCTGTCACAACACTGCTATTACCATCAGTCTACCACCGTGGAAAGAATTCAGCGGAAAGAGGCGGGCCTCTAAAAAAAACGAATTGGTGTATCCGTGACAATTGTGCGTAACACCCATTGAGAAATGCCGGGCAAGCGTTCCACGCGACCCAAAACGATACTAGCAGTCCCAAATTTCCGCTTTCTGCAACGCTGTCATACACATAATGTCCGTGCACGGAAAAGCCTGCGGCATTCGTGCACAGGGGAAGTGTATGCATAAGAGCTATTGCGTCCCGTTGTGTATAATCCTGAACGTGTCCACGGCAGGAATTAGACCAACGAATTGAACATCAGGCTCTGCCGCTAACTAAAACGGCGGCTGTGCGAGCCGTCATAAACGGGTCGTCTGTGTAAGACCCTTGAATCGCCCCTCGAACTCTGAAAGCTGGATTGCGCAGTGTCTGAGGGATTATTATTTATTATTTACGCCTGGCGTCACAGCCCGATCCAATGCTGCTCGAAGCGCTGTTTGCTGCAGGATTTAATCCAACAAGATAAACATAGGGCCACGCCGCTAGCGAGAACGCAGCAGCTGTGTGAGCCGTCATAAACTGGCCAAATTCGCCAGTCTTTTGTGCCGTCCCTCAAACTCTGAAGACTGAATTGTGCAGTGTCTGAGGGGCGCTCAAATAACAGCTCAGTTCAGTGACGCTCGAAGTGCTTGTGCTGCGAGACGGTCAATGTTAGAGTGTAGGGAAAAGAACGAGAGGCTTCTCGTAAAGAACCGTAATAAGAGAATAAAATTTGCCGAAATAGACACGACTCGATACGTCTAGACGAGACTAGGTCGCGGCGGAGTTTGGCGCGATCCGTTCGGCTAGAGAGGTAGTCAAACGGCATCGCTATATAATAGCAGTCCGCCATGTCACTTAATCGTGGCAAAAACCCGCGCCGTTCGTGATATGCGCTGATAAGGCTGCTTCCAGGACCTCGAAACCTCTTGGTTGAGGTCCGTGAGAAGGGTAATTTATCCACCGCGTGGATAGCCACATAATAGCACACTGAGGAAGGGGAAGCGCGTTTCTCCTGTCCGCTCGGAGGGAGAGAACCGCTTATGCCGGTCAGAGCCTACTCTGAGTAGAAGCTGCGGTTAGACAACATAGTATAAAAGCAAAACTGCTCTGATTAACGCGCTCGAGTAGGGGAGAGTGAGCAAGTGGAAAACTCCAGTGCATCACTGTACTCATAGTCAAGCCGCACATATCGCCCCTAACCAACACCTCGTGCGGGGCCTCGGCGACCGCAGAAGCGAACGGTGGGGGTTAGACGCGAGGCGACTGAAGAAATAGACTCCAGAGCGCGGATACTTTTCTTATTTTACCATAGCCGTAGGCTATCACAGAGAGAACATGAGAGAGGCTGCAAACGAATCTCTCATGAGTGCCTCCCTGTGATAAACCCATATACGGCTCTTACCTTTCGTTGACTCATCGCGTCCGCGAAAGAGGAGTTAACACTGCTCGAAGAAAATCGCTGGAGAACGCGAGATGATAGGGCACAGATGATTCGCTATTCCTGAAGGAATGAAATCTGAGTGAAATGGCGCGCTGCACCCAGGTATATCATGCGTGCGCATGCGTAGGGTGGTGCTATGCGCCATTTGGCCAATAGGATTGGCGGGATGGTATAGGGCTTCAGACATTCGTCACACCGGAGGTGTTCCCATACGTGGTGACGTCACCGCAGCATCGAAGTGACCTATGATAGGGAAATGCATCTACTTACACATATTTGAGAATCGAGATATTTCATGTTATATTTAAAATTTTAAAATTAAATTAAATTTAAATTAAATTAAATTTAAATTATGTGAAATTATATTTAACACATGAATCTTTCGAAAAAAAAAAACGGGAAAAAATTAATAGCCTATTTCAATTATATTTATATGGCTGCTGTAGGACGAGCATGACGAGCTTTATTTAGCATTTTTGTCAGTAGCAGAAATACAGGGTACAGAAATAAAAAAATGAAAATAGTAGTGAATAACATACATATATTACAAAATAATTTTCATTGTAATGAATGTGAGCATATATTATTTAAATTATATGTCTAATATATATATATTTCTTCTAACATTCTTAGTCTAACAGTGTACTAAAATTATTTAGAAATGAATATTCCTGGAAACCATAGACTATTCTTTATGCTGCTACTGGTTGTATGTAAAGCTTTATATAGAGTTTTTGTGTACATGCAGTTGTCTTTTAAAAATTGGAAGTCCAAATTATTGATATAAAACTTAAAAAAAAAAAAAAAATCAAAATTACAACAAAGTCAAAACATTCTTGTATTTTTGATTTCTAAATCTCAAAATCCTTTTTTATAATTATGACATTTTTTATCTCATAATTGTTTTACAAAAGCATGATTTTTTTTCTTGTGACATACAGTAAATAAAATGAGAAATTATTTATTTCAGATTATCTAATGCGCATTTATTGATGACACCAAAGGTTTATCTTTCCATTTTTCACCTATGAAATCAGATTTGACCACAAGGTGGCGCCAACACGTTAATAAAGACCTGCTTGAGTGTTTTAAACACTTCAAAAATAGGCAACTAACAAGAATTAAATGCTGAAAGAAATGTATTTCCATAGATTTCCATTCATTTCTACACATCGTTTTGAAATGAAAAAAAAATGCATACAAAATTTATACAGAAAAATAATCTTTATTTTGCAGTTTTGCCAGTAACAGTAATACATGGTAAAATGAGGAATACAGGTAAAATGAGAAATGAAAATAGCAGAGAATAACACATATAAAAAAACTAAATAATTTTAACTGTAATAAATGTGAGCAGAATAAATGTGTGCAAAATGTATTTACAGCATATGTCTAATATATTTATATATATATTATTAACTCTTAATCTAACACTGTACTAAAATTATTTATGCTGCTCATTGTATTTAAAATGTATAAAGAGTTTTTGTGTACATGCAGTTTTGTCTCTTATCCACTGGAAGTCCAAAATATTGATATAAAACTCTTATATTAACATGTGATCATTTTTAATCTCATAATTGTTTTACCAAAGCATGTTTTTTTTTCTTGTGGCATACAGTAAATGGGTTTCTATAATTATTACCTTTAAAATTAGAAATTATTTATTTCAGATAATCTAATGTGCATTTATTGATGACACCAGCTCATAAGTCCTGAAGTCTTTTTACTAGATATGGGCATTGGAAAAATGAAGGTTTCAGCTGTGTCTGCGGCAGGTGTGTCCAGGGCAGGTGTTTTCTTGGAAGACATGTAAGAAGATGGGAAGGATGAAAGGATGGTTGGAGCCGGAGACGATGGTGTGATGGAGCTTCCGTTGTCATGCTGTGGAGTTATATGGGACACACACGTACACATGCACCCGGTGTCCATCAAGAGCCTGATAATGTCATTTCTGAATCTGACCCCAACGAGTGCGTAGAGCAAAGGGTTCAGGCAGCACCTCACATAAGCCAGATTGCGCGTTATGTTTTCCTGAAGGTGGAACTTGGTCCAGTCTTCGCAGTTTATCTGAGTGGGTTTGAATATTTTAATCAGAAGCACCATCGTGTAAGGAAGCTGAAAGAGAAGGAAAAGAACCACCAGAAGTGCCATCAGGCGCAAAGTCCTCTGTCTGCGCCAACAGTTGCCACCGGCACGGATCAAGACACGTCCGATCGCGCCGTAACACACCACCATCGCCACGCAAGGGATGCAGAATCCTGCGATCTTTGCCATCTGGGCCCACAGCTTCCATTTACTCACTCCATCGCCCCAAACTTTCATATCACACAAGAGGACGTCTGAACCCATGTCGTTCTCCACGGAGCTGAAGAGCAAGTCTGGCAGGCTCAGGAAGACAGAAGTAAGTGCGACTCCAAGCGCAGACAGTGTGCTGTAAAACAGAGTCCCAGAACTCCTCTTCCGTATGGCCCTGGTGCGAACCACCACCAAATAGCGATCAACGCTAATGCAAGCCAACAACAGCAGACCTCCATAGGTGTTGATGGCATACATACCACGGTTTAGCTTGCACAGCCCCTCTCCGAACTCCCAGCTGCCGATCAGTGTCTCTCCCGTCTCTAACGGAAGAGTCAGCAGAAGCAGCAAGTCGGACAGAGCCAGGTAGAACAGGAAGACATCGGTCATGCAGCGTAGACGTAGACGGCGGTACCGTGCAAATGTGGCAATGACCAGCCCGTTACCAAACACACCTAAGAAGAAGACAATGAGGAAGACCGTGGTCTGGACAACAGTAATGGTCAGCTCCTGTTCTTTGCTGGCTACACACAGCTCCTCAACATCAGTGACATTGGCCTCGGTGACCATATCAGTGTAATTGTAATCATAATCATAAGTGTAGCTTGATGAAAAATCTTCTGTAGTTGAATCAAATCGCTCCATACCTGTATAACATGGCAGAAACAGTTCATCAGGTTATCATCTTTGATGCATCAATTTCTAAGTCCTCTAAATGATCAACATGATCAAAACCTTCCTCAAAACCCTGTTATACACAATCTATTCAATGCATTCTTTGTTTTAATTATTAGTTCATCATCCTTAGCAAGTAAAAGGCTAGTATAGTTGACCTTATTTCATCTTACGGTTTGCGCACATAAATAACAACTTAACCAAAATGCATATTTTTGCTTAGTTTGGACTTCTGAAGGAACAAACCTGATATGTTGTCCCATATTCTCAATATACTGTATCATACTATATGGGCCATAAAAGCTCAATATGATACAAAACATAAGAAAAATACATGCAGTTGTTTTATATTTAGATTTGGTATGAAGGTTCAGGTTGGGTCAAAAGGGTTCAAAGGTTGTGTTATTGCAGTTTTCTACCAACTAATGGCGCTATTGAGAGTCTGGTTTCATGTGAATACTAATCTCTAAACTGAGAATTTTTAGATTTCAATAAGATTTAGAAAGTGCTAAAAACAATGAACAATTATCTGATCAAACAATTACACATTTTTCAGAAATTTTAATCAACCAGTCTGGCTTAGTTGACTAAATTAGTCATGTCATTCATAATTTCACGTGTGGGATTAAAGCAGGAATCTGAGGGGTTTCCTAGTGATTGAAGCAGAAAAAAATCTAATTAATCACTTGCTCATGGATGCAACTTCAATTTTTATATTAAATAAATAATGCAGAAAAATAACCAAAGGTTTAGTCAATTATTGTGGATTTTTATTTTAACAACTATTCCTTAACAGATCTTTTAAAATGCAGCTGTTAGCATGTTTTTTATTTGAACCAGCATTTAGCTATGTCAATTGGATGTATGCATTTTTCTTTTTTTAATGCAAAGCGTACATTCAAAATTCAGATTAATTGGGGTTTGCATTGCTTGACTACTTGCCAGTTTTTAAGCTTGGTGATTTTACTGTCACGTAATAATAGAGTAATGTCTTATGTTCGGGGTGAGTTTCCTTCTCTTAAAACTATGCGTTGGATTATTTATTTATTTATTTATTTAATCCTCATCGTCTTTTATTCAGTCTTGTGAGTTTTTCAGTTAGTGACATTTCTCTTAAGAAATGTATGGTGTTGTTTGTGACGCAGTATAGTTTAATTCAGCAAGCAGTTTGATCTCCGTGTAACGAATAGCTAACTTTACTTTTAACAGGCTAGCTGTTAATAATACAATTTATATACTTACATACATAGACATACGCCCTTAAAATAGTTTGTTATACACATGCCTATATTTATTTGATCTTATCCAGAGTTTTTGAACTTTTATTTATATATATATACTTTTTTGTTATTTTTCTTTTCTTTTTTTTTTTTTACTAGAAAAACATTAAGATCGGAAAGTCTCGCGTGTCACAACAACAAACGGTATCTATAGTAACTCGGCCTGGGTGCTGCCAGATGCGTCTCTTAAGAAATGTCACCTTTAGTTTCAGGTGTGTTTTGTGGTGAATGAGAGCACGAAATATCTCTGTTAAAAAATCTTTAAATAACGTCTAGGATGAAATTTTACTCATTTTAATAGTCATCGCGTGCCACAGTCAGACAGTCGTTGGCGTCAATCTGTCATCCATTTCGCGCTTTCAGTCAGCATCGCGTGCCAACGCGCTTTAAAACACTTTCGTGAGGAACGGGTTATTTATTCGAGCAGAAGTGAAGCTGGAAGAGCAGACTGAAGGGAGATCTCTTTTTATGATGGTTTTGTGGAGACACAGGCTTCTGTGCGACTCTCTGGTTATGAGAAGGAAGAGGATAATGATGATGGTGACGATGAAGCTCAGGACTGCATCAAAGGTTTAAGCCAACGGCGAGACTGCATCAGAAACAACCGTAAGCTATCAAACGTTTATAAAATTTAAAATATTCCAGACATAATACATTTTAAAAAAGTGTTTTAATAAACCATGCTTTAAATAATCCTAATTGTTGAGTTCATCGTGTTAATATATATTTTTAAACTGAGTTTGCGTTTAAAGTTGTTGATTTGATAACCGAAAGTGGCAATGCTTTGGCATTATTTTAATAACTTATGTATGCAGATTTAATTTAACACATTTAACACAGGTTTAACACAGATTTAACACATTTAACACAGGTTTAACACAGATTTAACACAGATTTAACAAATTAAATATGAACTTAAGCACGATACATTTTATAATTTTTAACAATGGGAAAAAAACGAGACAGAAAAAATACATTTAAATATATATAACTGAACACATTCGTATCGGAATGAAAAGTTTTTATTAAATTTTTTATAATTGATCAGTTCATCTATTTTTCTTATATTTGAGCTCTATAATAAAAGTTATTATTATTGACCGTTTAATGAGTGGTGCCCTATAACGTCCAGTTGTTTAGGAGGTATTTCTACGCGATTTAACCCATAAATAACCCATATGTCGATTGGTTCAGTAATATTAAATTATATTTCTGACATAAATAAAAACAGTTGATTTAGATGTAACCATTTCTTTAATGTTTACACATCAGGTAAAATAAAAAGTTTATTTGTAGCCTGGTATCTGGGATTATATTTGTTTATTTGTTTATTTATTTTTAGTAATAAAAATAAAAAACTTTCTGCATTGATATCTCGTAAATTATATTAAATATAATTTATATGAAATAAAAGCTTTTTTTTTACCATAGAAAAAAATATAAATACTTTTGAGGAAAGATTGGTGAGGTGTTAAGCCTGAAAATTTGGAATAAATCATATTTACCCAACTGCTATATATATATAAATATATATATACTTTTTTTATTAAAAAACACTAATATTTTTTAAACCTATGTTTCGTTAAATTATTGCAGACATTATTATAGAAATATATTACATTGATATCCACTGTTAGTAAGTGTTTGCAATGAAAATACCATGACAATTTAATATTTTGTCTGCAAAAATTAAAGCATTTTATTTTTAGCGTAGCCTAATTCACAGGCATAAATGCAGAACTGAAAGCATATATTTATTATTACAATCTTAATAACAATCTATCTGTCTGACTTCCATTAAACTTTGAATGTGGGCATCTGTAACCCTGGAAGGTATTAAATTCAATATTATTTGTGTTGACTCACCTCTGAGCGCAGGTCTTCAGGATATCTGCATGTAATTCAGACCTCAGTGGTTTCTCTGAACTTCTCTGCTGTTAAGGGGCCAGTGTCGCTCTGAGAGAAACTCTGCCTGGCACCCTATTTGGGCTTTCACTTCTTTGTTTGGCTGACTTTGCATTGCCCCACATTTCACACCAAAACATTTAAAGCACAACGAATCTCATAAACAGGAGGAGGCGTGTTTAAGTGTGGTTGCTGTTTCCTTAAAAGAGCACCCTAAGATGGTCTTGCATCAAAAGCCGTAATATTTGAGTCACAAGCATGTGAACCATGATTAAAGCAATGGTAATTAATGCACATCTTTTATAGTTTCATGGTATCGCTGTGCACAGTGCATGTCACATTGTTTTATGTTAACATGACTTCAGGACTTTTTCAGCAATCTGAACTTATCTCTGTTTTGCAACGTTAAATCATGCAATAAGCAGATTTTAAAGGATGTGCTTAGAACAGCTGTCTGTAGTTTCATAAATATCTGATTTGGCAGGCAATTTTCAGCTCCACCACACAAATTTAAATGCTAAATTTGTCCCTAAGAAAGTCCCTGCTTGCTAGGTAGTACTTTTTCAAAGGGCCGGAACTTTTGGGGGCGGGGCTTGGACGCGTCACATTCTGATTGGTTGAGTTCCTGCAACATTGTATTTCAACCACCATATATTTGCAGAATTGTTTAAATTATTACTGTTATTGTGTAATGAAATGTAGTTTTAAAATGATGTTAATTAGGTTTATTTTAAAAGACATGTCACCAGACTATTTACTTTAGACCACAATGGGAACGCAGACAGTAACAGGTCTGGGGGGGGGGGGTGGGGGGGGGCGTTTGTGGGACAAATTGATACATGAAAAGTGGCTTTAAATCATTATATACTTTAGATCATTTAGCCTAGGTCATTTTCTGCATAAATTTTTCTTTTGCAAAACTCAAAAAACAAACATGGAAGAACAATTATTCTTTTCTGATGTGTTTTATGTTTTATTCATTTATATTATTTTTATATTTTTAACATAAAAGGGATAGTTCATCCAAAATTTTAATTCTTTCATAATTTACTCACCCTCATGTCGTTCCAAACCTGTATGAGTTGCTATCTTATGTTGAACATAAAAGATATTTTGAATATTGCTGGTAATCAAACAGATGGTGATCCCATTGACTTCCATAGTATTTTTTTTCCTACTATGGAAGTCAATGGGAACCACCAATTGTTTGATTACCAGCAATCTTCAAAATAATCTTTTATGTTCAACATAAGATAGCAACTCATACAGGTTTGGAATGACAAGAGGGTGAGTAAATTATGATAGAATTGTAATTTTTGGGTGAACTAGCCCTTTAATTACTTAGGAACTCTTGTAGGTTTGTAGCATTTATGTGATACACACATTATATATATATATATATATATATATATATATATATATATATATATATATATATATATATATATATATATATATATATATATATATTAGTGCTGTCGAACGATTAATCACAATAAATCCCAATTAATCACATCCAAAATAAAAGTTTTTGTTTACATAATACCTGTGTGTGCTGTGTATATTTATTATGTATATAAAAAAACATACATACAGTATATATTTAGGAAATATTTACGTGTTTAAATGTATATATTTATATTCATATATTTTATATTATATATAAATATATGAAATATACAAACAACATTTCCATGAATTACAGACATGCATGTGTTTGTATTTATATATAAATAATAAATATACAAAGTACAATCATTTGATAGCACTAATCTATATATATATATAGTCATTATTAGTATAAATTTTTATTGTATTGTTATATATATATATAAAAAAAAAAAATATATATATATATATATATAATTTAATTTCTACATATATATATATATATATATATATATATATATATATATATATATATATATATATATATATATATATATATTAGTTATTTGCAATAGAATGTAATTGCAGTTGAACATGTTTGGCTTTAAAGATGTTTGTTTAGATGGTTTGGGTCTCTTGGCTTGGTCTTGAGTTCAGCAGAAAGTCATAATGGTTCCCCAAAGTGCAGAGACCAGGTAGGTTTTAATTGCGGTTATATTGTAGGTTTTGATCAGTGGAATTTGAGGTCGAATCTGCTTGGGTGTCTGAGTGTTGCACCAGAACACCACAAGCTTTTAAACTTGCAAATGAGAAGCAGTATGTTTGCAGAAAATTGTTAGATAAAGCGTTCTGTTCAAAACATGTTCTGAGGGACATCTGATAAAACTGCATTTTAATATTCAAGCCCATTTAATCAGTAAGTAACCATATAAGCAGGATCATGTTCAGTCATTTGTTTAGTATCAGTGGTGCTGATCACTTAATTTGCATTAATGATTTATAATAATAATAATTAACTGAACACAATCCTTATGTCTTTGCTACATGCTATGTGTGTAATTTAATCTGAGTAAGTATCGAAAAGGATCGTAAAATTCAATTGATTCTCAGAGAGCACATATCTTTTCTCACACAATGCCCTACACCCTTTCTCTTTCCCACCCGTTTCTCTGTTTTGTTTTGAGTAATCTGTGGTTGGCAGATCGTTGATGGGTACAATGTTTACTTGAAGCATGCCGTTCACAGTTCATTCGAAACACACACACACACACACACATAACATTTGACCTTGTTTCGCCTGTGGAAGGTAATTGCAAGGCATTAGAGGCTCTCAATGCAAAGTCTGTTCCAAGAAGTTAAATTTGCATCCAAAAACATGTCAATGTTAAACTTTATTAAGAGTTGAGTCTCCTGCACTTCACGCTATTGAAAATAGAGGCTGCTAACTAAGTTTTAAGTTTTGATAACAACAAAATGAGAGTTTAATCACTGTTACATTACACACACACACACACACACACACACGCACACACACACACACATTTGTTTTTATGAAAAGTGGGGACATCCCATAGGTGTAATGGTTTTTATACTGTACAAGCTGTATATTCTATGGCCCTGCACCAACCCTACACCTAGCCCTCACAGGAAACTTTGTGCATTTTTACTTTCTCAAAAAAAAAAAAACTAATTCTATATGATTTATAAGTGTTTTGAAAAATGGGGACATGGGTTATGTCCTCATAAGTCACCGTCTCCTTGTAATACCTGTGTCATACCCATGACATTATACAAAGTTGTGTCCTGATATGTCAAAAAAACAAGAGCACGCACACACACACACACACACACACACACACACACACACAAAACACCTAAAAACTACTTGCATGTGGCATATATGGACACTTTGATTTTAATAAAATTCTTAATTCAACGCTTGCTAATTTATGTATTATGTTTGTGTTTTTATGCATTTTCTTAAATGCAAAATTATTATTTTCATATATATTTGCTGCTTTCTGCAGTTCTTATATGTTGCTTTATGCGGTTTTAAAATAAGTTGTGTGTATGCTTGCAATCAAGTTGATAGCAGTTTTAATGAAATGAAATGCTTATGACCGGTTGTTTTTTTTTTTTTTTTTTGCAACACTTCAATTTTGTCACGATACGAGATGTGTTATAGAGTGTCACAGGAAGTATGCTTACTTGGTGCAACTGGACAATTTCCGATCAGAACGATAATGCAGAGACAGTGTTGGTGACATCTGCAGACTCTAGTGCAATACAGTGACCCAATTAAAAATTATTATTATTTTATTTTATTTTTTATTTTATTTTTTGGGGGGGGGGGGGGGCTATATATATATATATATATATATATATATATATATATATATATATATATATATATATATATATATATATACACATACATACATACATACATGTATACATATATACATATATATATATATATATATATACATGTATACATATGTATATATATATATTATTATTATTATTATTTTTTTTTATTTTTTTTATTTTTTTTAACTGCTTGCTATTTCTAGTAAACTGTAAATCTAAAGTTAGATATGTTTCTAGATCATGGCAATTATGCTAAAAATGTTACTTTATATTGTTGTTTTCAAATTTACTTACTATTTCAGGAACACACATAATGCATATTTAGTGGAGCTTTTATATGATATGTTTGTATTATTTATCATTAATTGTTATTTATTTTTTCTGTTTAAACCAACAAATATAGCAGGTTGGGTTAATGCAGCAAAAAAAAAAAAAAAACTTACTTTTGTGGTTCAGTGCCATTTGCCCTTTCTTTATAAACACTAAGGGATACTGGATAAATATTAAAGGGATAGTTCACCCAAAAATGAAAATTCTGTCATCATTTACACAGCCTCATGTTATTTCTAACCTGTATGAGTTTCTTTCCTCTGCAGAACACAGTGTATTTTCCCACACTATGGAAGTCAATGGCTACCGTCCACTGTTTGGTTACCAACATTCTTCAGAATATCTTCTTTTATGTTCAACAGAAGAAAGAAATTCATGCAAGTTTGCAATAACTTGAGGGTGAGTAAATAATGAAAGTTTTTTTTGCATGTTTTTGGGTTACTGTCCCTTTTACATAGTTGATAATTTTCCAGTTGTGTGTACACCGTAATGGCAGATTTTATTACATTTTTTCATGTTTAGTAAGCTGTTGTCTTGTGATGTCAGGTTGGGTTTGTTCCTCTGTCAGAGTTGCAGATTAGATGACTGTTAGCCTCATCGGGCTTCACAAGTGTTGAGTACTGAGTATGGCTTTTAAAGACATTTTAAGAGTTTTATTTCATGTGAGTGTTTATGTGATCAATGTTTAATACATATCAATACATTTCAGTTCGATTAGCTTTATTGTCACATCCTGGAAACAAGTCATTGCAATACAATAGAAATTCAAGAATCTGTACATACACACTAATACATTACAGGCACATGCTCAAGTCCACATAACTGAAGAAAACTTTCTGAAATAATAAATCGTTGATCAACGAAGGCATCATTTTAAGTTCACTCAAGACATTTATTTAGCAGATGAATTTAACTCTAAAAGCACATGCAAACATTTGCCTATGAGGATTTTCATTTTTGTCAGTATGAGACGTCTTACAGGTTACTGAAAATACACAAATAAGCAAAATTACCCGCAGCATGCTCACATTTGACTGGTGGTGGGTGTTAATTTCACACCATGCTGTAGAAAGATGCCATGTTTTCAGATCAGCACTTTTCCTCATGCTATGTTTGTTCAGTTTATGCTTTTTCTTTTCCACTTTTTTTCTATTTTTATCTTGTATTTGCCAACAGAAAGAGTATTTTTCTCACATACGGGCCGCTGACTGATAGCAGACGTGCACACACGGCACTGTTTTCTCAGAGTACTGGGTGCCATTTAGATAACTGTGCTCAAAATAAAGATATTAATCAGTAGGGCAGCATTTTGGGTAATATGTGACAGGATGTGACAGATGTTTGGTAGTGGCAGCACTGCCAAACTAGCTAAAGCCCATTTCCTGTGAGTTATTTGCAGAAATGAGTCCTGTTTTTTTTTATTTGACACTGTGCCTGGAGTGTTGTTAGCTTCATGCCAGAAATCACAGTTTACAGCAGTGATAGAATCTCCACAGCTGTCCATCTTCACAACTGACTGTGAAATAATAAAAACAATATGTATATAGACGTATTTTTACATTTAACAAAACTAGTTTATTAAAGTTCTTAAACAATTAAATGAAACATAGATTATTGGAGTACATTTAACAAGAAAATTATATTTTAGTTTTTCTATTTAAAAATTGCATATTTAAAATTTGCCAATTCTTTGTTAGTATTTGTGAAATTTACTAATAATTTGTGAGTGAAAATTTTTCTACACTTATTTTATTTCTGAAGTAGGAAAATTAACATTATTGGATTAAGTTTTACAAGAAATTACTATTTAAGTCTTTCTACTTTCTAAATTTCAGGTCCCACTTTATATTAGGTGGCCTTAACTACTATGTACTTACATAAAAAAATAAGTACAATGTACTTATTGTGTTTATATTGTATTGTAAAACACTTTTGCTGCTATTGAGGTGGGATAGGGGTAAGGTTAGGGAGAGGGTTGGAGGTATGGGTAAGTTTAAGGGTGGGTTAAGGTGTAAAGTATGGGTCAATAGTGTTATTATAAATGTAATTACAGAAATTAAATACACATGCAATTACATGTAGTTTTTTTTAAATATAAGTACAATGTAATTAAAATGTAAGTACATAGTAGTTAAGGCCACTTAATATTAAGTGGGTCCAAATTTCACATTTGGTTAATCGTCATTTATTTGTAATTATTTGTGAAATGTGAAAATATTTCGAAAACAGGTTTTTAGTGTGCTTCTATTTTGAAAAAAAAAAATGAGCACAAATGTTTTTCCTTAAAAATTCTGTTATCAACAACCATAGATGAGTAAAATGTTAATTGCTTAAATGTCCATAAATTCCTTTGGTTTTCTATTTTATAGCTTATTTTTGTTTGTGTTTATTTATGGTTTAAATACAAAAAAAGTAAAAAGAAACTTTCATTGTAATCTCAGAGTTTTAAACCCATACTTTTTGGATATAATGATATAATGAGTTTTTAGACTTAAAAACTATCAGCAGTCACGCTAATTTGTTTAAAGTAATCTTTATTCTGAAGTATTCTATAAATATATTAATTACAAGAGTACTTTCAGTTATTTGGTTTTATATATAAAAAAGTAGGCTATAAATGTTCTGTTGATCTGTTGACAGTAAATGACCTTTTTTAGACAAAGTGTGTCAGGTCTCGTTGCATGTCTATCTCTTGTACATGTTCTCCGCAGATAGCATGCAACCTCACGCAAATCAGCCGCAAGTTGTATGATTAAATATTGACGTCTGGGTTTGGAGATCCCCTTATGGTACATATTTCAGTCGGTGCAGAAAAGCATTAACACTAAAAAAAACAATGTTTTGCTGCTGAGTTGGTGATGAAAATTTTGAAATACTATTGCGTCTTCTTGAATTTATAGTTTCTTGCATTACATCACGTATGAACTGAGCTGACCGTTGTACTGCTTAAAGCATGAAAGCTGTAAATGGTCAGCAGAAACATTCATATTTATGCCAAAAAATTACTAAATCCTGCTGTGTGTGCTGTGGCTTCATGGAGTTTCAGCTGTTTTGTTTTATTACCTAATATTATCTGAATTTGAGACATAGTTTAACAGAAGTGATTACAGCAAAGCTCTTTCGCAAACATATTGCATTTTTTCAATCGAAATCTATCTACAGGAAGACCTAAAAAATGAACATAGCCAACAATTGTATAAGATTATCCAATTTTTCGTCTTGTGCAACATTTTGCTCATAAATGCACGCCATGTGCATTTCAGCTTCAACTTTACTGTACTGTCATTCTTCCACATACACAGTAAGAATTAAATGTCATTTCTGATGGACCAAGGTGCAAAGACACTGACAAAACAAGTTTACACACATTCGTTATGAGGGTTAGACATCTTTAGCTGTGTGCTTTATTTGAAATTGAGTTTCTGTAAAAAATTTTGTGTTGTATAATTCACTTTGTGAAGTTTATTTACTCACCTTGATTATAATGTTGGATCACCCTGATCTTTGTAAACATTCATGTCACTATAATGTTGATTGCACTAAGACAGAAAGCTTTATTTATTTCAGAATACTGTATGTACACCAGATTATACATCACGTAATTGTGAACAGGGTTGAACATAAGAGAGCAAAATAAACAAATTATGTAATTTTTTTAATGCGATCTGCAAGGGACTAACTGGCACTCGTTGTGGAAATTTTGCAAGATCACGCTATAAAGATAGAAACATAGAAACTATGAAAGGTGTCAGTCTGGAAGGAAAGTGTTTTCAAAGAAAGCGGCAAAACTCTACAGTTCGAGTCATACCTGCAAACCACAAGAAGTCACTTAGAATGAAATTGTGGTAAAATGGCATTTTAGTGAAATAAATGATTTACGACTCAAAGAGTGGCCATAAAGAGATTTTATTTATTTTTCAATACAACATTCTTAAAGGTTCTTTTTTGTAATTATTGGTTCCATTAAGAACCTTGAACATCAATAACATTTTTATTCCACAAAAGGTTCTTTATAGAGGAAAACAATCCTTTCTATTATTTAAATGTTCTTTACACCAAGAAAAATTCAGGTTCGCTGGAAGGAAAACAAAAATTCTTCTTCTCTGGAATCACTCCAAAAACCCCTTTTTGAAAGCTTTATTTTAAAGAGTGAAATGAAGAGGTGTTTTACAGTCAAATTATCGATTTATGATTTACTGAAAGGAAAATGAAAAAGTAAATAATAATAGTTTATTGGTTGTCGTCTTTCTTAACACAGTAGGAGCGGAAATGAAATGTGTCTCCGAAACCACAATACAGAACTTAAAACACAGGTTAGTCAACATCGGAAATAGACATGTTTACCACGTCAACAGTTTTACTAAGTTCTCACAACAAATTTTTCAATTGCTTAAAAATTGTTAAACAATGTTTTTACTCCTAAACTTTTGTGACCTTTTTTTCATTTAGGGTGTTAATGCAAAGTTTCAACACATAGATGTGTTTTGGAGGCTGCACAAAAATTTTAACAACCCTTGGTTTTCATCCAATTTGCCAAAAAAACTTTGAAAAACACTAAAAAGTCAGGTAAAAAATAAATAAATATCCTGAAAATCTTTATTGTAGCTTGTCAAAGGCTAAAATATGAAATACATGGAAACTTATGAAGTGCATGACACAAAATTGCAGACTCGTCTGAATCATTCACAGTCAAAGAAATATGTGAAATGGTATTTTTGGCTGTTAGTTTGTTTTTTTACTGGACCATTGTTAATGTAATGTAATTTATGAAAACATATCTGATAATAAAGCACACTTACCGGATGTTGAAAAGCCATTTGGAAGTTATCATAGGAATCATGTAATCCTGTAGTTGAGTTGTATAATTCCCAGTGTCCACTGAGAAAACGCCCTGCGCAGAGACTTATCATCAGGGCAGGAAGTCAATAGCTCTGGCTCCAATGTGCAAACACAAAGCTGCACTCCTATTACCACTAACTGGAGCTCCAAAGAAATCTCTCATCCCAAACTATCCACGAACTCCCAATGGATGGGAATGGGTGGGATGTTTTCTTTAGCCACACACACACACACACACACACAGAATTGCAGTCTCCCTGTGTTCCTCCGTTCCTCCCCTCTTTTGTTTCTCCCCTTAAATGCTCCAGCCACAGCTAACCCACATCCATTTATTCACCCAATAGCTCCCTCACTCACTCTATGTAGTTAACATTCATAATTTCACAATGCTTCATCTCTCTGGATTACTTTTGCTTTTGCTGGATCCATCTATGATCTGTGGTAGGAGATCTTTAGTTTAAGATCTAAGATAAAGCATATCTGTGTGAACATCAGCAATGCCGTTAGTATTGTTTGTGGATATTATCTAGGAGACATGAAATCACATTACAAGCTTTTCTATGAATCATCAACATTACTATTGTTGCACTAAGCTTCCATCTGGTTTACAATAGAATAGATTTATTATAAGAAGTTGTAGCACGTCTGGGAGCAACATGGATGATCATTAAAAAGTTTGTTTCTTTCAGGTCAAACGATGCAAGATTACAGAATAGTACTTGAAGGTAAGCAACAAACTACTAAATTATCTCTTAAAAAGAAAAAATACTCTTTAAAAATCATAGTTATTTCTTTTAGACATCAACAGAGAGAGAAAATTGAAATTTTCCAAAATCACCTGCTTTAAACACATTCTTCTGAGAAAGCTAAAGCAATCCCAATGGAAGTCTGTTTTCACCATAAAATGCAAAAAAACAAAAAGTAATTGTGACTTTTAAATCGTACAATTATGAGTTTATATGTCGTAATTTGCAAAAAGTCTGAATTGTGAGGTAAAAGGTAAGAATTATGAGATAATAAAGGCATAGTTCACACAAAAATTAATGTTTGTAACCAAACTGTTGCTGGCAGCCATTGACTTCAATGGTATACTTCAAAGGCTATCAGCAACTTTTTGTTTTTTTTTGTGTTCACCAGAAGAAATTAATTCATATAGGTTTGGAACAACAAGAGGGTAAATAATGACATAATTTTCATTTGTGGGTGAACCTTTAAATCAGAACAAAAGTCAGAATTGTGAGAGAAAGATTACCTTTTTTTTCATGAAATAAATGGTTTTCCCCAAATCTCAATCGCAATCTCAAATTGTTTAAAATTGTTCTCAGATTTGCCAAGATGCCAAAGTCTGCAGTTAAACGTGAGATATTTCGATATGAACTCAAATATTTCTCATCTACGATGTCCATGTTCATTCTTGCTGCATGTCATCATTGTCTCGTTTGTGTCTTTTTTTGAGTTAAGAAAGTTTGGGATGAGTCAAAGATTAAACTTCAATGAAGTCTCATGAGCTATGAAAGAGAAACCTCTGAGCAATAACATTGTCTGGGTATTTATATGATTGCAATTTGAATGAAAGACAACTGACATCCATAAGAAATCCTATTTTCTCTCTAGACACACTAAAAATAATCTCAAACAATTTTGATGTTAATACACTTAAGTTTATATCAAAACTCTTTCATTCACAAAGGTGAAGGTTTATACAGTTAAACAGGGACACTGCAGATTTTTTATGCATTTTTTTTCTATATATTAAAAAAAAAATGTTTTCATATTTAAAAAAAAAAACTATGATAACATTTCACAAAGTGTCTATTCACCCTATATTGAATTGCATTGATAATAGGAATGCTAAAACGTCATTTACTCATTTCGTAATGGTATTTTTCTCTAGATGAGAGGATAAGAGTCAAAAATGAAAGTGTACAGCAAAAACTGGACAAATCTTTTAGCACATGTAAATAATGGCTGCATTATTTATGCTTGCATGATTTCATCGCACACACTGCTGACATTCAAAATGATATTTTCACTGTTTCAGAGAG
The DNA here is from genome assembly GCF_023724105.1 of Carassius gibelio. Taxonomy (NCBI): domain Eukaryota; kingdom Metazoa; phylum Chordata; class Actinopteri; order Cypriniformes; family Cyprinidae; genus Carassius; species Carassius gibelio. The sequence goes on along the minus strand of NC_068419.1, from coordinate 3,554,580 downwards.
ACACAATGTCACGTATGAGGACAATGGTAAGAGATTTCTGTGACTCTGGATGTTTCAGTATTAGACTTCACTAGATCATTGGTGTCAGTATCAATTAATAAACAAATCTCTTGTGACTCAGAGAATTTTCAGAATCAAGATTCTCCAATACACTACAGTTACTGTCATGAAGAGGTTTTGAATTATTATGGTGGACTGTGCTGGGAGATTTTCAATGTCAACATGAGTGAACTGGGCAAGGACAATTGGTGTAATATGGAGATGGTGATAAGGTAAGCCAAAACTAAGAGTTTCTATGTCTTTTCGTACATACAAGCTTGCTTACCTACATGGTATATGCACAGAGAAAGGAAATGGTCATAGAACAATTGAAGGATGTGCGGTAAAGAAGTGGGGTATTGCTTGAAGACTGATTGCTGGCTAGTTAAGGGACACAGAGGCTTCCTGTTCCATTGAACAATAAGAGACATTTCCATTTTCTATAAAAACAGATAAGAAATCATGTCATTGTTGTCAACCAGAGTTAGGGGTTTTTTTGCTACTGTTTTCTGTCACACAACTGACTTTAGGACAGTATCATTATAAACAGTATCACCACATATATTTCAAAAGAGGTCAGTATATTGTTAACGTTTTTGAAAGAAGTATTGTATGCTCTTCAACTATGCATTTATTTAATCAGAAATACAGTAATTGTAATGTGTTTACTGCACTTTAAAACTGTTTTCTATTGTAATATATATTAAAATGTAATTTATTCCTGTGATGCACAGCTGAATTTTCAGCATCATAACTCCAGTCTACATTGTCACATAATCCTTGAGAAATCATTCTAATATGATGATTTGCTGCTCATTTAAATATAATTTTTTTGTGTGGAAACTGTGATACATTTTACATTAGAATTCTGTTATGAACAGTTCAAAAGAACAGTTTTTTTTTGTAACAAAGTCACTTCTGATCAGTTTAACACATTCATTTCCAACTCCTTCATATTGTACATTTTAGTAAACCTTTGTGATTACACATTTCTTTCTGTCACACGCTCACTTTGTGTTTCTCTCTCTCTCTCTCTTTCTCTTATGTCCAGAAACTACAACATGTTAACTGAGTGTGTTGAGAACGTATGCTATGCGCTAAAGTGTTTCTACCCTAATCACGTGATGGAGGAGCTGTTCGTGAGGATACACCAGCAGTACTTCAGTTCTTGTAACAATGAAGAAGATTTACCCGACGCCCCGGCTGGAGTCGTGCTCATATCCACACTGCTGCCTATCCTCCTCATACCCTTCATAGTCTACATCGTGATCTGGAAGAGTAGTTTAAGGGACTGAATGCTTTTGCCTTATCCCGGATGAGTTAAAGTGATACTTCGCTTCAGAAATTGAAATCCTGTCATCATTTACTCACACTCACGTCTGCCACCTGTATGACTTTCATTCTTCTAAAGAAGATATTTTGAAGTTGTTGTTTGGATGTTCTTCAGAATAGATTTTTTTTGTGTGTGTTTTGCAGAACAGAGGATTGAAATGAGATGAGGGTGAGTAAATGATGACCCAGTTTTTAGTTTTTGAGTGAGTGGTTGCTTTAAAGTAAACTTGGACTATACAAAGTTCATGTGGTTCACAATGATGTAATTACTGTAAATAAAACACGCAGTGGGTGTGTGAATTTTCAACACACTCATGATTGAATGTATAACAGATGCACGATTTGTGATCATGATATGAATATACTGTGGCTTACTGAAAATATCCTGCTAGACTTTTTTCGGGTGTTGTATGTCAGTTTACAGCTATTTATTTTAAGTTTGAAAATGCTCAGCAACTCACACAAATGTAAGCCTAAACATTAAACAAAATATCGAAGCCCTATTTTTAATGCATTATAAGCATATTTGTAATGGCATGAATAATCCCTTATAAAAACCATTATAATCGTTTCATCATCTCATGAGTCTTAACTGCAGTTATAATACATTACAATACCTAACAATTTTTGTTTATGCCTTTTAAAAGCGTAATGATTTATAACACACAATGAACACATTATATACAAGCTACAATGCATTATGGGTCCCATAGTCTTATATTTTGACATTGTTTAGAATATTTTAACCTTAGGTTTAATGTCTTATAACCACTTCATAATATCGTAATTATTCGAGATCAAGACTTTTTATTTTATGAAAAGCAGACAACTGCTAAATGATTATTATTTATCATTACAATGTATTTCAGTTGTATACATTGTATATATTGATTTTAAGCAGTAACAAAACACTCATAAAATTAGTAAGATACTGTGCATATTCTGAACAACATCTAAATATTACAAATATAGGAATTATAATTATTAACATTAATTTAGTGAGCAGTTATGCATGCATAAGACTAGACATTAAAATGCATGCTTTTTCATGCATTGGTCAATTTTGTGCTCTTTGGCTTTTCATAGAGTTTTTTCAGACGGAAAGAAAATATTCAAAATACACAAGGCTTTATCCAGTGTTCAAGTTCATTAGTGCATATTTAATAAGATAGTGCCTCCTTTGGATATTAAAACATACCATTTCAGAAAAGATTTCTGAAATGGTATGGTATGTTTATATATATATATATATATATATATATATATATATATATATATATATATATATATATATATATATATATATTATTAATGTTCTTAAAGTGTTTTTTTTTTTTTTTTTTTTGTACCTATTAATTTGAGGTGCTTTGCCTTTAGAATACACCTGAAATACATTATAAATACAGGCTTCATAGAGAGTATTACTGAATATCATTTATTGTTTATCAGTGTATCACTCATATTTTGATTTCTGTTTCCTGCACGTTCTAAAACACAAATAGTGTAAGAAAAGAACCACAGCTCCTCCTACTGCCAACACCACTGCTAGCAAAAATGCCATCACGTCTAAAGAGTGATACGAGTACCACGGCATTTAATATGAGTCTGTATGTAAATGAGAAGCATCCTCATGTCACATGACGTAGTCTATCCAAGAGAGGGCGCTGCTATTATTGGTAGGGTCACTATTATGGATTTGCAGTGCGGTGCATTATGATGCTCCTTGACTTATCAGCTGCTGGCAGTTCACACCACGGTGACCTCGTGACCTCTGGAGTGAAGGACCTGGATCACTGATCTATAATATGTTATATATATAGATCAGTGACCTGGATCAGTACATTCATGTTGACCCAGCGGCTGCCGTCCACAGGAAAAACAAGGACATTCCCAGCCAGAGCAGAGGGAAGGTTTATGAAAAGGAGTACAGAGTTAGCAGCAGAAGACAGCGTGAAGATTTTATGACATTCGTTACGCCCTAATGCACAGAAAAACACTAATGTTTGACAGACATAATGCATAACGTGATGAAATCGTAATTCCTTGAACAAAACATGTTTGCTCAGTGTTTATTTGATTGAACACATTCCTCCAATGTTGGAAAATACTTAATACTTGAGTGCATGCATGGACACACACAGTGTTTCGGAAAACCTGAATAGACAGTGTTATTAAAAACAGATGTGTCATGTCAACCATTGAGTTTTTGGAGAAAGATTGCATGTTGTATTTGCACGTTCTTTTCGTGTGCATCATGCATGTTATAAAAGACTCGATGGAAAGTGAGAATAGAAATGCTGACGGAAATTTCTGCATTTTGAGACGAGTATGATATAACAGAAAGTAGTAAGGTACAAATTCATTAAAACAACTGATTTATGTAGTTTTCTTGCAAAGAAAAAAGAAAATAAATCACCTTTACCTTCTTCTGTTGTCTTTCTCTCTCTGATTAAACGAGAGTTTGTTCTGTCTGGTTCCACATCTAGATCATGATTTAGTATTGCATAACTTTGTGGAGGTAATCCTAGAAAAGTTGGCATTGTTAATGTGTTTGAGTTTGGTGAGAAGTGTGCACTAGTACTGTTTCATAAAAACCTTCTCCAATGATTTCTCTAGGACTTAAACAAGGAAAATTCACTTATTGATATAAATAAACAGATTTCCATGTTTATATAAAGAGAGAATCAGTGAATTAATTAATTCAATTAATTGTTTTCTCGTTACTGGCAAAGTTCAAGGATGATGGCAACATGGTTATATGTTTAATATATTTAGCAAATTAGATTAAATGTCAGGTCATTAAACTCTTTAGATAAGAATAAAGTGTTGGTAGACTGTAAAGCACGCAAGACAACACCATGAGAATGGGGTGAGAAGAAAATATAGTGAAAAATATTCTAAATGGTCAAGAAACTCAAAAATAGTAACAAGACACATATGTAATATAAATAATCTTAGGTCTTTTCACACTTTTGCATAATATATATATACATATATATATATATATATATATATATATATATATATATATCATTCATAGTGAATAAAGTAATCAATAATCTAAATAATCTAAATTGTGTTTGTACTTTGATTTATTTTTTATTGATCATAGAACATTTGAGGACAAATACTTCCAAGGTCAAAGTTCAGAGAGACTTATGATGAGCTCTTGAGTTTCCCATTTTATATCGAAAAAGTTAAGTTATGCATTGTTGAATAAAAATCATGCTGTCCTTCATAGTAGGTAACAACGTCAAGTTAATCAATTAATATAATACTCAACTAAACTTTATTTACTTATTTATTTAAAAATGCAAATGTGACATTTACCATAACGGTGTTTAATATAAAACGAAATTATTAATCATTGATCAACTACTGAAATAATTATTTTCCACTCCGTTTTCGCGCCATCTAAATGAAAAATAAAGGCGGCAAATCAGACGATTTGAGCATGCGCACATCCTGAGGGCGGTAAACTACTCATCACGAGCACGTTGTTGAGGACACTGTAAACTTCGACCTACATATTGCGAAATAAGGTGAATTTTTTGGTGAATTTTTAATTTGTAGGTGTATGAGGCATCACACGAAGTTTGTAAATGTGGGTATTTGCCTTATGTTGTATTTTCTTGTATTTATATCTATTTCCAGTTCGTGCTGGTAAGTCTAAAACAACAAATGTGTTATTTTAATGTGCACTATGTCTTATTTATCTGTAACTTTAGCATAGCAGCATAGTGCCACAGGATGGCGACATTTACAAGTGAATATTGTGGCTGAGCTTGAAGACAAATCAACAATTAATAAACATTTAAATTCTAATGTTCGTCATTGAAAGGCCTAAGTTACTATAGTGGAGTCTAAGAAAACTCAACACACTTGTCTGATATGATTCATTTATGATTTGGGCCATTTCTTAATGAATGAAAGGTTGATTTCTAGGTCAGAAAAGGTTAGTGCTGTCACGAAGATAACATCTGAATGTTTGCCCTCCTGATCCACAATCCAAATGACAAAATCAATGTTAGTTAATAGGACGGGAACCCACTTTATATTTAAGTGAACTAAAAGTTCAAATCCACTGTGAAAGACTGAAAATGATCATACATCATAAAAAATAGTCGTCAGACAAATGTGTGTTGTTTAGTTTCAAATAAATGTGTCCTTATTTCATAGTCTTTTAACAATGTGCCAAACCAATTAACTATAATTTGAAAATATTTTGTAAAAGTACATAGGCTAGTTTATGTATGAATTTGTGTGTGAATATGGAAGCAATCTAAGCATATCAGCAGATTTAATTCAAATAGTAATATGTCATATAGATCTTAAGCACAGATTCTGAGTCATGTGTGTGCATCTACAAACAGCCTGCAATGCAAACACAAACTGACATGTTGCTCTGTATGGTGGGTGGAAAACACACACACACACATAGAGAGAGAAACACACTGATCTGTGGGCAGGTAGCAATCTGACATCAAAAAGTACACTTTGGCACGTTACTGTTTGTGTGTGTGTGTGTGTGTGTTTGTTTGAGTGTGTGTGTGTGTGGTACATGCCGTAGGAAGCAAGCATATGTAAATCAAAACCATCTTGATTCCCCACATATTATTTTGAGGTTTACGGCCTCCACAGAGACAACAATCACTCCTACTTGTACAAAGACAAACAAATCTTTATTTCACTGATTTAAAAAACCTTGACCAAAAACAATAATTAAAAATTAAATTACAGTAAATACTCTTTTGGCTTGTAAACAATTTTGTGTTTAATTCATAAGAATTAAAAGAAAAGTACCATCTCCTACTATATATGTTTTTGCACACACTGAACCATAAGCAATTGTTTTTTTTAACTTAAAACTTGCAGAAGCCCTGAAGAAGAAGGTAAAAGTGTATTTTTGATTTGCCTTCATGAGTGTATTTATAGGAATGCACAATATGTCTGCACTATGTTTATTTTTGGTTGATTTTAGAGATTATTTTATTGGGATCGATATTAAAACCCATTTCTACCACATAAAAATAAAACAATCATTCTTTTGAAATAAAGTTTTAGTGATGAGACTTGTCTCTTAATTTCAACATTATAGGCCTATGCCAGTTTTTTTCTTATGTGGCAGAAATAGATATTGGACCTTTGTGCATTTATTATGACTTTTAGCTATTTATACATTTATATGCTGCTAGATAATTTTTTTTTTTTTTCTTCATATTGTACATTGTTTTATACTGTGTGTAATGTGATACCTAAATTTTCTTGATTATTTTAGTATGTATATAAATATTTATGTATTTATATACTTTATGTATATGAAATTTGTATAGAATTTCTATATTACCAGTCATACTAAAAATAATTATTCATCAAAACCGTTAATAACATCAGCCAGCATTTTAATATGTGCATTCATATCTATTTCCTTTTTTATTCCTGCTATGTGTAACAACACAAACACATAAAAATTACATATTTCTGTACCGTAATTAGCATGTACAGTAGTGTCAACTTTGGCCAAGAGAGGAACATTGCTAATTATGATTTTTTATTTATTCCTCCATAAATTGCCCCAGGTCAACTTGACTATGAGAGATAAATGCTTTCGAGTAGACGCTAAGAAAAATGCAGGGAAGTCATGCATAAATATTTTAGGTGCTTTTATGTTGTTACACACAGTGCAAAAACATGATAATAAAACTGAATAATAAAAATGTTTTTCCTGCTGTTTTTACCTTTCCCTTCAGGGCTGTTTGGGACATTGGTGAGTGCCTCTCACAATATTTTGTAGCACGACTTCCTCAAATGCAGTGGTACCATAAAATAGTTTGATATTTCGGCTGTGTGAATGCATTGTGTAACTTGTGAGGTGATGCTGAAATGACTGGACAGTAGTTTTTATAATGCTTTTCATCGCTTTTAAAGTTACCAGCTATCGCCTTTCCTCAGTGTGCTGCCAGACATGGACACCATTTCATAAAAAATCTCGCACATGTATGTCCATGCATACAGACACTGAGCACATGCATGCAAAATCAGCTTAAAAGATCATTCTAGCTTAAATCATGGACTGTCCGGCCCAGCCTGAGGTTTATCTGTACATTATGTTTGCTTTCAAGTAAAATCGAATAAGGAACAAGAAATCCCCCCTCGCTCAAGGATGAGCAGGACGCGTGCATCTCTCTGGGGGCTTGTGACTGACTCAAGGGGCTTGTTGTTCTCAGCTGGCCGAGGCATGGGGAGGAGAAGAGCAGTGGAGGAAGTAAATTACATAGGGAGGGCTGGAAAAGTCTCTGTTCTTGTCGCATTACTGCGGCCGGCGTCAAGGGCACCGCAGCCGTGGTTTGAGTCACTGCGCTCGGAGCTCCACACGGCCTTTGTTCCCTGCAGCCAATGATCAACATTCTCTCTGTTTCAGTGACTCACAGTGATAGTCAGCAAACCCTCCCCTAGTCTTCATCATGTCCCATGACAGCATCACAAGCCACTAGAGAGGATGGAAAAGTATGCAATGTCTCCGTGAAAACGCACCTTCGGTTTTAGATTGTTGTGTACGGTGGAATAAATGAAAGGCACCGTGTACTTACAAAGAGAAAATTCCTGAAGCAACATGAATTTAAAGTGATACTAAATGCTTTTTTTTTTTTTGCTGTATATAGAACTTGTTTTAAGAACTGTTTTATCCATGCCTTTAAAGAATATGGGGTCCAAAACAACATTGAATCCCATCTATTATCAATGTATAAATATAAAATATTTCAAAACATATTCCACAAAAGCAAGACACTCTTGTCTGGAATGACATGAAAAATTATGAAAAGTTCTTTTTGGGTGAACTGTCACTTTAATTGTCCTTCTCAAGTGATGGCGCATGGCTTATAGCTATTCTGGTTACTAGCGCTGACCTTTAGCCATTACACCATTGCAACCAGGAACTTGAACTGGAATCTAATGAATAAAATGAATTCATAACTCATTTTACTTCTGTAATGCAACACATTTCTTAATGAACCAAGAGAAATATGTAGCTTGGGACTAAATTATATCCTGTTGTAAGTGAGAAACAAGTTATGTCATTTAACAAATGTTTACAAAGTCACTTTTAATTTGTACATAATTTGAGTAAATAATGTGCACTGAGGCATTCTTCGCAATAAGACCAGGAGCATGCATTAAATAGGTAAATAAGTAGAGAACATTTTGTATTGTAGTTTTTAGTAATATTTAGAATTTTAGTTTTTCATTTTTATATTTAATGTTTAATTCCGTCTTTTAGGGTATGTTTACCTGAATGATATACAAAAATTTTTTAAAATGTTTTTCCTTTTATGTTTTTTGTGTACAGACGACAATGTTGTCAAAACAATCCCTTTTCACATAGATCTGCGAAAATGACCTAAAACATTGTATTGTGCATGCTTGGCCAGTAGTTGACGATGTCACTTTGTAAGGAAAGGCTATGCATGCATAAGAGGTCACCATTTCCATAAATTTAGTTTACACAAAGACAATAATAGTAACATGTTAAAAAATTAATAAAAATACATTACTTTGACACCAACTTTCAAAAGTTTGCGTTTAGAAAATTAAGTTTTAGCAGAAAACCCTGTTTTGATTCCATGTTAACTTTACCAACACGACTCCATTCTCAAGATTGAGCATTAGCTCCTGCAGCTGCAATGGAACATCTTTTTACGTGGGCTGAATCAGACCCAGGTGTCCAGCATGGTGGGAAAATTCTACCACTGTACCAGAAATGTGCCCATAACAAGCCCAAGGCTGTGCATTTCTAAGCAAGTCCTCTTTCAGACTTGGCATTCATTAAATAAATGGCCAGAAAGGACCTGTAATAATCCAGCAACCTCCGGAAACCATTTACCACCTGCTTCAACCGGCTGTGTGATGTTCTTGAGCTCTTCGCTTAAGGTTGGTGCAGGCAGTGCAGTTTGTTCTATCCTTTATCATGGTTGCTTGTCAGAAATGTGTATGTTGAATGTGATGTAAGGTGCTTTAGAAAACAGCATGCAAACAAATGTATTGAGATCTTGCATGAAAGTTAGTAGTCTTTTATGTTAGACAGAGTTAGTTATGCCATCAATAGGGTCATGTTTTGACTTCAACTTTGACGTGCATGACAAAGAACTCAAGTGATTGAACTCGATCATGGCTGGCGGAAGGAAATTTGTGGACCGTTCATTTTTCAAAGCAAACTTAAGGTAAATTGTAAATATGAATATAAATATCAAGAGAAAACTACCAAGATATCAACTTTTATTTTCTTTCTCTCACAGACAAAGTATGTCATTAATTGCTGTTCAAACTGATTCTTAATTAGATGACCATCGTAGGAGCAGCCACACAGCAGGATTGTGACGCATAATTTCTGACCCTGTCAGAACTTCGTTGGAGGCTAAGATTAATCACAAGGGCAACTGATTGTTTGCTGGTGAGCATGTCACACTTAACATTAAAATACCTGTAATAAAACCATTCCAGAAATGCTGTTTTTTTTCTCTGATGGAATAAGTGTGGTTTACTGGGCTTTATAAAGTTGGGTTGATGAAGAAGTCTGGGCCTTAATTCTCCATTCACCATTCACATCTTGTTTCTTCAACTTTTCAGGTAAACGATATGGGAAAGCTGGCATTGCATGTGCTTTGGATCGAAATACCTCCTGAATGAACAAATATAATGTAAATATTCCCATTTTCATACACTTGTGTTCATTAAAGCAGCCTGCTGTTCATGGTACAAATGGATCATAGCGCAAGACAACAAATGATGATCAACTCTCATATGAGTTAGTGTTTATTTAATGAAATGACACAATACTAGCATGCCAGTAGCATGTTGTCATAATCCGAGTGAGCAATGGAAGAATTACTGTGTGTTAAGTGCACATAAATAAACAATGACATAATTACATAACGATGCCAGGAAGATGTGTCGAGGGCGGTTTAAGAGACAGAGAAAGAGGGAAGTGGAAAAATCCTTTTTCTTGCACTCAGCAGGTGTCCCTTTCGATTAACTGATGCTTAGAATGCATCCTGTCATATTTACTTGACCATCACGCAGACAGAGAAAACAGACTATCTCTTCTTCGTTTTCCCTCTCCTCTCGTGCTTTATCTAACCACCACGTCTAAACCCTGCCATCGAGTCTTGCTGTTCAACAAGTGGAAAATCAAATCATATTTCAAAAGACTGCACAATAAAACACACTTAAAGGACTTGGCATTGGGTTTCCCCAAATACCCTTCTTTCTCTCTGATTTTCTCTCGCTCTCCCACTGTTTCTTCTTTTGCAGAAAGTCTCCTCCCACTTGTCCTTTTTGAGTCATACAAAGAAACCCACTAGAAGGGCATTCTCTCTCTGTCTCTCTCAATCCTACTTCCTTCCTCAACGCCCAAACACTTCTCTGCACTCACCTGCTGAAACAGTGACTGCTCTCTCTCTTTCAGGCAAGAAAGACACACACACACACACTCATCTGAGATACCTGGTGGTTCTCATTTTCCCTCTCATCTTCGTGAGCACCTGACGTTGAGGGAATTTGTTCCCTCTCACTTCCAGAGGTCAATATTCCGGCTTACGGCGAGAGCTCCGTGCTGGCGGCCCAGCCGCTTTCCCGCTTTAGCCTGGGACGGAAGACCCTGCTGGGGGCCGGTACGGCCGTCATGCTGCTCTTGGTGCTGGTGGTCCTCATTCCTGTTCTGGTTCATTTGGCGGGCAGCACTGAAAACGGAGGTCAGTACGAGATGCTGGGCACTTGCCGAATGGTCTGCGATCCATTCTTGGAAAAAACTGGCACTACCGATGGTATCGGTACGGGCACGGCTATCACTAATACGCAGTTGGAAGCTGAGGCGCTGACTGATCATAGCATGGGACCCCCATTGCCCACCTACACCCACGGACCACAGGGCAAACCCGGCCGCCAAGGAAAACCAGGGCTTCCAGGTCCTCCAGGACCCCCGGGACCACCCGGAGAGCCAGGTCCTCCAGGACCAATGGGGCCACCGGGAAATAAAAACCACACCGAGCGGCCGGACATCTTTGCTCTGGGTGGAAGAACAGCTACCGGAATGGGGACAGCCATCTATACCATGGGACCCCGTGTGGCCTTTTACGCAGGTCTGCGAAACCCGCAGGAGGGCTACGAGGTTCTGAGGTTTGATGACATAGTTACAAACATTGGGAATAACTACGATGGATCGACTGGGAAATTTGTGTGCAAGGTTCCAGGGACGTACTTCTTCACATATAACGTCCTCATGAGAGGAGGAGATGGAACAAGTATGTGGGCAGATCTCCTGAAAAACGGACAGGTAAGAGTTTTGCAGCTAACACACCTGTACTGAAGTTTATGAAAACAATATTTTTGTTATATATATATAGGTTTCAAATGTTTCATGTATTTTACTACACATCTGTCATTTTATAAAATGTTAAATATAATGACTGCAGATTAAGATGTCTATCAATCCTAGAGCTGTTTAACATTGCAATAATGTCTATGTCTGATTTAAATGGAAAATAAGGTGCATATTATTCCGGCAACACATGCAATTCATACATTACATAACACTGGAAAAACAGAGTGCCACTGGTATGTAATTCATCGAGTTTCTGAACAATTCTATTCCAATGGGTTTCAATTAGATTATTTATAAATCAGGATATCCCATATGTAACAGAGAGTGCATTTAGGGTTGCTTTCCAGCAAAGGTCAGTTTCATGTTTGAGATGAACTTCTGTCATGTCTATGGTCAATGTAAACCGTAAACAAGAAAAGGTTTCACTAAACCAACAGTTCACCTTTAGTCAGTTGTGTCGCTTTGTGTGTGTGTGTGTGTGTGTGTGTGTGTGTGTGTGTGTGTGTGTGTATACATACTATACTTTTCTTTCTGACATCCCTCAGTTTGTGATTCTAAATCAGGGGGCACTTCTCAGACACTCACGGCTACTCAAAATTCAGTATGAGTCTTTCACATGCAAAATAAATACTTTAAAAGTGTGTGTACTTATATATATATATATATAAGATATGGATGGATAGATGGATCATTTTAAATATACTGTGAATTATTATTAGTATTTTTAATAATATATATATACACATACACATATTTATAATATTGCTATTTTTATTGCTGCTATTAAAGGGATAGTGAATACAATTACAAACCATCTTAGGTCTATCTGACTTTCTTCCAAGCATTATAATGGGGGTAGAGATTTTGCTGTGTGGAGTACTTTTTTATGATGAATATATGCACTTTTTTTGGGCTTAAAATTTCGGATCTTATTCACTGCCATTATAAAAGCTTGGAAAAGGCAGGACATTTTTAATATAACTTGAATGTATTTCTCTGAAAGACAAAGGTCATATAATCATGGTGTATTTTTCAATTTTAATTGAACTATCCATTTAACACAAAACACTAGAGTCTTGACACAAACACTGTGCACACATGGCTATTCTGTATATATCTTTTATCCCCTTTGCTTTAGCCAGGCTGTGGGCTCTAATTATAATTCCCTCATGCTCGGTCAGTTATACACAAGGAAGCACACATGATGGATATGAGTTTATACACAAAGATACATGTATATACACACACCCACGCATGCTGTGTGCTTGAGTCAGCTGTGTTACTCATATGAGCGCAGAGAGAGATGGCTCACAGCGACAGCATTTCACCGTCTGACTGATGCCCTCATATCTCAGCGACTTCAGTCCCTGTCCATCAAACAAGTAAATGACAAAATTGTCCATTCTCTCGGGGTCCCCAATAAACACTTACAGCTTTTTTATCCCATTAGCTCAAACCTGCTTGCCCAACCTGGTTTTAAAGAGGAGGTGGCCTGTATTATTTATAGAGGCTTGAAATAATGAGGAGGGTATAGTGAGAATTTGATGGGATTGTGACACAGACTGGACGCAAACCCACATTTCACAGTAAGAAACAGCTCAATATGTCAAGCCATATTGGTCCATTTTAAAGCACTCTGTGGCCATCTGGTAAAACCCCCGACTGCATTTTTCTGTGTTGGCAGTAGACATACAATTACAGGTTATATGCAGTTGAATGAAGAAAGAGCAAAATCACCAAAAGTTCTTGACAAAATTTTATTTCAGTTGCATATTACAGACCTGGCAGCAATTGTATGATAAAATATGCTTCTTTAGATTAAATCATGCACTTAACTGACCATTTTGCATTTAAGATGTCTGGATTTAAGTGGATTAATTCTATAGTTTCAGTAAAGTATGTCAGATTGTTCCAAGCTTGCATTTATTATTTTCTTAATGCAATGCATTTGTAAAGCATGTGCAAATAACAACGGAAATTGTCCCTGAGAATGTGCATGAATTCCTTTTGATTTGTTTGTTTTTTAAAGATGCAGCTTTCATGTTTCGTATTGAATTGTATATTAATGCATGTTAGTTTTATCAGAATTGGTGTACACCTGTATGAAGGAAGTAGACTTGTTTAAAGCTTGTAACCACATTTCCTTTGTAGGATCCTTGTATTTAAATTAACTGAGGAACATCCAATTCTTGTTTGCCTCCAGCTTTACTTCTGATCGCATTTTCATAATTTACATTTTTAAAAGGTCTGCCTTAGAAGAAGCACAGATAAACCATCAGCTGTTTGAAACAGATTCATGAAAACATTAACTCATTTTAATCTGCCGGAAAAAAAAACATAGCTGGTAATTTGAGAGTCAGACAGTATGTCATCAAAGAAATGAGATTATATGCCATTGCATAAAAAGGAAAAAAACAAAACAAAATAGTGTTTCAATCCCATCAGTTTCACCTAAAGAAAAGCTGTAAAGAAAATCTTCATCCAAAAATGTTATTTCTTTCCCCTTACGTCATGTAAAATTCAGCATTTTTCATAAGAAGTTGTCCTGCTTAATTTCTTTCTGGAAACCTTGATACAACTTTTTTCACAATTGTTTATTGAATAAAAAAGTAAAAATAAAAAACTAAAATATAAATCTTTTGTAGCATGTCTTTACTGTCACTCACAATTTTTTCTGTTTCATTAAAAACCCCAAATTTTTATGATAGTATACATATTATGAGTCACTCTCTTTCAGGTTTAAAAAGACTGAACAGTTGTACTAAATGTCAAATTGAGCTGAAGGTCTCTCTTGTTCCTCTTCCTCTCTTTGCAGGTGAGAGCCAGTGCCATTGCTCAGGATCAGGATCAGAGTTATGACTACGCCTCAAACACCGTCATCCTGCACCTCGACCCCGGGGACGAGATCTTCATCAAGCTGGACGGTGGGAAAGCACACGGCGGGAACAGCAACAAGTACAGCACTTTCGCTGGCTTCATTCTGTACAGTGACTAGAGGTCAAAAGGTCATTGAATTCAGTCTCGGTCTGTAGGTAAGAGTTGTTAGGGGATCTTAACTGATTTAGGTTGTAAATCTGATGGCTATTAACAACCCTGACATGTTTAGGTCAAGAACGATTTCTTATTTTTGTTTTACCTGAACTGTTTTTGTTTGCCACAGGGTATGTTCACCTGAAAATCAACAGCTATACACTCATAACTGAGTCACAAAACACGAGCTAATTTGTTTAAAGAGTCATTATGCAGCCTGAAGGGAATGGCTTGTATGTTTTGAGGTAGTAGACATGTGCTTTTAAAACCTGGATCCAATGAGAACACAACTGGATGTGGTTTTCAGTTCTTGAATCTGCTAAAAACCCTTCAACAGACACACATGAAATAAACAAGAATGAGAGAGCCTCATCAAAGTCATAACTTCTCAAAAGCCTAGTCAAGTGAGAGTTGATATTTTATTATGATGTTGTCTTTGTATGTATGATCAATCTGTCAATCTGCACTGCTGTTTATCAATGTCTCTGACTTTATGTGAAGTGAATGACCCTAAAATCATAATGAGTGTATGCACCTGCTTTTGACTGCTGTAAATTACACCCTGTCCCCGAGAGTCTGTTGTAAATCATAGTAGTGCATCTGTTTGTGATTGCTGTGTGAATGTGGAAGTATTAGCATTAATAAAGCTAAGCATTCGTTTCAGCTTACAGCTAAAGCTAAACCCGTTCATTGTTGTTTCTACCAATGAATTATGAAGTATGTGGCTAATATTACCATTTCAAATAAATCTTATCCAACTAAAAGTTACTACTTAACAATGGATGGAGATCTGTTATAACTGTAATACTTATGCAGGTTTATGATGATGATGACTACTATTTAAAATTATGTTCTGTATATATCACAATAGCCATGACCTGTAAAATGTATCCAAATATCTAAATGTTACAGCTTATAGATTTTTGCTTTTGCTAATAAATGGGATTTTTCTAACTCTTTGGGTCACTCGGTCGATTGCTAAGTGATGCATGGAGTGTCTGCTGTGTTATCTACATAGACAGCTGCCTTCCAAGGGAGCATCCTAACACAAAATAGTTCACCTAAAACTGAAAATGTACTCCCCTCAAACCATTTAAGATGTAGATGAGTTTGTTTCTTCTTCAAATTTGGAGAAATGTAGCATTCCATCACTTGCTCACTAATGGATGCCCTGTAGTGAATGGGTGCCGTCAGAATGAGAGTCCAAACAGCTGATAAAAACATCACAATAGTCCACAGTACATCAATTAACAACTTGTGAAATGAAAAGCTGCATTTTTGTTAGAAACAAATCCATCCTTAAGACTTTTAAACTTTAAAACCTTCACTTCTGTCCAAAATATGAGTTTCTACTTGAAAGTGTTATTATGAATAGAGGAAGCAACATTTTGAAGTAAACAATTTCTTAATAATGGATTTGGTTCTTACAAACACAGATTTTTGCTTCACAAGATGTAAATTGATGGGCTGGACTGGAGTAGTGTGGATTATTGTGATGTTTTTATCAGCAGTATGGACTCTCATTCTGACGGCACCCATTCACTGTAGAAGATGAAATGCTACATTTCTCCAAATTTGATGAAGAAACAAACTCATCTATATCTTGGATATCCTGAAGGTGAGTAGATTTTGAACAAATCATGATTTTTTTTTTTGTAAGCCTAACAGTTTTATGCTTTTGAATACTAAATGTCCCCAACTTGAGCCAAAGTTAGTTAGTGCTGCTGTAACAGATGCATATATATATATATAATATTATTTTTTTTATTTATTGTACTTTAACAGTGAACAATTTTAACAAAAACTGCTAAATTAAATGTTAAATTTCTCCAAACTAACAAACTCATCTACATCTTGGATGACCTGAGGGTGAGTAGACTTTCAGCAAATTATAACATTTTCAAGTCTTATATACTGTATATATTATATACTTTTAATTACCTTTTATTTGTATATTTTTCAACTTTTATTTTAATTTCAGTAATTTTGTCATTTTATATTTCTGTTTAACTTCTCATTTCTTTATTTGTAATTTGATAAAGATCTCCCTTCTGTGCCGGTCTATATGCTGTTAATTCTTATAAATTAGTAGATCCCTCTGTTATAAAGACACAGGAAATCAGAACAGGAGATAAAAGGACTGATTTTAAGGATAAAGAAAAGAGGAGCGATCACAGCTAGGTATAATGAGTGTGAAATGCCACATGTCTGGAGGGAAGCACTTCCTCCTAATCAGAGATGATCAGTGTTTCAAAACAACAGAGAGAGAGAGAGAGAGAGAGCCCTGGAGCTGCATGAGCGCTGGGAGGAGAGGCCAGAGATGAAGGCTGCTTATGTACACAACAAGATGTTT
The DNA here is from genome assembly GCF_023724105.1 of Carassius gibelio. Taxonomy (NCBI): domain Eukaryota; kingdom Metazoa; phylum Chordata; class Actinopteri; order Cypriniformes; family Cyprinidae; genus Carassius; species Carassius gibelio. Next base: position 3,537,448 of record NC_068419.1, on the reverse strand, counting down.
AGATGTGAAGTTTAAATGACACCGTCTACTGCCGAGACACTCTACACTTCATGTCTATAACCGTGGACAGATTAACCATCTTGCACGTTTGAGGAGATATAAAGATGATCATCATCACCCTTGAGGTTTTTTTTTTTTAATGACATTTTTGAGCCTCTCGTCAAGAATGTACACCATATCTGCTCTTTCATTAATGGAAAAACTCTCTCAGTTAAATGATATAATTAACTCCTAATGTCAAAGTATAATAGCTCGCAGCGATCTTCAGTGGAGGTTGTAGAATGGTTTAAAGTCAGATGATGTCAACATGAAGTCAGAGTCCACTTTATTTACTTAATACACTGATATGGGTTGGGTTATGATTATTGTATGTTATCAAAATATAATACCTTTCTTTGCTTCAATGTAAAATCTGATTAGTGAAGAAACTCATTGCATTGGGTAAACTAAGTCAGTAAGCTTTCATTTAAAGATGTCTGTTAAAACCACCAAATCAGCTAGTTAAGACCTAAAAAATAATATACTTTAAACTTTATTCACTGATGTTTAATCTTATATTTTTATCTTATCTTTATTCACATACGTTTTATCTTATACCTTATATTTTATATGTTTTCAGCACTTTTTTGTAAGTAAAATCTACTGATCACGTTTATAGTTCTCTGAAATGACTTTGCAAGACATAATGTTAACCAGTTAGCTGCTTAATGCATTAATTTAATGCTGGCTAACATTATTGGAATAAAGCTTGCAGCAATAGCAAATATTTTTAATACATTTTCAGTTTTCATTTTTATTTTAGTTTAAGTTTTAACTATGCACTTTGTCATTTTTATTTAGTTTCTAGGATATATGTACACAGACTTTTTTTTAACAGGTTTTGAATACTAAACAAAAGTTAGTTAGTGTGTTGCAGTAATGGATGCGCATGGACATGTTGTCTAGACGTCTGTCTGAATATAAAAGTAACCATACAACCCATGACTTGAGTAACAAGCTGAACTAATCATTCGGGACAAGCCAAAAACACGGTTTGGAAAAAAGATGGTGTTCTCGCTGATTATATAAATTATGTAAATTTTGAACACACAAAAAAGTTACAGGCTGCAGCTTTATGGGTTTTTTTTCTTTTAGTTGAGCCTCGTTTCACACATCGAAATGGATTTGAATGCCATTTTATGCTGACTTTAATCTGAATGTCATATGGTGTTTGCACATATCAAACTGCATTAAGTAAGACACCTTCCTGTAAAATATACCACAAGTTCATTCCAGCCACAACAATTTATATCTCAAATGGTAGGCGATGCCAAGAAACTATAGTGTCAACCTCAGATGCATGGCCACTGACCACCCACTGAGCGTCACTGAAAAAACACTGGATAGCTGACAAAGTCCATTTCCATCTGCAATAATGAGTTCTTCTGAGGATAAACTATTCGCTGAACTTACCAGAGCTTTATGGAACTGGTAAGCAGCTGGTTTACATGTCAGATATCAAATATGGCCCTTCCAGTCAAAGTCATCTTACTGTAAGTTCAATTAAAATTTGTCGCAGGTCCCAAAAGGGGCAATTGATGACCTGGAAAACTGCCCCACTGTGGCCTTGAGCCGGGTATTTAACCCCAGGACTTCGCCTGTGGTAAGTGTACTTAGTAAGTCACTGTGCATGAAAAGAAGCGTCTGCTAAACAGCCAATAACCAAACATCAAGGAGAGGTCAGTCTACCCACAAGCCCCTGCTCCTTTCCTCTGGGGGTGTCTATGTGTATCCTCAAATTAGAGTCATCGTAATCAGAATGTCATTTCAGACACAGAGATACCCACCGTCGCGCACATCAAGACGCGGAGGATGGAAAACAAACAGCCGATGACTGACAGGTGAGAAAGGTAACAGTCTGAGACTCCAACACAAACAATTCATCGACTGAGATCTGCCAATAACAGGCTTTCGGCGGTGAAGCAATGATGAAACATGATGTTAATAAAAAACGCACAGCCTGTTGAGCTTTTGCGAGAGCAAGTATTTAAAACTTGCACGTTTCATTCAGCTCGCATAGAGTAATCTCTTATTATCCATGGATTAAGCTGTTAAAGAGCACAGGCAGCTCAGTGTAAATCAGCAGATCAAGTCAGTGTAGGGTTGATTTCAGACAGGCAGAGATGAAGGTGATTTTCGTGCATAATGAGATTGCAATGCCATTTCCAGACCGCTTTGATAAGTCTGGTTTTCTTATCTCATCGAGACAGACTTGAGTCTACAGCAGGACACCTGCTTACATTAACAGCGCTCTCATCACCGACCAGCAAGATCTTCAGTAATGTGATTATCGACACCAGGAATCTCTGTTTAAAGTTTGCCATTGTTATTTGCCAAATACTGACCACAACAGCAACAACAACGAAAAAACACTAGATTTTAAAGGATATATAGGATTTACTAGAGTTTTCGTTCAGATGTTAATAGTAAAATTCACAACAACAAAAAAAGAAAGTAACAAATTGAATAAAACTTACAATTTTAGAATGACAGAAATATATTTTTGTAATAACTACAAAAATCTTTTATTGACAACTTGAATTAATTTTTTATTTTAGTTTTTACATTTAGTTCATGAATTAGTTTTTCGCGATTATTTTCCTACAAGGACGTTTTTGTTGCTGTGCCTTTAAAACTTTAATACAACCATCTTTGTCACATGTGAAAGGAGTTTTAGTCATTTGTGGCGCTGACACATGGGCTGCTGTTGGGTTTAATATAGATTTTGACTGCTCCTTCCTTCAGTAAGAGGCTTCACAACATCACACTGTTGATATCAGATTAGATTATGAATGGCTGATGAAAAGTAGCTCCTTATATCTAACCTTGGGGTTTTTCTGAAGGATCTGTGAATCAGCAGCTGCTGTGCAGCCAGAAACATCAAAAAAAGGTTTGCTGAACTTTCCTACATTTTAATTGTATTATTAATTTAGCAATGTCAGTTCACTGCAGCCATATTTGTAACAGCCCCCGCTGACTTTAAGCCATGCAAATACAACTTAATCTATACTTAAATGGGAAAGACCAAATTCTATGCAACTCTTTATGAAACTACAAGCTCTAAAGCCTTAAAAACACATTTCACATTAAAGCCCTGAACTGGGAAAATTAAATTTGAAATTAAATTCAGTGGAATAATTACTTGGAAAACCAACAGTGGTGACGGGATAAAACTTTTTAGTATGTGCAATTAATGCTTTTGAATATTTTGAGACACTAGTTAACTGAAATATTTTTGGAAGTTATTATTAATATTTTGAATTAGTTTTTTTTTTTTTTATATGTTCTGTTTTCATTTTTATTTTAGCTAAGATTTTAGTATTTTTTTCTTTTTTTAGCAGCTTTAATCTTCTTTTCTATTTTAATTCTATATAATTTTGTATACATTTTTATTTCAGTTTTACTAGTACACATTAACACTTAATGAAAATTTAAATATATTTTATAAATATATAAAATATATATAAAAATATATTTTATTTCAGTCAGTGTTTACTTAAATTAATGAATACATATATATATATATATATATACTTTTTTTTCCATTTTGGTTTCAGTTAATTAATAAGCTTGTGCGCACTTTAACAATACACTTGAAATATGCTTTACCATCCCACATTTTTTAAATCTGAAAATAATTATGTATTATCATGATCATAATAAATTGTAAAGCTTAATTAATGCAAAACAGTGTATTTTCCAGACCAACAAACAGGTCAGTGCTTTTTATTTTTAACTATAAGCTGAGACTTCCAGAAGACACTTTAAAATAGAATGGAAAAATGTTTTGGCTGTTTTGTAGAGAATGTTTCATGAAATACTTTTTTTTTTTTTTTTGACCTAGAAAGAAAATTTTCTCAAATTTACAGGATAATTTTAACTAAACAAATAATTAGCTAACTAATTAACTAAATCATTTTTACTCTAAAGAAATTAGATAAAAGATAAAAGCTTCTTAAATATGTTTAATGCATCAAAATACCAATCCCCAAATTCAATTCATTTTCATTCAGTACAATAGGGTGGAATTGCAAGATGGGCGTGGCTTGATGGCTGTGTTGAAGGGGCGGTGCTGCTTGTGATTGGTGGAATTATATTATTAATCTCCTCCCAGATGTTTGTGGTGCTCAGATGATGTAAATGTCACTGGGCAAAGTCATGGCTTCAGGTAACAGGGTGCAGAGCAGATGAAGAGATTTGTCTGGCCCTCCTCTCATGGCCAGTGACACCAGCAGCTGTCTCAGTGTGACAGGAGTTCAGGGCAGGTCAGGAGCAGCGGACACGGAGCAGATCTCACCTTTAGCTCAGAGCGAGACGCGGCCCGCTGAGCCTGGACTGGCAGGTGGGCCGCATGTGGGTCAGCTGGTGCTTTATCTGCTCTGGCAGCCTCCAAACTGTAAATGACAAGCGGTAGCACTGCTGTGATCTAATGTCATGTACTGTAGCTGCAATTTAGATTTACTTGATATATCGAATGTGTGAAATGCGCTTTCAGATTGTTCCAGCTACATTTGCAAGGTACAAATGAATGATTTAGATTTTACATGGTTGCACTTGAGAGATGCTTCAGCATCACAGTCTTAAAATCAGGAATAAAATCTGAGAATAACTATATTATAAATTATATTTTATATTCTGGCCCTTACGCTTAAAGCTGCGATAGGGAACTTTTGACGCTCTAGCGGTTAATAAACAGAACTGCTTGCGTCTTGCGGAAGAACATCGTAGCCGGAGCTACTTCTCTCGCTTTATGTCTATGAAGAATCACAAAGGTACTGGGTTACTCCGCTGCGGTACCCCCGAAGCATCTAAAATAGTCCGAATATAAACACTTATTATAGGTGCACCCTAGTGATTCAGGACAAGCCAAAAACACGGTTTGGAAAATGGATTCATGGTGTACTCGCTTATTATATAAATTTTTCTACATTTTGAACACAAACAAAGTTACGGACCGCAGCTCTGATTGGTTATTTTTACCGGGAGCGATGGAGTTTCTGAAAAATGGCAATAAGACACTGGGAGGAGCCAGAGGAGCTTGATTTTTTCACAGATTATCTGTCTCATATTCTACTGTCAGGACATAATGACAGGTTTAATAAATATTTTAAAAAATATATTTTTTTTTACAAAAGTTCCCTACAGCACCTTTAAATTATATAGACAATTAAGTAAAAATATGCTTAAAAGAAAAAAGAGAGAGGCAAAATTCAAAGACAAAACATGATTATTTTCTTGTTTTAAGCACAAACTGGCTTAATTTTTATACATTTTCCTTCATGATTTCATGATTTTTAAATATCTGTAATGGAAAACAATACAAATTATAATTTTTACAGTAATACGAAGTAATAAATAGATACTGGAGAAACGCCAAAAACATTGGAAACCAAACAATATTGGATGCCTTTAACTTTTATTTTGCATGGACCTTTGTGCTTCATATACAGACATGGAACGACATGAGATGATTTTCATTTTTGGGTAAACTATCCCTTTTAGAGCCTGAATAGATAAAAGTAGAATATCATTATAGGTCAAGCTTGTTAGCTTTCTTAAAGAAAACCACAGGTGTTGCCAAGTATTCATGGAAACATGCTTAATCACTCTTCTCGAGCCCTGATGTGCATTTTTATCCAATACTTTAAGAAGTCAAATTCAGTATATTAAATAAGTTTCCACATTCAGGCCACACGCACACACAAGCAGCTGTCACTTCTCATTTGGTGGGTGTTTTCCAGCTGACGTGTTGTGATAGGGCTGGGTGCATCGACAGTGTGTTATGATGTGGACGAGCCTGCAGGCCACAGAAAGAGAGAGAGAGAGAGAGAGTTTAGGGAAAATATCTACAGGACACACAGTTAATCCTAAAAAACTGTATATCAAATGCTTCTCTATTGCTGCCTGTCCCATACAAACCACTCATTCAAGAAGCTGTGAATTAAAACTCAACATCTTTGGATCCTTGAAAGGGAACCAGAAGTTTTACAGTAAGAAATGAGAAGGAACAATAAGAAAATATGAATTTGCCACCTAATTTTCATTACTTATAAATAACTTACTAAAATGATGCCTGTTTTTAGGAACAACAACTTTCTTGCAACATAGTTTTTAATACCGTAAAGCAATAAATATTCTATTTTATTTTTCAATGATGTGTTAAACTGATCAAAAGGGACAGCAAAGACATTTACATGCGTTACATCCTGTGACATAATTTCTACTGTTCTGGGGTCAGTCAAGAGTTTTTGTTTTCTCAGTTTTCCCTTTTCCCTTCTCTTCTTCCCTTTGGTCCGAAAATGACTAACTTTACGAATTTATTCTGCATTGTCTTCTCTTCTGGGTCTGTTGCAGTGGTGGACGAAGTACACAAATCAAGTACTTGAGTAAAAGTACAGATACGTATAATAAAATATTACTCCAGTAAAAGTAAAAGTACTCCTTTTTCAATTTTACTCAAGTGAAAGTACAAAAGTACTAAATTTTTTATGTAATTAAGTAAAAAAGTACTGAAAGATAGATGTTTGCAATTTTATATAGGCTAATTTAGTTTAATATTAGCAATTTTTTTTTTAAAATCCTACTGCTCAAAATACCTGGGATGTTTTCCAAAATAACCACTATATGGAGTCAAGATATATTTTTGTTCTTGATATGGACTACACTGATGAGAGTAATGTTAACTGTGAAGCTTACACTGTGATGTACCTGAGAGAAAACAGAGATGACCATCTGATTTTCACCAGTAAGAACAAAGTATTTTAAAGTTTGTTGTTTTACAGAACATCACAGTTATATATGACATGATAATAAGGCCTGAAGATTTTAAGGAAAATATAATTATATTTTCATAATGAGTTTTTCCTTCTCAAACCTTGTCTGTGGTGTAAAAACACCCCTGGCCAAACGAGGTGCATCTCTTCCCCTCTTTGATAATTACTGTAGTTACCATGTTCTGAACATCACATCCTTTCTTTTCTCCCCAGATGCTATATATATATATATATATAGGTGGTTGAATACAAATATTATTTATAAAAATTAATTCAAGTTAACACCAGCAAGCTTGTTAGCTAGACAGTTAGCATCAGCTAACAATATTTACTTATTTTCAGTACGTTTATGAATAACTTCCTTAATAACAATGGATGAAGATGATTAAGTCTAGAGTGTGTCCAACTTTGTGTGTGGGTCCATATACATGCTGAATCGACAGGTAAAAAAAAGCCTCAAGTCCAAATATTCATTTATCACCAATTAACTGTTTGACAAACACTTCCTGCTTCGATGTCCAGATCTGAATTAAAAAAAAATCTCAAACATGCTCCGAAGTCCCGATCTGAATCAACCGAGTCGCGAACAGGCTCCGAAGTGTCGATCTGAATCAACCGAGTCGGGAACAGGCTCCGAAGTGCCGATCTGAATCAACCGAGTCGCGAACAGGCTCCGAAGTGTCGATCCGAATCAACCGAGTCGCGAACAGGCTCCGAAGTGTCGATCTGAATCAACCGAGTCGCGAACAGGCTCCGAAGTGTCGATCTGAATCAACCGAGTCGCGAACAGGCTCCGAAGTGTCGATCTGAATCAACCAGACATGGGGACTTGTGACTTGGTGACTTGGACTCGAGTCGACTCGAGTCGCTATTTTTAGGACTTGAGACTTGACTCGGACTTGGAAGTTAAAGACTCGGGACTTGACTTGACTTGAGACACGATGACTTGAATGACTTGAGTGTTAATCACATCATGTTTTCAGTTTTAATATAAAATATATAAATTATTTTTTTAAATAAAGTTGATTACTCAGCTGGAGCGCAGGCTGAGAATAGCGTCGTGACTGGATCAGGACACTATCATCAGTCATGCCCTCTCTACCTTACACACACCACGCCCACTTAAATCAGATATCACATCACATCAACATGTCAGCCTGAGAGGTACCGAGGGTCATCGCTTTTGTCTTCAATAGTTCGCGCCTAAAAACGCGTGGAAAACGCTAGTCGCGCCGCTTTCTCCTTCTTTCCAAAGCGCTCGTGCAGAAGTGCTCCTGGGGCGTCTGTCGTTGCTAAGCATCCATGACACGCTCTCTATCAGTGAAGACGCGGAAATTTCAGCAAAGTATAAATGGATTTGCAGCACTAAAAATCGCTCGCAGTAGCTCTGCTACTAAATTCATTTCAAAATGGCAATCCATATACAGCTATGAACAGCTGTTACTTCATCTTAGCTGAGCTTTCAACGTTGATACGGGAAAGGATGAAGCTGATTGGTTAGTTATTGTCACATGACCTGCGGTGCGCTTGCGGCATTCTGAAAAGTTTAGAAGTTTTTAACTCGATGCGGTGCGACGCGCGCGCGTTGCTATCATTATGAGCGCGCATACCGCGCGCCTACATTGGAAATAACGTACTTGCGCGCGCAAAAGACGTGATGTGAACGGCCCCTAATGATCCGCTAGCAGGCCTTGAAAAAAACGCATTCCAGGGTCGGCGCTAGGGCTGGGCTAAGGGGGCATAAGCCTCGAATATTTTGTTACCTTGTCTTTCTCATAGAGCAAAACAATTAATCAGAAAAACTAATGTAGCTGCCGCGATTACCCAATCATGAGAAGTGCATATATATATATATATATATATATATATATATATATATATATATATATATATATATATACAGAACAGAATATAAATATGACGTATTTTAAGTGATGGTGCTGCGCCAGATGAACTGGCCTCCACAGTCACCGGACCTGAACCCAATCCAGATGGTTTAGGGGTGAGCTGGACCGCAGACAGAAGGCAAAAGGGCCAACTAGTGCTAAGCATCTCTCGGGGAACTCCTTCAAGACTGTTGAAGACCATTTCAGGTGACTACCTCTTGAAGCTCATCAAGAGAATGCCAAGAGTGTGCAAAGCAGTAATCAAAGCAAAAAGTGGCTACTTTGAAAAACCAAGAATATTACATATTTTTGGTTGTTTCACACTTTTTTGTTATGTTTATAATTCCATATATAATTCCACATGTGTTAATTCATAGTTTTGATGCCTTCAGTGTGAATCTACAATTTTCATAGTCATGAAAATAAAGAAAACTGTTTGAATGAGAAGGTGTGTCCAAACTTTTGGTCTGTACTGTACATAACAAAAAAGTATGAAACAACTGAAAATACGTCATATTTATATTCTATACTCTGAGAGAAAGAGAGAGAGAGAGAGAGAGAGAGAGAGAGAGTGTGTGTGTGTGTGTGTGAGAGAGAGAGGAGAAATGTAACAGTTTAATGTTGTATGTAAACTGTGTTTGAGAGAGAGAGAGAGAGAGAGGTGTTCAGAGAGGAGTCTGTTGGATGTTTAGCTATTATTTGTTTTATGGACTCAATGTTGAAAATGTAAAACATTTCAAACACTGTTGGCAGAAGTGAAAAATAAATAATTTTAGGAAGTTACAATTTTGTTTGATTCCATGATGTATTTTACTGAACATGAGTATTTACAATGCAAATCCAAATTATTTTAATTTACTGACAGTTACTTATATCTTGTCTTTTTAACTTTATTAAGATCAGATTCTGCAGGTAAAATAACAATATTAAGGTGACTTGACTTGGACTTGACTTGACATAGCTTGTGACTTGACTTGACTTGACTTGCCCAAGAAAAAAATACTTGGGACTTACTTGAGACTTGAAGGTTAAGACTTGAGACTTACTTGAGACTTGCACATGTGTGACTTGGTCCCATCTCTGGAATCAACCGAGTCGGGAACAGGCTCCGAAGTGTCGATCTGAATCAACCGAGTCGGGAACAGGCTCCGAAGTCCCGATCTGAATCAACCGAGTCGCGAACAGGCTCCGAAGTGTCGATCTGAATCAACCGAGTCGGGAACAGGCTCCGAAGTGCCGATCTGAATCAACCGAGTCGCGAACAGGCTCCGAAGTGCCGATCTGAATCAACAGAGTCGCGAACAGGCTCCGAAGTGCCGATCTGAAAACTTCGACCAAAGAATGTAAAAAATAACTAAATTTCTCTAATAACTCTATACTCTGATAACTCTACAAATCTATGAAAGACTCGGATCACATATCTAAAAATAAATCGCTATAGTAAAAGAGAAATAATAAGAGGAGTGAAGTTTCCTACCTTTCTGCTGCGTTTGGTCCTCACGCGCGTCTGACGCTCCGCGGCGCGTCTAGGCCCCTCACAGGCAAAAAAAGGTTAAAATTAAATAAATAAACTTGAGTAAAAGTACAGATACGTATAATAAAATATTACTCCAGTAAAAGTAAAAGTACTCCTTTTTCAGTTTTACTCAAGTGAAAGTACAAAAGTACTCAATTTGTTGTGTACTTAAGTAAAAAAGTACTGAAAGATAGATGTTTACAATTTTGTATAGGCTAATTTAATTTTATATTAGCACTTTTTTATATATATTTATAATCCTACTGCTCAAAATACCTGGGATTTTTTTCCAAAATAACCACTATGGAGTCAAGATATATTTTTGTTGCTGATATGGATTTGTCTTTTAAAGTTTGTGGTTTTACAGAACATCACAGTTATATATGACATGATAATAAGGCCTGAAGTTAGGAAGAACATTTTAAGGAAAATATAATTATATTTTCATAATGATTTTTTCCTTCTCAAACCTCGTCTGTGGTGTAAAAAAATGGGGTGCATCTCTTCCCCTCTTTGATAATTACTGTAGTTACCATGTTCTGAACATTACATCCTTTCTTTTGTCCCTAGATGTAATCTATATACATATATATATATATAGGTGGTTGAATAAAAATATTTGGACATTATTTATAAAAATTACCTCAAGTTAGCACCAGCAAGCTTGTTAGCTAGACATTTAGCATCAGCTACAATATTTACTTATTTTCAGTACGGTTATGAATAAACATTCATGTGTCTAACGTTACTCGTCTAGTTAATCCAAACAATATACATATGTTATAACGTTACTGTTGATACACAATATAAAAACAGATGTCATGGTAGCATTTTAATAAAACTGTTAATATTATGGTAGCGGGGAATTTGGACATGCATGAGTTATTTTATTTAATCTGTGTTAGTTTAAGGTTATTTTATTTTATTTTTTTAACCTAAAACACAGAGACGCTGATTGATGTGTCTGCATCGTTTGCACTCGAGCATTTCAGTGGGCTTAAACAGATCACTCTTTACAGCGGATTTAGTTCCCAAACAACTGACAATTTTGACCTAAATATGATTTTCAGTTACAATAATTAATCTTAAATTTCCACATTAATAACTTACTTTTAGCAACATCAGACGCACGTGCGCTCACAAGATCTGCCGGTTCTTACTTCTGTAGACTCGGACTAAACGGTTCATTTGAATCAGTGAGTGGTCGACTCCAGAACAGCTGCAATCGGATCATTCTAATTTGTAAACGAATCGTTTGGTGCGATTCGCGATCCGATTAAAGTTTATTTTGAAAAGACTCAGTTCGTTCATGATGAATCAGACACCGCTTCTGCGTGTTGGAGCACGTGATATATTATAGGGAGTAACGATATGTTTTATGAAATGTAGTGAAGTTAAAAGTACGATCTTATGCTTTGGAATGTAGTGAAGTAAAAGTAAAAGTTACTCAAAATAAAACTCTGTTACTGTCCACCACTGGTCTGTTTAGGTGCGTTCATGGCGCTGATGACGTATGACGCTGCTGATGTGTTTTCTGATGCGGCAAATAACAAAGATAACACGTCAGCAGAACATGTTCACAACAGACACGGAAGAGAAGACAATGCTGAATAAAGTCGTAGTTTTTGCTATTTTTTGGACCAAAATGTATTTTCGATGCTTCAACAAATTCTAACCGACCGTCTGATGTCACATGGACTACTTTGATGATGCTTTTCTTACCTTGGACAGTAGACCGTACACACAGCTTCAATGGAAGGACTGAGAGCTCTCGGACTAAATCTAAAATATCTTAAACTCTGTTCTGAAGATAAACGGAGGTCTCACGGGTTTGGAACGACATGAGGGTGAGTCATTAATGACATCATTTTCCTTTTTGGCTGAACTAACCCTTTAACTGCTTTAATTACCACAAAACAGGACGTTGGTTCCAGACAGGAAGACAAGAGGGTTATGGTCAGTGTAAACAATACGAGGGGTACAACTACCTCCAACATAGATTTCAAAATGCCTGAGTGCCATTACTAATGCAAGAGCTTCCTTTTCGATGATACTATAGTTTTGTTGAGACTTCAAAAACTTCTTGGTAAAGTAACAGACAGGATCATCTTGCGTCAACTTATAGCTTGAAAGGCAAAGACAAGTTAGGAGCTGATAAAGTGGGACTATAACACAGAAGGTTTTTAGCAGAAACAAATGCATGGTCACAATCAGGACACCACACAAAGTTCTTTGAAGTGCTAATCATATCAGTGGGGTGTGACACAATTGTTGCAAAGTTCTTTTATGAGCAATAAAATAACTTTTTTATTTATTTATTTTTGATACAACAAGGAAATTTTCCCTGGGAGATTTATAATTTATTATAATTTATTCTTATGATGCGCAGCTGTATTTTCAGCATCATTACTTAAAAAAAAAAAAGAAAAAAAAAAAAAAATATATATATATATATATATATATATATATACACACATATATATATATATACACATATATGTGTGTGTGGTACTAAAAATGTTTTTTAAAATTTTATGCCAAAAAAAACCTCATTTTTTAGTTACTTGTGATTTTTGAGATGTTTCTGGTAATTTCACCCATAACATTTCTCAAAGTGACAGTGTTCAAAAAGTTTACTTTTCACTCTAGATACTTTAGCTCTTGATATGCAGACACTTGATTATGTTTGTTTCAGACTAAAGTGCTCTGACAGGACTGCATTCACACACACACACACACACACACAATCTCTATCCATTGCATAATGACAGATGCACAATCTTAAAACCTTGACCATCTCTCTCTCTCACACACACACACACACACACACACACACACACACACACACACACACACACAGAGAGGTCTTACTGTGCAGGGCCGCTGGCCCGCGTCACTCTGTGTTAGCATAAGAACAGCTTATTAAAGACAGAGAACATCACCACAGGCCAACCCTGAAGATGAAGGACTGAGTGAAGAAGACAGAGAGAGAACTCATAACTGTCATATCTGTCTGTGTGTCCGGCTGATGTACATGTATATTGCTCATGTTTACACAGCGAGACGAACATAAACGCTCTAAAAAAATGGAGCTGCAGCAACAAAACCTGTTGCCTAAGAGAGTTAAAAATTGCTTTAAAAAATGCATATGCACTGAAATTAATTACTAAATTATGTCAAAATATTATTCAAAATATTTATTAAACATTACTGAACCAACCTAAATACAGCAGTCTATACCTACACACTTTTTGTCGTTGTTGTTGAATTAGGTAAAAGCTGCAGGTTAACACATTTTACCAGTTATTTTATTTTATAGTTTAATGTTAGGTTTTAATTAGCTGTTGTTCAGTTTTTGTTTAACCAAAGTTTTAGTTGTCATGTTTTTTTTATTTATTAAGGTTTATATATATATATTTATTGATTCTTAATTACCCGCATTACTTACCTTACACTTACATTTAACTTGTATTACTTAATTTTTTTAATTAGATTTTAACTAAACTAAAACCAATACGTAAAATAAATGTTATTTATATATGTATAGAATGTAAATAATTAGTATTAGTATGGTGAAAAATAATAATAATAATCTATTATTAAGAATTAGTTTTATTTAATATAATGATACACTGCTTTTAACAAGTGTGGGAAACTATTTTGCATAATCCTGAAAATCTGCAAATGTGATTTTTTTTTTTTTTCTTAAACCTGCATATCACTGGATGGGTCATTAAGCATAACAAAAAATGAATTTGCTGCAACAATTCAAGTTGTGACATTTTTTTAATTCAGATATAGATAAAAATATCTGATATTAACAAAGAGCAGCAGAAGACATCAATACATTCAGTCCATGTATGCATGAATTCAGAATTAAACAAACATGTTTCGAGTTAAAAAAGAAGCATTGTTGTCATAGTTCCGTTTTATACAGTGTTACATTTAGGACTAATATCACAATAATTGTGTTGATTATAGTAACGCAGCCTGTGCAAATCAAATAACATAAATGTGGCTCTTTATGTAGCTCAGGCTGACGGTGGTGAGGTCAGAATATCAACAACAAAGTGAGGTTAAACATCACATAAAAATGATTTAGACAACAAAAACCTATGTTAGCATATAAAATCATTTCTTTACTGAAAAATGTAAATTCTGTCATCATTTATTCACATTGTTACAAACCTATAGGACTTTACTTTCTTCTGTGGAACACTGTCCACACACTTCCACAGAAGAAAGAAGACGGCAGATAATGAGCAAATGTTGACAGAATGTAGATTTATGGGTGCACTATCCCTTTAAGTCCTATTGCCATTGTTGTGGAAGCATTTCAGTATGTTTACTAAGAGACCAGCAGTCTGACTGTACATAAAAACAGACCGCCGAGCCCAGCGACGGCTGCAACGGCGATGGCCCTGATGACCAGGAACTCCATGGAGTCCTCGAGCTTGGTGTGCAGCCTCAGCACCTGTCTGTGAGTGTCCTCACGAGAGCCCGAGTTCTCGATCACATGACTGGCGAGTCCACGCTTCTCTTTGAGGGGCATCTGAGCGCCGATCCTCTGCTCGGCCTCCTCCTGACTCAAACCGTCCCTCTGCATGAGACGGGACAGCTGTGTCGCCGGGTCACTGCCCAAATACAGACACATGAGCTGAAGAGACCAGGCTTATTACTGTTAAATTTGTTAAAACCGTTAACTGTGATGAGAGACTAAATTAAAAATTACAAAAAAGTTTAATAAATATTCCATTAAAGAAAAACAAAGTCCTTCCCTGAAAAGCTGAATTTAAAATAAATTGTAAATAAATAATACAAAAATGTAAACAAGTAATAAAAGAAACTTAATAAATAATTCTAAAATAACACTGAAAGACCCTTTATTTGCTTTAAAAACTACAGTATCACACAACCCAGTCTGACTTATATTTATGAAAACAAGGAAAATGGAAGAGAGAAAAAACATCATACCAGTAAACGACAACCGTGTGTGTTAGGAAACGAGTGAGGCGTCGTGTTTCGAAAAGCAGCGGCACATCCAAAACCACATATCTGTAGCCTAAAGATCCACCAGCAATAAACATTAGTTCAGGAGATTTTGCTACACTTTTATCATTCTCTGTTTGATTATGTGCATGTGTGAGTATACCTTTAAGGAAGTACAGCAGTATTTGTTTGAACATTTCTTTATGTATTTCTGGGTGTGTGATGGAGTTGAGAAGTTTTCGTTTCTCGGGGCTGGAGAAGATGATCTGCCCCAGTTTCTGTCTGTCAATCTCGCCATTGTCTAACAAAATTTCACGTCCAAAATGCTGCACGATCAGTCTGTATGCTGGACTCTGGGGCTCCACCACTGATACACAAAGAAAAATCACACAATTAAAGCACTGATTGAATAAATCAATTTATATTAAATAAATAATATCATTAAATCAATTTTTTTATTATTATTTTAAAATGATTATAGCTAAAAATATTAAATATTTGATAAAGTATGTATTAATACGCACTATATTATTTTTTACCAATTTTAAGCCAATAATTTTTATATGTGTATGTACATTTTTTTCCAATAAAAAAATCGTTAATTTTTATTATTCAATTAAATAAAAATCTATACACATTATAAATTACATTTATATATTGATTTAATATTTAAACTATAAAAAATGAATCTAGAATACACACTTACTAAAGTTATTTAAGTTTTTACAATTAAATGAAATTGAATTTTATTTTCATTAATTTGTTATCTTAAGAAAAAGTTAATTTTCTACATGCTGCCTACCTTTTTTTCTTTTCTTTTTTTTTTTTCAAAACACAAAATCCTATGAATTACTTTACAAAGTAATGTTATAATACACTAAGGACTAACAAGCACTAAACACCTTTCCGGGCCACCACATCCGCATCGATGACAGGACAGCCCAGTTCTTTCAGCTGAGAAGACACTGTGCTCTTCCCTGAGGCAATGCCTCCAGTTAACCCCACAAGAAACATGCTGAAACACACAAATCATAGTTATTTACCCTCTAACATCTAATTATACAGTATGTGGCTGATGAATGTTGGTCATTGGCGCCTTCTAGCGGCCTTTACTGGAACTTCAATTTAAAATGCGGGCACATAAATATGTAAATACACGATTAATCGGTCATCTAGATTCAAACAACATTTCTAATTTCAATAATGACTTCATAATGATAGCTGTCTTGCTATGTTTAACACATAAAGTGGTAAAACTTAAGTTACATTTTGCTTGGGTTAAAAATCACCCATACCACAATAATAATGTGACTTATGACGTTAATAAACAGCACTGACATTTAAAAATGTTAAAAATATACAGAAGACGCACTTACCCAACAGCAATGACCTACTTCATAAACGTGAAACAGAAATTATAAACGCGTTTCTGCATAGATGAAAAACAGAGATGAATTTCAAAACACAATATGCTAGTTAGAAGCAAGTATTTAAAGGGTCTGGTGGCTCTATAATAATGCTAGATAAATATAATCCCATTATTTGTGTTCATAACATTGACCTGTGCGCTTCGAACGTAAAGTCTCTCTTCCTCTACTTCCTTTGTAAACGATTTTAACGCGTCAAACAAGCGCCGCCACGCGGCCTGGAGCGCAACGACAACCCTGTTTTGTAGGTAAAAACACGTTTTTAAGTAAAACGTCTACATTTCCATCCTTTTTTTAATGATTGCTAAACACCTACCTGAACCAACAAACTGGTTTAATGCCATCTTTGTTATTTATGCAATGACAGACAAGAGCAGAAATAATAGATCTCCAAGAGGCTATCTTGAAAAATCTTGCACTGTTTTGACATTTGGTTAATGATTTCATCCAACACAATGTGTGGTTTTCTTATGTCATTTCTCTACGCTTGTAGACAATGAATCAATCCTACTTTTTAAACAAACAATGTTTTGGATAGAACAAAGGTGGTCAACCTAAAACCAGTTAATCTTGTTCGAACACACTGCGTCTAGTTTTCTAGTGAGCATAATGACTATTATTAACAACTCTGACTGTGTTTAATCAGATGATAGAGCTATATACCACAAAGTACAAAGCTATATGTACCTTTAAGGTAACAATATGTACCCCATAGGGATAAAAAGGTACAAATATATATCTATAAAATGTATTTATTTATTTATTTATTTTTTTTAGTAGGCAAGAGGATGAGGTCATTTTCAGACCTGGTGTATGATAATAAATCTAATTATTGTCCCTTAAGTTTTGTTTTAATTGAAGTGTAAAATTGTATATTTATTGAAGTATATGTATTTTTTCCCCAAGAAAATTAAAGGATCAAACATCTCCAAAGATCATGCCAGACTTTACTACAAAAAAAGCTTGTGAATGTGGGTAGGTCATGTATTTCTTTATCACTAACTGAAGTGAATTTACTCTTTTAATGAGTTTTATGTATAATGTTTTTCCTTGTTGAATCAATGCAGTTTTACATTTTTATTAACATTTTTATTAACTTTGGCTTTTATTATGTTTAACCAATACAGTTAAAAATGCCTAAAAGTTCTAAACTATTAATACTAATAGTTATAATAAAAATAGCAAATTACACAATTTGCCATGTGTGAAAATGCAGGATTACTTTGAGTTTTGTTTTTAATAAAAACAGAAATCCAGGAAAAATGTAATTTGTTTATTGTACAGCACATGACTTTCGGACACGTCAGAAGTCAAACAGTCCATTTCACATGTGATTTTTTTCCCCTAGGATATTATGAACAAATTATAAAATTGCAAAAGGTCCGTCTGACTTGATTGTAGAACAATTAAGCAAAGCTGTTGTGCACAATGGAAACAACATCATACTATCATCAGAGTCATATTCATATTCAGTCAGAGAGAGAAATATTTACACAGTACAGAGGGAAATGTGTTTCAGAGCACCACATCACATGATAAATGTACACTGACAAAGGCATATCGAGATTTCCAGTGAAACTTTACCCACAGGCTGGGAACAAAATATAAACAGACAGAGGAAGAAAATGGCTTTGATTTCAGTTCTAGTAGGTTTGAGTGAAACTCGTTCTAAAAAGAGTGCAAATGTAAAATCAGTGAAATTGTGGGTCAGTATGTAAAGTTAAGGGTTTCAGCACCGAGTATATAATATAAAACAAACTAAAATCCTCTTAAGAATTCCACCACTAAATCTTACACTAGATGTTAAGTCTCACTCTTAATCGCCAGCTTAGTATAAAATAATCCAGTACTTAATCTCGGTTCCAGTTATATATGTTTCAGTTATTATGAGGAAGTTATGAAGGGTTGAGAAACAACTGACACACATATGAGGCATGTTGCAACAGTAGTGTCAAGTTGACAATCATCACAAGAGACAGCGTTAATCACTGCTCTACATGTGATTGGCACCAGAGCAGCATGAGCAGAGCTATTTTAGTTCAAGTCTCTTTGTATTATGTTTGATAGTCATCAAATAGCTCTTGAGTGTCTCAGCCTTCATGCTCCTTATGGTCTTAATTATTCATAAAATGTTGCTTCATAAATAACATGTCATGTCTTTAATGATGGGAAAAATAATAGAAAAGTGTCATAAATTATGAGCTTTTAATATTTGAATGGCTTTTTTTTTTTTTTTTTTAAAGTCAGAATTTTATCACAGTCAATGCAATGCAGACAATGTGAATATTAACAGTGCATGGGATAGTTCGGATGGAAATATTAGCCAAACACTGGCCTGTAAACTGGCATATAATATTTCATTTGAAATTTTGGCAAATTTCTTCCTATCAGGCATCTGTAGCAGATGCACCTATTATCCACCTTCATGCTTTGATAGTGTCTATTTTAATTTGTACGCTTAAAAAAATCTGTTGTCCTATATTAGATATCTCATGCACATAAAGGCTATCATACATATACACAAAATTCTAATGGCTCACTTTTAAACAAATGAAAAGCTGGACTGAAAATGCTAACTGTGGTGAACATACATTCATATCTACTGTATCACAGTCAATGCTTTTTCATTGTAAGTGAGATTGTGGCCCAGATTCAGAATCAGCTTTTCCTATACAAATCTGCACTTTAATGCAACTAATGCTAAGTTTAGGTCTATCACATTTTTAAAGATTATATTCAAAAACAGCACTGGAATGGAAGATGTTGTGTGGCATAACATTTAATACAATAAATCAAAAATGCAATGTGTAATGACATAGAAATTGCTATAACATCACATAAATGTAAACTTTAAGCCTTCTTATTTTAATCTACTTAAAGACAAACAGTAAAAAATGTGGAATGTTTGAAACTTGAACTGTAAATTTCAGATTAGCACTGCACAAAAAATATGAAATAGTATTAAAAGATTGAAGGAAAATTTTAATTGACATCAAAATAATGAGTTTCGAAGGTAGAAGAACGGCAAGTTGGGACGAGATACCAAGGAATATACTGCATAAGAACATAAGAAAATGGGAATCTAAAAATTTTACAAGACTTCTTGGAAAACATCAAGTTCTTGATCCCAACATATTGAAGATTCAAGCTTTAGAGAAAGCCATCCATTGAAAAAGTCTATCACCAAGCCGTTGAGAGTGAAAAGGTACTTGGGTACTTATGGATGCAATCGTTTGTTTGAGTCTAATTGGTATGGAAATAGAGGAACAGTAAGATAATGTTTTTGTGGATTGTAAGATAAAGTCTTCCTGTTGTAAACCAGCATGTTGTGTTGTGCTTTATTTTAATGCACTTGCCCAGATGTTTGGTATCTTGTGTTCCTCCAAATGCAATGGCATTCTGGGTGTGTGTTCATGGTTTTTGTGTGTGTTCACTGCTGTGTGTGTGCACTTCGGATGGGTTGAATGCAGAGAACAAATTCTGAGTATGGGTCACCATACTTGGCTGAATGTCACTTCACTTTCACTATAACTAGTCTTGAATTTAATGTGATTCTTGTTGTGCAAAACACTAAGATGGTATGATGCCACCAAATTTGTGTTCTTTGACCCCTGAGGTGCATTCAAATTGATCAGTGAAAGTACGTTGTCATAGAAAGACAAAAAAAATTATAATTCAATGGCGCACCA
Organism: Carassius gibelio; assembly: GCF_023724105.1. NCBI lineage: Eukaryota > Metazoa > Chordata > Actinopteri > Cypriniformes > Cyprinidae > Carassius > Carassius gibelio. The sequence continues at coordinate 3,517,129 of NC_068419.1, read as the reverse complement.
ATCATTTTGGTAACTTCTATCAAATTATAACGACACAAATAGTCGGTCTGTAAAAATATCACTGGGTCATTAGTCATTAGTCAATCAATTTGAACACATCTCTAGATAGTCCAGTTATTCAAAGGCAGCTAGTGGGATTGATTTCTCACTCTACTTCTTGGGATGAAAAACCATTAGGGGGCGCTCTTCAATGCGCTGCCAGGGACTCTTCTTGTTCTCATCCTTATCATCCAAGTCGTTGTCATCTTCTGGGCTGGTGACAGAGTCACGCTGTGTTTCGCTGTTGCTACTACGTGAGCTGTTCCCCCGGCTTCGACCCCTCTTCGGCATTGAAGACCCCCTTGGATCCTCAGGACCGTCATCCAAAAGAGGGGTCAATGGGTTTTCCAGTGGTGAACTGGCTCCCATGCGGCTTACTCCTCCACTTAGGTCCAGAGGGTCATGGTAGGTTGGTTTGGAGTAGTGTTTCCCGCCTCTTGTACTGTTGGAACTGCTTCCTCCATGGCCCTTACGCCCGCTTCCATAGTGTTCCTCTTTGTTCTTGCGACTGGATGTGGACTTGCGCTCATGTTGGGTGGGTTGGAAACTTGTATCTATGTTACGGTCCTTGCTACTCCCGGCAGGAGCGCTCAACGTGCTTTGGGCGCTGTGGTTGCCACTATGTGTTCCACTGTGGCTGAGATCAGCACCAACATCTATGTATGAGTGGCGCACATGAGCATTGGCACGTCCATCGAGTGATATGAACCAAGCACGAGGGTGTTGCTTCACCCCCAGTTCCAGAAGCTTCTTCTCAGTGAGCGCTTGCAGCTCCCCGTTCATTTGGGAGATGGTGGAGTCATTAAATAAAACAGGTATGTGAACTGGTGCTGGTGTTCCACCGGGGGACCAAACACTCTCATCAGAGCCTGCTGGAGAATCACCTTGCTGGGCTTCTGCATGGCCTGAACCAGGGGTTTGGTTTTGGTGGTTTTGGCCTTGAATCCCACTGTTGGCACCTTGTGAACTGTGTCCATCACGGTCTGCTTGATTTGCCCCATCTTTACCCTGATCTGTGGCACCATACTCGGACGAAAACCTCATGTAGTGGGCCGGGATCACAAGAGTTGGTACCATGGAACGGTACATGTTCTCCTTCATCTGATCCAGTGAGCTGCAGAATATAATTTGACCTGGTTGTGTGTTGAGTGATGTTGGGCGAGCGAGGTGATCCGGCCCTTGCAGGACCTGCGAATACTCCGGTGGCTTGTCCACAATTGGTGGAGAGGGTGGGTCGGATGTGTAGCCCCGGTTATCATTGACAATGTGCCTCCGGCGATACTCGTTATCCTTGTCGTCAGGGCTATAGTTGCGTCCATAGTCATCATGTATAAGATTGCTATCCAGATTGCTTGTATCTGTGGAACGATGTACCTTCATGGGGAAACTCTCTGCATTCTTTTGGGCTCCTTTAGACTGCTTGGTCTTAGAGGAGTGCCGAAGCTTGTGGGTAGGAATGTGCCTGGTAAACTCATCCCGAGCACCCTTGAAGGCATGGGATGGGGATCCTTCGGATTTGTTGGCGTCCAAGTTGCCATTGGAGGAGGCAGATTCAACATGGCCACCACAGATGAGGTTCAAATGGGACATAGAGGTGCCTTGGTCCCGCTTGGATCCGTTCAGAGCTGATGGAGCTTGAACCTGTTTCTGCTGCCGTCGGGGCTTCAGACATCTTCGTCTGGAAAACGGATGTTGACATTTAGAAAAAACACTCTCAGTGAGTCATTTGCTGTAATCTTGTGAAATATAACTTATAATCAACCCAGGCTCAGAGGGAAAACATGCCTGTGGTGACAGTTCTTCAAAAGGGTATTATGTTGCTTCTTGCATGTTTCAAACAACTTTCAAAGTGAAATGCCCAGTGATAGGCACCAAAAGCACCATCAAAATAGAGGCATGTCTTTCCTCTGAGTCTATGCTACTTTTAAGTACACATAATTCAGACAAACTAGCACATACCTGCAATAATAAAGTAGAACACAAAGCAAGACTAGTACAAGCAAAGCAAGAGATCCCAAGATAGACAGGAGGAAGAAGGTATGGTAGGCAGTGATGTCCCTCAGGCCTGGGTGAGACAAACTTGAGCCTAGTGTTCAAAGATAAAGCCTGATTAGCATGTCTGCATGTAATTGTGTTTGAGTCAAGGAGGTACAAGTGTGTATATTGTTGCATGTACAAGTGCAATTGCATTCAAGTATGTTACTGTGTTCACAGTGTGTGTGTGTGTTCACTGCTCTGTTTGTGTGTACTTTGGATGGGTTAAATGCAGAGCACAAATTCTGAGTATGGGTCACCATACTTGGCTGAATGTCACGTCACTTTTTTCCACTTTTACCTGCTGAAGAACGGAAAGCTGCAATCCAGTAGCCAAGCTGGGAGGCAGTGAAGTCCCACGTGAGCTGTGATCCTTCTCGAGTGATAAATCCTGTTCCGTTTCGTACCCATAATCCTAGAGAGAAAATGCAAAGCATTATTCCCAAAAAGAGGAGCTAGCATTGACAGGGTTTATGCAGGATGTTCATGTTGCTTCCATTATACCAGATAGGACAATATTTACATAGTTACCAACACTATTTTTTGGTGCCTAAATCAGGTTGTGCGAACCTGTCTTGGTGTCGTACATCCATACAGGTATGCTGGTGGCAGATCGTATGCGAGTATCAGAAGGCAGTGGCACAGAGATGTGAACTGGCTCGCTGACCTCAACCGCTCGACCCTCACGGTCAAACAGTTGTGCGCTGACCGCTGCTATTGTTGTTAGATCTGTCCAGCCATTCTCTCCTCCTTAAAGCAATTTACACTGTTATAAATACACTGTATTATCTATTGCTATATATTTTTTAGTAAGTCTCTCCTTCATATATTTTTTTTTTTTTATGGAGAATTTATTATGGTTTAAATATTTAAATATCTTTATATAGAAATACTCTCGTATTTTTAATACCTGTGTTGTTGGGTTCCAGAGCGAGAGGGTAAGGAAATGAGTTAATTTCATTCTGGTCTCTGGCTGTTGTTAAAACTGCAGTCAGATCTGTGTAGGACGAGTTAAACTGTAGGCTCCGCCTTGGAACCTGCAGCCATGGCTGGCTCCGCCCACCTGAAATTAAAACAGCATAGGAAAAATGTGTAATGACTGTCAAGTAACATACATATGTACTTTTAGAGAAGTTAACTTATAAACTACGTAATGAATTGAAATGAAATAAATTTTTTTGAAAAATCAAAGGCACTTGTGGTGAAATTTGATGCATTTCACATTATTTGGAGCCTTGGAAGACACACAGAATTGTGCATTTTGTGGAAACCAACAATATTCTGATTGCATAACAGACTAAATTATTAAGCCTGGGAGCCTAAGTAGTGTATTCTGGAATATAAATATCTTATGCCAGTTTCCAATGTGTGTGTGTGTATAGGACATCTTTGCTTTGAATAAGTGACTGCAAAATTACTGAATGTAAGGTAATGATTGTGCAATGTAGCTGGGTTACCACTTAGGCAATTCACTTCTTTTGTTCTATTATTTTCTGAAATGCAAGCCTCTCCGAGGCGCATAACTGATAACCTTACAATAGATGCCTTCTATGCTGCAATAAACGTCCTATCATTACAGTGGAATTAGAGCAATTAGCAGATTCAGATGTCAAACGATTCTGTAATGGAATTAGAATATTTCTGCTGTTGCTATGGTGATAGCTGCAAAAAAAACTTAAGTGTCAGGATGACGTAAGCTGAAAGCCTGAATAGCAAAGTTTAAATCCAAAGATTCGATTTACACTTATGTGCAAAAATTGAATATCGCATAAAACACTTGCGAATAAAGAGAACAAAATCGTCACTTCCTGGTAAACTAGCACTAAATGCTATGCACATTTTTTCTTATCAGATAAAATGTACGCATTGGCTTTTTCTGCGCATTTTTAGAATTTTTACGCATCTTGGGATTTCCCATCCAGCATTTTTAATGCAATATTCCAAAATGCCCATAAAAATAGATGAATAGAAACACACAGTGGGTGAGAAGGAAAAACTACTTTGTTAAGGACATGCATATGCCAATTCTCACATTTTTGTACACCCAAAATAAGCAATAATAATAATAATCTTATATTTTCTGATAAGAATATTGTGATAATCATGCTTGTTTTTGTGTCTGTATATAAAGTTGTTTTAATGGTCATTGACGTTTTCTTACTCGGGGAGCCATGAAACACTTGGATGACATCATCGTATAGTATCAGTGTGCCGGGCTTCTGGGCCATCAGGTAAAGACTGACAGAGGCATATACTAACAGAGAGAAATAGAGATGTGTTAAAAAGATAGTTAATTAAAACAGAAATACAGCTTTGCTTTCTTTTTTGAACTGATTAATCATAAGTCTCTTTGATCTTTGTTTATACACCTCAGTTTTGGAGTGAACATGGCCAAAATTATGCACAAATAATGCATTTTTCACTCAAAAACTGAGATGCATAAGCTCAGACCAATGAGGTTTATACTTCAGTTCCAGAAGGAAATATAAAATCTCAGCTAATGCTAACTATGAGAAAACAGGTTGACAAAAAGATTGAATCCAAAAATTGGGAATAGAAATACCATAATAAGAAATTTACAAGCAAATTTTCAATAGGCCAGCCATTTTTTATAGGGAAAAGTAAATTGGGTAAAGTTTTTTCAGCACAGTATAAGGGTTAAGCATGACTAAACATTTTATATGAGTTTATTCAGCATCGCCTTTTACACTTAACACTTAATAAACAAAGTTTTAGGATTTTTATAAAATTTGAAAACAAAGAACGTTATGACATTAAATCAAGAAAAATAACATTCTGAACAAGATGTGACTTTAATATGCAGAGTTAATTCAGTTCACATTAGAGTTTACTCACAGGGTAAACGGCTGGCGTGCCATGGCACAGAGCTGGTGAGGTAATCTCTCTGAGATGCCGTAATGATTACCCATGTTCCCGTGCGGTACAGGAAGCTGACGACCTGCACGCCATCACTGCCTGCTTTGCTTTGTGCCAGCAGAGTCTGGTTCCCATGAACGGCAATAGCAGCATTAGCCAGGGGTGAAAGATCACCGCTGTCAAACACCTGGACCCTCACCTGCACCTCTGAAGGGGACAAAAACAAGTTCATATGATCAGATGCATGGCGAGAACGTCTTCAGACACGTTTGGATTCAAAAAAAATAAATCTATCATAAGATTCTAACCCAAAAATATGATAAAATAAAAGACCAAGTTCATATAGAAAGATCTGAACACAGACAACTGCATGGTTCTAATAAAAACATATCAGGTAACTCTCATATAGCATTCACAGCTCACTCTGAAACAATAGCATGCCATCATACAGAAGACAGCTGAAGTAATATATAAGCACACTTATACTGAGCTGTCAGTGCCTCAGGAAATCTCAGATTTGCATAATTGACAAATTGCTGTTTAGAAAGATTTCGCGCAGCCAAAAAGCTTGAGAAGGCTATGTCGAATTGTGATATAATTTGTAAAGGCTGATACTCAATAATATGCACTTATTGTTTCCTGTCTATAAAGCCATGCGATGCATTCAGTGTGAAATTGATATAAATCTGCGTTTCCGAGTTTGCGTTTAGCAATCATAGACCGATGCATACTAATGATACGATGTTGCAGTAGCATTTGTCTCGTTTGCTCGATGTTTTGGGCACAAAATAGCCCACCACTCCCTCATCCAGACCCGCTATGCGTCCCATTATTCTCTACTCACCGAGAGCTTCCCTTTCAGGGATCGATTTGCCATCTGTCCCTTTAAAACCGCACAAAAATATAAAAAAGAAAAAACGAGGGACGAAAAGGGACGGCATCTTGAAAGCTACATCGCTGTTTCCACCTCGTCAGCCATATGTGTGTGTGTGTTTTCAGACATGGTTGCCAGCATCCTTCAGTGTGATGCGGGATGCTGCGTTGCTGCCGCCTCTCATTGTCAGTATAAAACGAAAACAGCGCCCCCGCGTGGACAAACAGGGCGGTACGTTTGATTAAACCCACAGCAATTTTGTAGTACCTAACTATTTGTTTTAGGAATCTGTTCTGATTACATATAGATAAGACCGCGATAAGTTGGAGGTCGTGTCAGCAACTGTAACGGAAGTTCTGAGTCAAAGTCCACACTAGAAGTGATTTTGGTGTCAAATGCCTCAATAAAAACTTTCTTAAAGGAATAGTTTACCTGAACTTTAAGACTTTATAATTGGAAATTGACTCACCCTTGGGCCATCTAAGATGTAGAGGGGTTTGTTCCTTCATGGAAACAGATTTGGATAAATTTGGCCGTATGTCACTTGCTCACCAATGGATCCTATGCTGTGAATGGGTGCCGCCAGAATGAGAGTCCAAACAGCCAAAAACATCACAATAATCCACACCACTCCAGTGCATCAATTAATGTCTTGTGGAGTTAAAAGTTCAGTTTGGAATAAACAAATCCATCTTTTATGTTTTAACATCCTTTAATATTGCTTTCTCCAGTGAAAGAGTTTGAATCATGAGAGAAATATGCAGAGATCAAGCACCATATATGCCACAGCAGTCCAAAATTGTTTTATAAACAAATATGTATGTTGACTTTGATTTGTGAGGACAACAAGGGATATACTTTTTCATTATTAATATTTGAAAAATATTAAATGATGTACTGGAGTGGTGTGGATTACTTGTGGATTACTGTTTATTGTGTGATGTTTTTAGCAGTTGTTTGACTCTAATTCTAACGGCACCCATCCACTGCAGAGCATCCATTGGTGAGAAGTGATTTAATGCTACTTTCTCTAAATCTCTACCCATGAAGAAACAAACTATGTCTTTGCGGATCTTGGATATTTTTTAATGGATACAAAGTTCTTCAGTGCACGTGATCAAAATAAACTACTGAATCTTTTCTTCAGAACAACTGTGTGTGTGTTTGAATTGCGGTGCAGGGAAATAATCTACACTGTAGACAATCATCAGAATAAATAGAACAAATTTAACACTAGGTCCAGATTCATACAACACTCCACATTATGAACATCTTGACTTCAGTAAGTGTGGGAAAGGTGACAGATTCTGATTAAACAGTGTGGTAGAACCTGTTCATTGCTGTCCCACAGTTGTGAAATAGGTCAAATGAACATCTTATTATAAGACCAGAGTGTGGATCGAGGGGCTGGGTGGTCTTTTCCCACTTCTACGCTTGAAAATGAATCCTTAAGAAGGATTAACAGCGAACCACAACCAATCTGTGCTTACGTCTGTAGTAGTAACTTTACATAACACTTTAGCATTTTCGGTTTTTGTCCAAGTGCATCCAGAATTTTCATTTCGGTGCATATTGTAGTTTATTTGACTTGAACTGATTTATATGTCTGCAAAAGTAATATATCAATTAATTGTATTAATTAATATTTTATTACAAATATTTAATATATTTCATGCAATTGCTGATATTTTATATGTAAGCATTTCTGAATAAATGTTTTACCTTGAAAACATTCAAATATTTCTTAAAACATGTATTTAAGGAGCAAGGAAATTATTTTTCTACTTTTTACATAAATGTTTAGTTCACTTGACATTTTTTTGAGTCATTACATCAAAATATTTATGGAAAGTGTTATCAATGTTTTATAAAACTGAAGGAAACTAGCATTGTAGGAAACTAAAACTTTAGCATAATAATACGTTTCCATGACCAGGGCACATTTAATTAAACTAGATTTTTTAAAGATTCTACTTTTTATCATCTCAGACATCCTTATTTAATTAACCCACATATGTATGTTGATATGTATGTAACATATAGAGAAACAAAGAAATACAAAATAAGCAAATAAATAAAATTAGAAGATAACAAATGAACTAAATTGACCACCTATAATAAAAGTATAGGTTATATATGACGTAGAGGAAATGGTTATGCATGAATATTTACCTCTGCTTGATACTAATACTAAATAATTTGCAGATTCCTGTTTGTTTGTTAGAAAATATATCATGCCCAGCTTTCAACTTTGTTTTGAAAATGTTTTATTTGGTTTTTACACTTATGACATGTCATTCTATAAGGAATACTATTTGATTAATTTGTTTTTAACTTTTGCGGGCAAAGTTAAGTATTTATAAATGCAAGTATGGCAATTAGAAAACATTGTTTCTTATTTTGAAATCAGAAGTTAAGCAATACCTAAAATCTATTTACAGTCTGATAAACAAGAAAGCTGTTAAATGTATTAATGTATGTAGACATTTATATTTTTGATGGAAATTATTAATTTTTTTTTGTATTTTTTTTTTCTTTGTGTTCACCCCCTGGCTACTGTAAAATGTTTTCTTTAAGTGATCTAATAATAATATTAAAAAATATATATATATATTATTTTTTTGTTGCGTTTTATTCTCCCCACTCCACACCCAAACTCAAAATGTAAACCATGTCACTGATGCTTGGCCGTAAGCCTTGATTGACAGCCGTGACGTCCAATCACAGCGAAGGCTCCGACGCCTTGCGCGGCATTCTATCCGCTGATTTGCCAGTCCGCTCGTCAAGCTGCACCACGCACACGTCAGCAGCTCTCTAACCAATCACAGCTCACTTCCGAGCCGCTGGTTTCTCCGCCCTTTTCGCTGTATCTGTTACATTCTTTCGCAGTTTGTATCAAAGGTACTTACAGTTACGCTTCATACCAGTGAACCCCTTAGCATCTATATTGGGGTTATTACGCGCTTATTTGTCAATTTTTTTTTGTGTTTATGTTCCTCAAAAGCCTAAGGGAGGAGAGGAGTCAGTCACTTTGTTCCCGTCATCAGTAAACAGCAGGTAACGTTAGGAATGATGCTTTCTGACACTGTGATGCTAATCTGAGGCGGATGGTCTGTGTGTGCTGGAGACGATGGATGATGGATATTTGTGGGATGTTTATTAAGATTACGCTTTTTATAGCTGGTATGGTTAAGCATCATCCGCTATTGGCCTTGGGCATGCTTAAATGTACGTTTCCATCTCTATTTAATGACACTGGACTCCCAGTTTAGCAGCATGCTGTCATTTTGATCTTATAAAGCTCCCCACATGTTGATCAAGCGCCGTTTATATTGGCAGTGTGTTGTGTTTCTAGGTCTGTGTGTCTTACAGTTTTTTTATTTTTAGATCAATATCGGTGATTAATGATTAACTGTTTTGTTTTGCAATAGACCCTTTTATAAAAAAAAGGCCAGTGTCTTTGTAGGAGGGTTTAAATGTCGTTTAATCGATAAACCCTTGCTAAAGTCTAGCACCTGTTCGTCTTGTTACTTTTTTATTTTTTAGTGTTTGAGTATTGCTTTATTGTTCCAAATGACAACATTTCCTCGATCTAATGCAACCTATGTGAATTAATTTAAGTCGTTTTTTTAATTGGGTTAAAGGTCATTCAATTCATCTCTGTGCAGCGCCCTCTTCCGGTCGTTTGTGAAAGGGCCTCATTTGCATATTTTCTTGAGTTTGATTTAGTAATAGAAAGCGGTGTCCCATAGGCTGATCTGGGATTGTGTATTTGCATACACAAATTTTGAACGTACTTTCTTATTAGAACTTTGATTAATGTTTAGTATTTTTTTTCCTGAGGTTGTGTATGGAGTTGAGCATGGTATTACTCTAAAAACATGCTTTGATGTTCATGACTCAAAAATCCATGATATTAAAAAATTACAAATTAAATCCAAATATGACTCATTTTAACCCAACATACTTATGTTTAGTGTAGTTTTTTAATAATATTTATATTTAATTAATATTTAGAAGTTTATCATATTTTCGTTTTCATTTAGACAGTTTTAGTTTTTTATTATTTACATTTAATTTATTTTAATTTTACTCAACAATATCAATGCTATTTGTTTATAAGAATTGTTTATATTCAAGTGCAAATGCATAGGTATTTAGATTATTTTAATAAAAATCTTTGACAATGTAAAGCTTCTTTTGCATTGCTTCTTTTTGCATTCTTTTGCCAAACCTCTGTGCATCACTGTATATATGAAGAGGATTGTTGATGAACACTGTAACTGTGTTTTGGTTGAGCAGACTGGTAGTCATGAGGGAACCCTTTGCTCCTGGTTTCCATAACAACACTGTTGCCATAGATACATCTTGTCTGGATGTAGATGTGGGAGTGATTTTATTTATTTATATGTTTTATTTATATATAAAGTCTAAGTGTCTAGTCTGAATGAGCAATGAAAGCATGACAAGGCTGGATAAAGGCAGAAAGGAGAAGAGATTTGAAGGAAGTATCCCCTCATTTACACAGGCTGGAAGCAGACTCCCGTAGCTGTTGATCGGTTTTATAGGCATAAAATGAGCCCTTAACAGAAACGTCTGTATCAGCACTCACTGCTTTTGCTTTAATGGATCATAACTCAACTTGTTGATTTATAATGGATGCTGGATGGGGTTCAACTAAGTGTAAGTGAGATAAAGCGATGGACGTCAAGGGCTGCAATCATGCACTAAGTACTGTACCTTTGCTGCAGGGAAATTTGAGCTGCTGTTTTTATAAGCTTCTGTCTTTGTCTCACACTCTCTTTAGAAATGGCAGAAGCCCATCAGGCCGTGGCGTTTCAGTTCACTATCACTCCAGAGGGGATCGACCTTCAGCTTTCCCATCAGGCCCTGAGACAGGTCTATCTGTCAGGCCTCCGCTCCTGGAAGAAACGGGTCACACGGCTGAAGGTAAACTAAACTTACATTATACTGTACGTACTAACAGCTTTAAAGGTAACATGAAGTGCTATTTGCAATGCATTTAATATCCTTTGTGATGAAATTTATGTGAGAAATTGCTTGTACTATATATGCTATACTACGATATATATATATATATATATATATATATATGTGTGTGTGTGTGTGTGTGTGTATATATATATATATGTATATGTGTGTGTCAAAAAGTTTAAAAGTTTATTTTTATATTTGTTTATAAAACAAATATTTATAAAAACAAACATTTATTTATGTAAAAATAAAATGCACAATAAAATCTTTATTACAAAAGCAATTTTCATTTTTATTTATTTTGTCATCTATTAAACAGTCAATTTTATACTTATTTATGTTTATGCAATAGTGCATTTAATGTTGATAACGCATCGGATTGGTTATTAACACATTTATTTTTGGATAAAATTCACAACAAACAATTAAATGCACAATAAAATCTTTATTACAAAAGCAAATGACATCTTGATTTTATTTCATCACCTATTAAATCCGTCAATTTTGTACTTATTTTTATGTAATAGTATTTTTAATGTTGCTGATGCATCTGTATACTTGATTATAAAATACACATTTATTTATTTAAGGATGAGATGCACAAATGAAAAAATAAAATATGCAATCATTTATTTATTATAAAACCAAATAGCTAATTTAGATTTTATTTTGTCATCTGCAAAGTCTGTTTATTTTTGTGCATGTAATAATGTGTTTAAAGTCGATAATGCATTTTCTATTTGATTATAAAATGCATTTATTTTAGAATTATATACACACATGAACACTAAAATGAGCAATATAGGCTCTTTTACAAAAGCAAATAGCTCAGTTAGAAATTTTGTATAATGTTTATTGTCACACGTTCCCCAGCTGGATTTCGTAAAGTGTCTTTTGTTTATGCTGGAGATCATTCCTCATTTTTTCCCCTTGTGTTTGTTTACTCTTTCTCTTGTACAGAACAACGTGATCACTGGTGTGTATCCTGCCAGCCCGTCCTCATGGCTGTTTGTTGTCATCGCAATCCTGGCCACCATGTACACACGCTCGGACCCTTCCATGGGCCTCATCGCTAAAATCCAGGAACATCTGCCAGTCGGGTAATCGAGGTCACATTACCAAAGGGAAATCTGATCCCTTGCTCTTTAAAGAGAGAACTAGCAAAACAAATGAATTATCTGCAGTGTGAACCGCTTCAGTGGCTCAAACATACACTGAAACATTTGTCATCCTCTTATGTAACTCACATTGAAACTTAAAAAAATATGGGGTTCCCACCCATGAACTTATAAACACATTCCCAAAGAGGGTGTACCTTTACACACCTTCATTCAGATGCTTTCAGACAAAAGCAAAAGAGTTATTCTACAGAACAGATGTTATTTTGTGTCCCTCATATGTGTGTGACAATGACTTTAATAATAAATAGCTGGTTTTAACTTTTGTGTGATTTAATATAAAAAAAAATCTAAATATATTAACAATAATCCAGTCATTTTAATTTAATAAAATGTTTTCGCTACAAGGAGCACTGTGTTTTGCAGTTGTTGTTTTTTTCATCTCTATTAGCATTTCCGATTAAAACATATTTGGAAACAACAGCTAGCATTAAGACATTATTCTTTCATCCATTCAAAAGTTTGAAGCAATATGTTTTTTTGTTGTTGTTGTTGTTGAAGAATTTAGTACTTTTATATAGCAAGTATGAGGAAAAGTGACGATAAAGACATTTATAATATTACAAAAGATTTCTGTTTGAAATAAGTGTCCTTTTGAAATTTCTAGACATCAAAAAGCAACTGTTTTCAGCATTGATAATAATAAATGTTTCTTGAGCAGCAAATCAGCATATTAGAATGATTTCTGAAGAATCTTGTTACACTGAAGACTGGAGTAATGATGCTGGAAATACAGCAAAACATCACAAGAATAAATTGCATTTTAAAATATATTACAATAAAAATAATAATAATATTTTAGAGTATTACTGCTTTTTTTGACCAGATAAATACAGCCTTGGTGAACATAAAATAATTATTAAAAAAATGTGTAAAATAAAATAAAAATCTATCCCAAGGCTTTTGAATAGCAATGTACATATTTATTTTTTGTTTTGTTTTTTGTTAATGCAATGTCTGATTTTAAAATGGGTTTTGAAGGATGAATTTTGAGATTTTATGTTTTCAAGTGATATATAACTTCTGATGATTTCTAAAATGTGATAGAGAAAAAGGCATCGAGGAAGTCTTTTTTTTAAACAAAGGTCAAAACTCCTTTTGTAATGTAGATTTCTGAGGGTGCACTCTTGTCATAAATTGATCTATTACTTTTCCTACATAATTTTTAACAAAAAATATTGGTATAATATATATTTGGGAGTCTTAGACCTTTCCAACGATATATAGTTTGTCAAGATTAGATTAAATTTGATTGTAATATAGTATAGTCAACGTAGGTGTCCCGTATACGGGACGGGGTGACATTTAACAAGTTAAAAATAAATTTAGTTGTTTCTCCAGTCTTATTTTCCTTTTTAAAATAATGATTTACTACTTAAAAAAAACTGCCATATTGAATATATCATACTTTTAAGAAGATAACTTATGGACAGGACACTTTCAAGGACGATATTAAAATATCTGATCTGATTTTGCATAATAAACAAAATGAATCATCTAAAAGTTCAATGAAAGTGAACACTTAAATACATTATTTGTCTGATATGATATTTAAAATCTTTCAAAAATGTGCTTAAAAAATCAGACTGCATCTGTTTTCATAGAGTGTCCCATCAACTAATAAAACATTATTTACAGTATTGCATACAGCAGTGTAATATAGTGTCTCTTTGTCTGTAGAGATTCTCTGAGCATTCAGTGCCGGACGGTGGTTTCTGCCGTGTTGTTCAGCACTCTGCTCTGGTTGTTGCTGATCTTCACCATGAGGCTTTGTCTGAAGCAGTTACTGTCGTATCACGGCTGGATGTTTGAACAGCATGGGAAAGTGTCCAACACCACCAAAGTCTGGGCGGTTAGTACAGTCCTATTACCAGACACACCTAACCTACAACCACCCGACCTGTTACGGTGAATAAAGGAGAAGTTTGGACTTTTGCAGCTTTGGTGGAGTCAGTGTGTTTGTGCCGGGCTTTGAGGGAACCATCCTACAAATAATTTACTCATGCATAATTGTCAATGCATAATAAACTGTATTGAAGAGTATTTTAATTTCATCAAAATCACACACTTTACCAATTATGCTTGTTTTCAGGCCATGGTCAGGATCTTCTCAGGCAGACAGCCTCTATTGTACAGTTACCAAGGATCTCTGCCCAACCTGCCTGTTCCAGCAGTGAAGGACACTGTTAAGAGGGTGAGATCATAATGTCGTCATCACCAAACCACTTTATATGGGGGATTTTTTTTTATTTGTTAACATTCTCTCCTGCTTACAGTTCCTGGAGTCTGCACGTCCACTGATGAGCGATTCTGATTATGAGAAGATGACGACTCTGGCCAAGGAGTTTGAGAGCAGTCTGGGAAACCGCCTGCAGTGGTACCTCAAGCTGAAAGCCATGTGGGCATCCAACTATGTGAGAGCAAACAGCAAACCATACTCAAAAACTTCACAAAATGCCTGTCAATCGTCTATGCAACCTTAAAAATGCTTCCCTAATCTTACATTAAACAATCAGTTTTTTTTATATATAATAATAATAACCTTATTTAAAAAATATATACATTTTATTTAAGTAACTTCAAATAAGCATGTAATGCAAATATCATTATAAGAAATTCTGTGTGGAGCTTGCCCCTGATCCGTGCCATGTTCTCACATTTTTTCCCCCTTACCTGTTTGCAACTCTGTAATATTTCAAATTGATCAAATATTAAGTTTAATATGGGCATCACATACCAAATTAAAGGTTATACAAGGAGAGGATAGGCTTACATTTATATTTTATTTAGAATAGATAGTGTCTTAATAAGCAGAGACAAGGAATTCAATATTTATTAAATATTTAATTTAAAATGGGCATTACATAAGCAAAAAAAAAAAAAAAGAATAAATAGTGTGCTAATAAATCAAGGAGTTTAATATTTAATTTAATACTTTAATATTATTATTTAATATTAATTTTAATTTAATTTAAACATATTAAAATGAATATAACATTTAATAATAATTTAATTAATTTAATTTCATGTTGACTTGATAATCATATTTTGCTAGTGGGTTTGAACTGTAGGATGGTACAAAGATTTCCTAACCATTTTTTTCTTGCGCTTGCATCTTCAGGTCAGTGATTGGTGGGAGGAGTATGTCTACCTGAGGGGGCGTGGCCCAATCATGGTCAATAGCAACTATTATGGAATGGTACGGCTCACAGATGCATAAACAAGTTCTAAAGTGATATTTTCATATTCAAGTCTCTTGAGTCCTTCTCTTTCATCTTCAGGACTTCCTTTATGTGACGCCTACACCGATTCAAGCCGCGAGAGCAGGAAACACACTGCATGCCTGCCTCTTGTACCGCAGGAAACTCAACAGAGAGGAAATTAAACCTGTGAGTCCACATTACAGCGCTGACAGATGCTATCGGGCGGGGGGGGGGGTGAAAGTCTGGCCACCCCGAGCGATGACAGAGATTGATTGCAGAGCTGTTTTTAGCTGTGCATTGAACTTTGTTAGGATATGGATGGTTGATGGAGACTGTGTGTGAATAGAGAAGACCCGCAGGGCTCTGTGTCCTGAGTCTGTGTTTGGCATATTTGCATTAAAGAGAACATAACTGGAAAAAATGTATTACTACAAGTATACTGTGCTTTGTATATGTAATTTTATACAACATAAAACATCCTCAAGAGTTTGGTTAGATTTTTTTTTCGGTTTGAACTTAACTTGAGTCCAATTAACATACAATATTAATCAGTTTAGGATATTACATGAATTTATATATCATCATATTAGCAATCTGGCCCATATTGATAATCAAACTTTTAAACTATGCCACGTGGAGTTTAGATACTGATAACAGGTCACTTACATATCATTTACAGCATTCTTAAAGGAGTAGTCCAAACTAAAATATTGTAGTAACAATGAATATTGTTTTTAAATAATATTTTTGGTTGGACTGTCCCTTTAATTGTGTAATTAAAACTACGTTTTGGTTACTTTGACTAAAAGTGTAACTCTGTCTTTTAGAGTCGCGTGCCAGTTTTAAATGTTCCTTTGTGTGCCGCTCAATGTGAGAGGATCTTCAACACCACACGCATTCCAGGAGAAGAGACGGGTAAGCCAAGAACAAATAGCAGTATTGAGAAATATTATTACAGTTTTAAATAACTGTCTTTATTTGTATTTATATGTCAACATGTAATTTATTTCTATGGTCAAAGCTGAATTTTCAGCTTCATTCCTCCAGTCTTCAGTGTCACATGATCTTCAGAAATCATTCTGATATACTGATTTGGTGCTTATGCAACATTTCTTACCATCAATGTTTAAAACAATTGTGCTGCTTCATATTTCTGTGGAAACTGATGCATTTTTTCAGGATTCTTTGATGAATAGAAAGTTTAAAAGAACAGCATTTATTTCAAATAGAAGTGTTTTGTAACATCTTTGCAACGTCTTTACGGTCACTGATCAATTGAATGCATACTTGATGAATAACAGACAACTAGGTTTATTAATCTAAATATACAGTAGTCAACGTTTGAAGAAGATCAAAAAAAGTTCATCAGACTTGTCCTAAGAACAAGAGCTCATTTTGGTTTTTAGGTTTTAGGAAAACTTTGATGAAAGGTTTTGATCCTCAAAAATACATATTATATACTTTTCTTTATATATGTGTATATGTGTGTATGAATATATGAATATACATACACATATGTATGTGTGTGTGTATGTATGTATGTATGTGTGTTTATATGTGTGTGTGTGTGTGTGTGTGTATATATATATATATATATATATATATATTGTTACTGTTACTAATATACTGTTTATTTGTTCTTTCCTTTAATAATCTCTTTAAAATAACAGTTCAAAAGTTCAAAATGTAAATTTTTCAGTCTTTCCTCCACCACATTTCCTCATACTTTCTAGGATGAAAAGATGTTTGACTTTAGTCTTTTCCTGGAAGTGTCAAGTAAAAACACGTCTTACTGTACCGTATAAACATTCACACACACCCTGGACAGACCTGGTTTGTACCGTACACACAGACTGGCCCCAGTCAAACCCACTCAGATCAGATGTGTCCTCCTCTCTGAGAATCTTCTAATTAATTTTTGGCATCATTTGCAAGTGTGAACGGTGAGCATTGGTGTTCATTTACTAGTTTTCTGTGTGTATTTAGACTCCCTGATCCACTGGCAGGACAGCGAGTATGTGGCGGTGTTCCACCGAGGCCGTTATTTCCGCCTGTGGTTGTACCACGCCGGCCGCATGCTGTCTCCCAGAGAGATCGAGCAACAGATTCAGCGTATAATGGACAACCCATCACCCCCAGTGCCCGGAGAGGCTAAACTCGCGGCTCTGACGGCAGGAGACAGGTACATACATGTATAAAATACCTTAATATATTAATGTGTTTTAGTATCATTGAGAGAATGTTTTTCTTGTAGAATAGATTTATTTTGTATTTTCAGTTTCCATTTTAATTTGAGTAAGTTTTAGTAATTTAGTTCTGCTTTTGTCTTTTTATTAGTTATTGTTTTTTTTTTAATTGTTTATAGTTTATTCATTTTTGTTTGAACTATTTCGGTACATAAATTTTAACTGAAGTTTCAGTATTTCACATGCATTTATATTAAGAATCTTTCTTGATGATATAAATCTGTATATTACGGAAACCCTCTCTAGATTACTTTTTTAAATTCTTGCTACAAAGCTCAGATGTTTGAACTTCATTCCCAGAATCCCTTGGGCTCAGGCCAGAAAAGAGTTCTTCAGCTCAGGAGTGAATAAGAGATCTCTGGACTGCATTGAGAAAGCGGCGTTCTTTGTTGCCCTGGATGACGATGAGCAAGGCATGAGGGGAGATGATCCTGCTGGCAATTTGGATCGCTATGCCAAGTCCCTTCTGCACGGCAAATGCTACGACAGGTGAGATGATTTTCAGTCCAAATTTGTCCATCGGTTACGTTTTTAAACATTCTAAATGTTGACTTAATTGTCAATAGAATAAATAGTCTTGTAGATTTGTCTTTACTGAGTGTTTGTGTTTCAGGTGGTTTGATAAGTCGTTCACTGTGGTGGTGTATAAGAATGGGAAGAACGGCCTCAATGCTGAACACTCCTGGGCAGACGCACCTATAATGGCTCACGTGTGGGAGGTGAGAGACAGAATGAGAGAAAAGAGAGTCTTCTTTAGAAAATACAGAAATGAATGAGTAACATACCAGATAAGCTCATTAATGATGCTTGTCGTTCAAAGAACTCTTTTTTGTCTCAAGCATAAGACTTCATAGTCTAGTTTGAATTAAATATTCTTACATAATAGGGATACAATGACAGCACTGATCAGATAGTTATTTTGTCAATGTTATGAAAATTCTGTTCTATTTTGTATAAAAAAAAAAAAAAAAAAAAAAGGAAAATATAAATTGATCGTTTTACATCCTTCAAGGGAAATTAGGCATCACAACATTATAATGTACAGTATAAAAAAATTGATATTAATTTAGACTACATTCACCACATTATACACCTATTTATGATTGTACAAATTTTTTACGCAAGTTTAAGAGGATAGTAAAGGTAATCTAAATGTGAAAATAAAGACTACTAAAATGCGTCATCAACCCATTTTTTTATAATAAAATTTTTTATTTTAATTGGCTTTTATTTTTATTTGTTCAGTTTTCTTTAGTTTTAGTGATATTGTATGCTTTTGTCCATTTTTTTTAATTATTAAATCACTCTCTTCAGGTCTTTTCAGTAATTTTTTCAAAGCAACATGTATTGGTTTGTTTTTCATGTAATTTTTATTTTATTGAATCTTAAGTTCCAGTAAATATTTTAATAGTTTTAGTTAATAAAACTAACACTGCTATCTGTTTGGTTAGACTAACCCTTTAAGTTTAAATAACATTTTCATTATTCTTTTGCTGACTTGCATTATTATTCATTAAATGCAGTATAGTTGTTGTTGTTGTTATGTTTTCAAACACTGCGGTCTCTCTTTCTGTCTAAGTATGTGATGACCACCGATAGTTTCCAGCTGGGTTATACTGAAGAAGGTCACTGTAAAGGAGACGTGGCCTCCTCTCTTCCTCCACCTACTAGACTGACCTGGGACATACCTGCAGAGGTACAAACACACCGTCACATCTTCTAATGTTTACAGATATGAGTATACGGTGACCGCTAATGGACACACTGAATAATTAATCTTCCTGTATGTGCATTTAGTGTCAGGAGCGTATCGAACGTTCTCTCGCTGTGGCACAGGCTCTAGCTGATGATGTCGACTTTCATGTGTTGCCAATTCAAGAGTTTGGCAAGGGTGACATCAAAAAGTGTAAAATCAGCCCGGATGCCTTCATTCAGATTGCGCTACAGTTGGCCTATTATAGGGTAAGATTAAACCCACGTAACACACAAAACCACATGTAGTGAACTCCAATAGTTCACACTAACAGAATGTGTAGAATTACATTAATAATTAATATGATCAGGTAACGCTTCACAAACAGTGTGGCACAATACATTTAGTTTTCATATTTTAACCCTAGATCGTTTTTTATATGAGAAACTTTAAAGACTTTAAAGGCGTTAACATGATAGTAACCTGCTAACAATGTGTTAAAATATGTTAGAAGCTTACAAAACTTGCTAAAGAAAAAGTAAAACATATTTATATTGTATTAAAATATAAACTTGACTAAATAATTGATAAAACAATAATATTCTTTCGTTCTTGTTCCTTCCCCACATCCAGAATCGAGGCACGTTCTCTCTGACCTACGAAGCGTCTATGACCCGTCTGTTCCGCGAGGGCCGGACCGAGACGGTGCGTTCCTGCACCAGCGAGAGCTGCGCCTTCATCAGAGCTCTGGAGGGAGGAGAGGTAACCCATCCACTCATACATCAACATATCGATGAAGAACAGCTACATGCTCGGATCTTGTTGTGACATAAACGTTTGTTAAATGCTGTTAAATTAAATTGCCATGAGGAACCCAGGTTATGATGGTAGCCATAAAAAAATGCATTCAAATACTGTAAACGCTATAATTTTCCCAATTTAATGCAATAATGAATGTAGGTTTATATTGCGTTAGATTACATTATTTCACACTGTATTGCTACATTTAAGAACAGTTAGGTCACAAATCAAATATAAATTCAAACACAAGTGCATATTTGAACATCTCTTTCTCTGTGACTGTAGAGTAAGGAAGTGTGTCGGCGTCTCTTCCGCACGGCGGCTGAGAAACACCAGCATCTGTACAGGATGGCAATGACAGGAGGAGGAATAGACAGACACCTCTTCTGTCTCTACATCGTGTCCAAATACCTGGGAGAGGAGTCCCCTTTCCTTAACAAGGTGTGTGACACACAGTTACTATATATCTGCTCAACAGGGAAGTTTAAGTGATTTTTGCTTCCTTGCAAATGCCCTTGCATAAATGAAAGAAACAATTGTGCAAAGAAAATTTCCTCATTTTTTCTTTCACAATTTCCTCTTTTTTTTGCATTCATGACAGTTCTCATTACCGTTATAAAAAAAGATTTCATTCTTGCTACTGAAATAATACCTATGCAAATAAAACAATTATTATTTTATTAAGTGTGTGTGTGTGTGTTTTCTTCAGGTGCTTTCAGAAACATGGCGTCTGTCCACCAGTCAGACTCCTCTCCAGCAGGTGGAGCTGTTTGATTTCGTTAACCACCCTGACTACACCACCTGCGGTGGAGGATTTGGCCCGGTCAGAAATATTCATGCAAATTCACAAATTCAGTTTTTCTTTTGTGTGCATTTCATTTATTTTCCTTTGTGTGCTCTTGACAGGTTGCAGATGATGGTTACGGAGTGTCTTACATCATCATCGGAGAAAACATGATCAACCTGCACATTTCCTGCAAACACTCATGTCCTCAGACTGTTAGTACACCAACATCTGCTTTTTTCCATCTCCAATATCCTAAAACTACAGAAAATGGAAAAATTGAGACTAGTAAACTAATTGACAGAATGCCTTTTTTTTTTAAGTTGGTTAGGATCTAAACTACAATAAAAACCATTTCAATATTGTTTGTGGTATTTAAGGTAAATAAAGGTGAAAAATGAAATATAAAGGTTAAATGGTTATATGTAACAAAATTACTAAATCTTAAGCTGAAAATATACAAATAAAAGCTCATAAAATATAAATAGGCCTAAATATTATAATAGTACGCACTGAAAGAAAAAGACTAATCGCATATTGTATTTAAATATTATAATGAACTGTACAAATTACTAACTTAAAATTAAAACGGAATTGAAAGTAAATGGTAATATATCAATAATATTAAAGAATTAATTAAATGCTAAAAATATAAAAATAGACTTTCATAATATTTTGTTTCATACATACTGCTTGCTTGGCTGCTTGGTTTTATATATATATATATATATATATATATATATATATATATATATAGAAATAAAATAAAAACAATGAATAATTTAGGTTTAGGACAACATTCAATTTTCATTTTGTGTGAAATATCTCTTATAAAACATTTATGAATTTCTTTACGATGCTACATGTGGTTATGGCAGTGTTTAATGAAAATTATGATTAATATCCTTTCTGAATTGCAGGATTCTCACAAGTTTGGAGCTGATATCAAGAAGGCTTTTGAGGATCTTCTGGAGCTGATGTCACCAGAGAAACTAGACCCGTCCAAAGCTGAGCAGAACCACTCGAAGAAAAGCAAAAAAGATCTGTAGAGGTCGAACCGAAAAGGCCCATGACGGTCAGAAGAAGACACGAGGTCACATAGAACTAGAAAGTAGTGTGTTTGTGTGTGTGTGTTCGTTTGAATGGATGTTTGTTATTACATACTGTACAAACATGCATTCATACATTCCATGCTTGCTGTAGAAATCGATGCCATGAAGCCATGAAACAACATGATGGTGGAAGCTGCTTCGTCTAAAAAAAGTATTAGTTTAATAAATGTATGAAAGAGCATTAAAAGCAAGAGATAGCGGAAAGCCTTTCGTGTTTTCCAGAAGGACCAGTCCGTTTAGATTTAATTTGGTCCTCATTTTTAAATCTAATGAAGAATTGAAATGATTAGCGTCTAATGGTTACTGATCTGACCAGTTAATGTAATGGTTGTAGGTTCATTAAAGGTAAGCTTGAGCGAGGATCTCAGTAATGCATCACCTCTGTTCCTTCTGATGAAGGCACTTCACTGCTCTTACAGGACCATAAATCACATCCAAAAAATAACTCCTCATCTGAACTGGATATTTTGAGGTGTTAGAATAACTTGACTTTGGACTAAAATCCTGTGTCATTTTACTTGAAACCCAGAGCAGATGTATATTTACGATTTCAGTGACTAATGACTCAGAATATTACATGTGACTGCAGTTTTAATGTGATTGTCCAGATACATTGATTTGTTGATCTCACTATTAAGTCTATTAATTTTAACTGTTTTTTTATTATTATGTAAATGTACTCTTTTTCTTTGTTTCTTTAAGTTAATATAAAATAACTTAATAATTATTCACAATGTATTTAGCAAGCTTAAATATGTGTAATAGGCAAAAAGAAAGCAATGTCCTGAGAAGAAATCATTTACGACAAAACAGATTTCTGTTATTATCTCAGGTGTTTCAAATACTTGATTTAACTTCAAAAATAAATCAAGGCCAGTCACTTGCAAATAGTTCCTGTTTACTTGTATCCATAAGAGACGTCTCCTATAGTACAAAATCTGATATGATTTTAATTCTAAATAGTGTGAACTTGGAATTAAATGATGTGGTTAACCTCCTAATGAACTGATTAAATTGCATTAGGATGCTTTCAAAGCTAAATGTGCTCGTGATTATAATGCAGTTAATATTAATACTAAACCATTTATACTAAACTTTTATTTTTTAAAAAGTAGAAAATTTAGGAGTGTGATTTAAAGGAAAACTTCATTCAAAAAAGATGATTTTCTGAGAATTTACAGGTCATCAAAGATTTAGATGAGTTTGTTTCTTCTTCGGATTCAGAGAAATTTTGCATTCCAATACTTGCTTGGATCATCTCCAAACATCGCAATAATCCCGAAATAATCAACAAGAACGTAAAAGTTGTGTGTTTGTAATGAACAAATTGATAATTAAGAGGTTTTTAACGTAAAACAGTTGAACTTCGGGCTAAAATAGGAGTCCATAAAAAAGTAATCTCATCATGAATCAGGAGAGAAATATGCACTGATCAAATATCACCGTTCACAAGAAAAAAATTCTGTTTTAAGTAATTTTGTTATGTTATTTTGACCTAAAGTGATGATTTAAAGTTATAATGCTTTAATGGTGGATTTGTTTCTTACAAACATGCAACTTTTCATTTCACAAGACGTTAACTGATGGACAG
This sequence comes from Carassius gibelio, assembly GCF_023724105.1. NCBI lineage: Eukaryota > Metazoa > Chordata > Actinopteri > Cypriniformes > Cyprinidae > Carassius > Carassius gibelio. Next base: position 3,493,702 of record NC_068419.1, on the reverse strand, counting down.
GAGTGGTGTGGATGACTTGTGGATTATTGTGATGTTTTTAATCACCTGTTGGACTCTCATTCTGACGGCACCCATTCACTTCAGAGCATTAATTGCTGCCTGAGTGAGTGTTATAATAATATTTTTTTCCAGATCTGATGAAGAAACAAACTCATCTACATCTTGGTTGGCCTGAAAGTGAATACATTTTGTCTAGTTTTCATTTTTGTGTGAGATATTCCTTTCAATTACTGACAGAATAATTAAAAGAACGCAAGAGATGCAAGGCATGCTACTATACTACTATAACCACTATATGATTGAACACAATTGTTGCATTGAAATATACAATACCAAAAGCTATTATATTTGTGAAGGACATGAAGATGGTGACTGGTTTTACTGCTAAATGAATAATATACGCTCATCAACATCAAACATGTACAATCACTATATAGTCTGCATTAAAGCTGTATTTCACGAGAATGTGTTTTTGCTGAAGGCCCTTTGCTTCACTTGGCTGGACTGAGAGCAAGGGCTTCTAAACTTCCTTGTAGTTTTTCCAGTTTGTCTTTGCAATCCGTTGGCAGCTCTACTCTTTATTATCTCTGTTATGCCCTCATATTTGGCATTTTAAACAATATAAAGTTGCCTTTCAAGTGCACGAGTTCTCGTTTGCACAATTAGGTATGGTCATTGTGGAAATATTGATATCTATATATACTTCAAAAAGGTCTTGTCTTGTTTTTCCTGTACTGCCTAACACTGCTTACACTATATCTTTCACTTGAGTTTAAACCTTACTAAAGAATTGTATTATTATTATTATTGTCACTATTATAATGATTAAGTTGAAACTGAGAACAGTAGCAATGCAAGTGTTTGTGTAGTGCTGGTATTATTCTGGAGCGGCAGTGGTTTACCTCATCTGTCTGATGAATGTTGATCTCTCTTTTCTCCCGGGCCAATACTGTATTCTGTATCTGCCTGACTCTTTCTCTGATTTTCTGTACGCTGCAGAGCTTTACACTTTCTGTCTTTCTCTGGCAATCTCATTCCTTAACATTTTGTATGTGAATGATGAGAGACAACAGGTCACTTTTTTAATTAAAATAGTTCAAGCACACAAATGTTTGTGGTTTTATTATAATCGTCATGATGCTTGCTTCCTCATCTAAACAAAAAAGTCCTTGTTGTTTTTTCCACATTTTGTTCTCATTTCTCCTTTTTTTTATTACCATCTTGGATTTGCTTACATTGCCTTTATTTGTTTGTCATTTCGTTTGTCCTTTTTATTTTTCCTGTTTGTTTATTATTTTTCCTTTATTGCTTTAGTAGATTTTGTGGTGTTACATTGACCTGAAAAATGTGTAGAGTATCTTATATCCATTTGTGTAGACTAATAGTCATTTATGCATTTTTTTTTCTTTTCTTGAATCATCCATCCACTCTTGTTTGTGAATTTGTTGGTAATTTTGGTTTCAAAGCTAATTTAGGTAACACTTCATAGTAAATTTCAGTTAAAATTAGAGGTGGGCATAGATTATTTTTTAATCTAGATTAATCTCACTGTGATCTTGAAATTAATCTAGATCAATACACTATTTATACTACTTATTTGAAATAGTGGCAATTATCTGCACCTCAGTATTGTAGTACATTATAAAACAGTACGCAATAATAACTTTTTAATTTGAATTTTAATTCAAATTTTTAAATGGATGCCACCTTACTGGGAAAATTAAAGCCCTCCCCACACCTACCCTAACCCTACCCAATATTTATTTTCAACTTTTTAATTATTTCCTTAATTTTTATAGAAAATAAATGCCTTTCCGATACGATATGAGATGTGAAAAAGGAGAAAAAAATGTTTGGGAAAAAGCGGACGCGAACTCGGGTCGATTGTGTCAAAAAGCACATACTTTAACCACTAATCCACCACAATTGATACTGATGTGTTGGTGGGCGATGGTATACTTGTACTTAGTGTAAATAGACACTGATTCTTTTAACATTATATCAAATGTTGCAACAGCTGACATGAGGCTTATGCATGTGTTCGTTTGTAAATAAAGGCTAACACAATTTTATCCACAGCACACACGTCTCAACATTACGATAAAAAAAAAAAACAGGACAAAAGCCTATTTAGGTCCTCTCTGTCTAACCTACCACTTTTACACATGCTCCAGTTACATTTTTATTTCCATACTTTTGAATTACTTCTTTATAAAACAGTTTAAAATCACCCAAAGTCGCGGGACCTTTATTATACAACTCTTAGGCAAAATTGCGTATGACAACAGTTTCCAAGCTAGGATTGGTTAAATAAAATATTCAAGGTGGGTCTTAACAAAGGTGTATTTGCATGCACATTGTAGATATCTACAAACGTATTTTGACTAGTTAAATTGTTAATTCCAGATATCTACATTGCAATTACGCCTAGTCACAAAGCTAAATGCCGATATCTCTAAATCTAGTTCTTCCTAGTCACAAATCTGATTGGGATATCCATAATTAAATTGCAGATATCTTTAAATGGGTTTTGACTAGTCATAATTCCAATTCAAGATATCTTTAAATATGATTTGCCTAGTCAAAATTCAAATTCAAGATATCTACAACTGTAATTTGACTAGTCATAAATGAATTGCAGATATCTACAAATGTATTGTGGATATCTTTAAAAAATAATAATTAAAGATATCTTAAATAGTATTTTGACTAGGCAAATCATATTTAAAGATATCTTGAATTGGGATTACGACTATCACACAATGGTTAGAATGATCATGAAGATATCTCCAAATGCATTCTTACTAGTTCTTAATGAGGTTGAAGATATCTCCAAACGAACAGGGACTTGGAGTTATTCAGTTTTTGATATCATCTTTTAATTTCTGACAAGTAATTATTGCAATAGTATCTAGTTTCTATTTAAATATTACTAGTAAGTATTCATTAGATACTAGTACTTATTTTTTAGATACTGGTACTTATTCATTAGAAACTAGTTCTTATTTAATAGATACTAGTAGTTATTCATTAGGTACTAGTTCTTCTTTAGACACTAGTACCTTTTTTAATCACTACTAGTATTCTTATCTTACTAGTCAGATCTGCTTTTTTACTCGTCTTATGTTATGACTTGTCCAAATGGCTACAGTAGAGTAAAAAAAAAAAAAAAAAAAAAAAAAAATTACTATACAAATAAAAAAATCATACTAGTAACATTTAGAATAAGTACTAGTATCTAATAAATGTGTACTAGTATATATTAAATAAGTACTAGTATCTATTTAATAGGTACTAGTATCTAATGAATGAGAACTAGTTTTTAATAAATAAGCACTAGTGCCTAATGAATAAGTACTAGTATCTAATAATAAGTACTAGTATCTAATAAATAAGTACTAGTGTCTATTTAATAGGTACTAGTATCTAATGAATGAGTACTAGTATCTAAAAAATACACACTAATGAATAACTACTAGTACATAAAAATTAAGTACTAGTCACTAATTGATATCACAATGACGGATCCCCATAGAAGTCAATAGCAAAAAAAATTAATTTGTTACTAGTAACAATGTAAAAGTTACTAGTCACTATTAAAATAAGTACTAGTATCTAATGAATAAGTACTAGTGTCTAATAAATAAATACTATTATCTAAGAAATAAGTACTAGTATTTAATCAATAAGTACTAGTATTTAATTAATAAATACTAGCACCTAATTAATAAGTACTAGTATCTAATGAATAAGTACTAGTACCTAATAAATAAGCACTAGTATCTAATGAATAAGTACTAGTATATAATGATTAAGTACTAGTATCTAATGAATAAGTACTAGTAACTTTACAAAAGACACTAGTGCCTAAAGAATAAGCACTAGTACCTAATGAATAAGTACTAGTACTTAATGGAAAAGATACTAGTAACTTGAAAAAAGATACTAGTACAGCTTATTATGGCAAGCCTTTTAACATTTAATCTATAAGCTGTACTAGTATCTTTTTTTCATGTTACTAGTACTTATTTTTTAGACAGTAGTATATTTTCCATTAAATACTAGTACTTATTCATTAGGTACTAGTGCTTATTCATTAACTACTAGTGCTTATTCTTTAGGTACTAGTGTCTTTTGTAAAGTTACTAGTACTTATTCATTAGATACTAGTACTTAATCATTAGATACTAGTACTTATTCCAATAGTGACTAGTATTTAATTAAACTATTCGTGTCAACACAAAATAGAACTAGTACTTATTTTTTAGTTACTAGTAACTTTTTAGACCAGAGATATCATAAACTTAATAGATACTAGTACTTTTTAAATTTTTATTTCTGCCCAGTATGGTAATTGTATGTTAAATATTAATGAGTCAGCAACATATAGGAGAGAGATTAGACAGAAAACGATGAGAGGGGAGAAAAAAAGGAGGCGCAACATAGCAGAAGTTCTTACTCAAACATGTAGAAAATGCAAGTTTGTTGAAAGATCAATAAGCCAGGGAAACCTTAGAAACGCACAGTTGATGGCAATTGAGTCATCATTATTAAATTTGAGAAGAATTGAAGGACTGTTATCTTCTGAAACGATGGAAGAACTTGTCAGTAGCACAGGGGCGTGTCTAGAGCATTTTCAGTGGGGGGCCATGCTGGGGCACTACCTCCGAATGGGGTGGCCGCCAGTGACCAAAAAAAAAAAAAAGCTAAATTCTACAGTATATTACGTAAATCCTATTGATTTTATTGTTTTTTTTTTTTTATTTGAATAAAGTTACTTGTAAACAAATGCAGTAATAAACCACTTTTTTTGATTAATTTAGTTTTTTTTGTCATCCCTGTATATATCTATTAAGTTACATTTGAGAATAAATATTTTTTTTTATTTTTTTATTTGAAAGAAACTCCCTATATCTCAGACATGGGGACTTGTGACTTGGTGACTTGGACTCCAGTCGACTCGAGTCGCTATTTTTATGACTTGAGACTTGACTTGGACTTGGAAGTTAAAGACTCGGGACTTGACTTGACTTGAGAGACGATGACTTGAATGACTTGAGTGTTAATCACACCATGTTTTCAGTTTAAATATAAAATATATAAATTATTTTTAAAAAATAAAGTTGATTACTCAGCTGGAGCGCAGGCTGAGAATAGCGTCGGGACACTATGACTATCATCAGTCATGTCCTCTCTAAATTACACACACCACGCCCACTTAGATCAGATATCACATCACATCAACATGTCAGCCTGAGGGTTACTGACGGTCATCGCTTTTGTCTTCAATAATTCGCACCTAAAAACGCGTGTAAAACGCTGGGTGCGCCGCTTTCTCCTTCTTTCCAAAGCGCTCGGGCAGTTGCGCCCCTGAGGCGTCTGCCGTTGCTAAGCAACCATGACGAGCTCCGTGACCTGCTCTCTCCATGAAGACGCGAAAATTTCAGCAAAGGATAAATGTATTTGCAGCTCTAAAAATCGCTTGCAGTAGCTCTTCTACTAAATTTATTTCAAAATGGCAATCCATATACAACTATGATCAGTTGTTCCTTCATCTTGGCTGAGCTTTCAACGTAGTCACGGGAAAGGATGAAGCTGATTGGTTAGTTCTTGTCACATGACCTGCAGTGCGCATGCGGCTCTCTGAAAAGTTCAGATGTTTTTAACTCTATGCGCTGCGGACGCGCCTGGAAAAAACGAGCGAGTAGCACCGTTGCTTCCATTATGAGCGCGCATACCGCGCGCCTACATTGGAAATAACGAAAAGACGTGCTATGCGAACGCCCCCCTACGATCTGCTAGCAGGCCGTCAAAAAACGCTAGGGCTGGGCTGAGGGGGCTTAAGCCCCGAATATTTTGTTACCTTGTCTTTCTCATAGAGCAAAACAATTAATTAGAAAAACAAATGTGAATAAGACTACAGCTGCCGCGATTACCTAATCATGAGAAGCAGGCACGTGCAGAGGGGGGGGGGGGGGGGGGTGTTGGGTGCTTGAGCACCTGCCCCTTTGCCCTTTGGTGCCCAAAGTGCCCTTTTGTCAAAGCAAAATCTCCTCTAATTTTTTTTTTTTGTCATAACGTTTCCTTTTGTAAATGCCTGCTCATGCCCAATCTAAATATTAGTAAAATTTTGAATAATAATTTAACCGTCAATAAGATGACCAACATGATGACCTTTGACCTGACGACGACGACGGACGATTCGTCACGCCGCACGCGCATTTTTTAATTGTCAGAGGATATTTTCATTACCGCGGAAGCTGGTAAGTGGTGTTTCATTCTCAGCGAAGTGATTTTGATATTTATTTACTTATTATTATTTTACAGGAACGACGTGATGTGAGAACATGCAGATATGTTGTTTATATTGCGGTGTGTAGCCTGTAGTGTAAAGTAACGTTAGCGTGCTGTTTGAGGGAGAAACGTTTCACAGGCATCGAGGGCAGAGGCGTCATATGCCCATTCAAAGATTTCTGAGCCAAGTCGATTTTAAATGCAGCTTCCAAACGACAAAAAAAAATAAAAAATAGCGAATAATATTTTTATATTTGTTACAATCACACCGAAGTGATTTGATTGTTCAGTGCACAGCATCAGCTGCTAAATTCAAATCTGTGTTCGCTGGCTGGCGCTGGGCCAGAGACGTTCGTACAAAGCTTCATTATAACCAATCAACGGTTCTGTCGGAGACGTGCAGAAGATTATTTAGCGAATTCTTTTCAGAGAGAGAGAGAGAGAGAGAAAAAAAAAAAATCCTGATGTGCATAATGTAATGTAAAGTGCTTTAGTGATTGTAATGGTAGTTTTTGAGAGTGCCTGAACTCTGGCTAGACTGAATGAAAATGTTATTTGTTAATGTAAATGTTCTTTACTCTCTGTAAAATGAAAGTGTTAAAATAAGTAACTTACAATATTGTTATTAAAATTTACATTAAATACAAATTCAGTCGTATTAAAAATATTTTATGGCATGATATGGCACTTAAGTAAAAAGTCGGGGTTTTATGTTTAGTTAATAGATTACACTACCGTTCCATTTATTGATCAAATAACAATCTATAAAGGTGCAAAACGCGTTTACTTACACGTTTGAGAATCGAGATATTTCCTGATATATTAAGCATGTTTGGAATTGTTTTGAATAAAAAGTAAAAATTCATAAAACATAAGCCTATATAAGTTATACAGTGCTTCCATAGCATGACTCAGTTGTTTATTGTTTTGTATCAATATTTAAGGTGGACTTATTGATTAGGTGCAAGAATAGTAGTGATGGTTAAAATAATAGATTGATAATGAAATAGTAGATTGTGCCTTGTTCCTAGATGGACAGAGACTGGAAAGTAATAGATCAGATGAAGAGATGGAGATAGAGGAAGAAAAAGAGGCAAATGTAGACGCACAAGTGACAGTAAGAGCAGGTAAGCAAGCCAGGAGACAGAGGCTGGTGAGAAAGAGGAAAATGTAGAGTGTTTTCTGTAGTTTTTACTATAACAGCTGTTCTTAATTATTCTGTAGAACAGAGAAGAAAAAGCCATCAGGTTGGGACAATTTAAGACATTTCAGTTTCTAATCCCAGAGCTATTATTAGATGGAAATAATTTTTCTTTTTTTACTTTTAAACTTAAAATTGTCTCTTCTAATCTTTTTCTTTTTCAAAACTGCATCACAGCATTTGCTGCCGTATCAATACATAATCATCCATATCGATACGCAAATCGGCAAGGAATGCATCACAATATATTGCTGTATTGCTATTTTGAACCGCGCTTTTTAAAGCCTTGTTCCATGTGCCCCTTTTATACTTTAAGCACCTGCCCCTCCAAAGGTCTCTGCACGGCCCTGATGAGAAGTGCATATTACAGTGCATATTACTACATCTTGGAGCATCCTGGAGCATCAGTGAATGTTTTAATCTTTTTTAATAGTTGTGTTTGAGTCCCTCAAATGTCCTCAGTGTGATAAGATGCATCTCAAAATCATAAAGTCACTACTGGAAAGGGTTCAAATATGCAAAGATGCTGGAAAACTGAAGAATCTGCAGGACCTTTTCTGAAGAACGCTGCTCAGTTTAACTGTTCAGGACAAACAAGGGACTCATGCACAACCATCACAAAACAGAAAGACAGTCGAGGATCATCAGGTGACCACACACAGTACTAAGAACCAAGGGTTCCCAAACTTTTGAGTGGGGTTATTTTAATAATTTCAGCATTTTTTTTTTGTCTTGTGGACTAAATGTTAAAATCTTTTATGTACAATATCTTACTCAGGACGGTACTAAATAAAATATAACATGCATTAAGTATGATCTCTCTTATTTTTTGAAAATTACTCGCATTTTCACAGATTCTGCAAAGGGTGCCCAAACTTTCGAGAAATGTAACAAAGTTTAATGTTGTATGTAAACTGTGTTTGAGAGAGAGAGAGGTGTTCAGAGAGGAGTCTGTTGGACAGTTACTTATATCTTGTCTTTTAACTTTATTAAGATCAGATTCTGCAGGTAAAATTACAATAATAAGGTGACTTGACTTGGACTTGATTTGACATAGCTTGTGACTTGACTTGACTTGACTTGCCCAAGAAAAAAATACTTGGGACTTACTTGAGACTTGAAGGTTAAGACTTGAGACTTACTTGAGACTTGCACATGTGTGACTTGGTCCCATCTCTGCTATATCTTTACTTCATGGCTTGGCACTGCTCTCTTCCCTGCCTTCAAAAGAAACACTTATGTGTGTCTGTTATTCTCAATCTCAAAAAAAAAAAAAAAAAAATCTAATTGTGAATTAAATGCACAGAATGCATCCATGTCATTTCACGTGTAAATGACTAAGTTAGGCCTGACAATTTAACTGACTATCTAACTGACTTACTCTCATGCATTAACAAGTAACGTGTCACCATACAATTATTATTATGGAACATTCTGTGCATATTGTCATTTGGTGCAATCTTGCTATGTGGTCACTGTCACAAAATAAACTGATACAAAATATGCAAATCACCATGACTGTTTATTGTTTGAAAGCGCCTGCAGCGTATTTTACTTTTATTGTGTTTTATTAAACTTTGACTGAACATTCGATTGAAATCAACCACGACCAACGCGAGCAGAGCCTGACGGTGTAAAAATATTGATCTGAGAAAACCATACAAACATATTAAACCATACATAAAGGTTACCTACCAGCTCTTTGTTCGGTGTTTTGTGATGTGTCATTCTTGAACAGTGTTTCTCAAACTTTTTCAGCACAAGGACCACTTTATCTTCCAATTTTTTTTCTGAGGACCACCTAACAGAATCCCACTCTAACACGCCCCCAAAAACCAACAAAATAGGAAGGATAAGCTAAATTTAAGTTTAATATGCAACTGTTTCAAGTAAAAAACTAATTATTCAAACACAAATGCAATAATATGATCAGAAATTATTATATACATTTTTATTTAATTTGAAAAAGTAAATGTGAAATGAGTTGCAGCTTAATATGAACAACAAACTGCACATGTGGAAAAAAAAACTGCAATTAAACATACTGTAACAGCCTAGGTCCCACTTAATGCCATTCCAAAGAGCCATTAGTTTAAAACTGAGGTGGTGGGTATAGGAAGTCTATGGTTGTAACTATGGTAACAATAAAATGCTGAAAAGAATGTTCCCCTTAATGTCCAATATCACTGAAATTACTGGGATTTTACTAGGGCTGCAGGCAGCTATCGATTATTTTTGTAATCGATTAATCTAGCACTTAATCGATCGATTAATCGAGTAATCGGATAAAACGATTTGTGTGTGTTTTTGAACAACCAAAACAAATAATGCATAACAAAAATGATGTGGCTGTAAAATGAACAAGCATTTGGCTTTTATTTCTCAACAGAGGTATTTATTTCCAAGTCCAAAAGTTTGGCTCCAAAAGTTAATTGCCAAGTTGGCATTGCCAACAATTATAGAACAATGTACAGTTAAGTGAACTTACTGTAACATGTTGGCAGACGTGACATACAAACAAGGTCTCGCAAAGACTGCAATACAATATTTGTTCCTCCATCACGTCCCGGTGTATACAGTGAATGCATGCTGAAATTATTGTTGCGTGGCTACATAAAAGTTTAAGCATATGTGATGCATTGCTGCAATTGGTCTGACGTGTGTGTGCGTGCGTGCGTGTGTTTGTGTGTGTGTGAAGGGGTTCTTTTTTTAGGCTATACTCTCTTGCAATTGAACGTGATAGTTACGTTTACTACTTTAAAACGTCATCAAAGTTAAACATCATATCTAGTCAAACCGCATCACGACATCGCTACAAATGCAGTATGGGATTAAAATCAGCGAACATCAATAGGCTTAGACTACGTTAACTTACCTTGTTTCAGCGATGCTTGGTGAAACAGCATAGAGTGGATGTCTTCTGATCAGATGCTGAATCATGGAAGATGTGCTGTTGTGGTATGCCAGCTCTATTTTGCAGTAGAGACACTGCACCTTGTTCTCTTCTTTATTAAGTGACAATTTCTGCCGTTTATTTATAGATCTATTCTCCGCCATCGCGCCAACTAAATTCAAAAGGTCCGTGTGAATAAACGGTCCGTGTGACACAATCAAATCCCTGCGCCGCGCGTATAGTGCGCGTCATAGGAATTTAACGAGGCTTCGAGGCAGAGTTTTTGCCTCGAGGAATTTTTGTAATCGAGTAACTCGAGGAATCGTTTCAGCCCTAGATTTTACACATGAAACAAAAACTAGTACATTACAAAACTAATAGATCTGTGGATTCTAGATTTTGAGATTTCCATCTAAAACTTAACGTGAATATTAATGAGACGGGTGGTGCTGCTTATCCTACATCAATGTCTGGCTCCAAACACTTGCCTAGTTTAGGTCATCGTTTCGCGGACCACTAGGGGGCGACGCGGACCACACTTTGAGAATTACTGTTCTTGAACGATTCGAATCTTTAATGTGACTAGGGAAGAACGAGTCGTCTCTATGACGGCGACATCACTTTGAAGGTTTTTTTTTTTTTTTTTTTTTTTTTACAGTGGATTGTAATCTTCAAAAATTACCTTGTTGTATGATTTATGTCTTTTTGAGTTCACCCTTCAGATTAGACTATAGAACTGTAGTGTTACTTGTTTAGGATTCAAAATGTTATTTGCTTTTAATTTATGTCATTATGTCCTTTTTGAGCAAGCATCTTATAAAAAAATAAGACCAATTTAAGCAATTATTATACCAGCAAACTCAGAATTGGATAAAAAATTTAACTAGGCTATAAATACTTGGATTATTATATTATTATATAGCCTAGTATTTATTTACTGATAGACAGTCAAAAAGACAAATTAATCAATATTTTATTTATAACAAGGTTTTATTTATTTATACAATAATAACACACCACAGATCCTCAAGAAACAGTTACAAAAACACACAGAAATGTCAGAAATAGCGTATGTGGCTGTCATGTGATTAAGGAATGATTTGAACCCGAAGACTTGTCAGACAAGAGGTGAGTTAGTCACAGACTGAAGACCCAGGTAGAGAATTAATTAATCTTTTCTGTATCTTTATAGCATTTTATTTTTGTATTTTATTTTTGTATTGTTTGTAGTGTGATCAACGTTTGCGTAAGTACTAGATGTGTTGGGGAAGTAACACGTAACTACATTTTGGTAAAATGAACGAAATGAATCGGAAAAAGATTCGTTCATTTTGCTGAACGCGACTCAAAAGTTCGAGTCGGTAAAATGATCAGAACTTCCCATCACTGGTGTCTCGACTTCCCACAAGTGATAAAGTAAAAGTCCAAGTCCGCGACGAGCGGTTGTTTCTCTGACGACCGACGCTGCGGCTGCTCTTCTTTGAATCGCGAACTTCAGTAGAGTCTATAAAATGGTTGGCTATGGCGGGTGGAATGTGACAGGATTACCTGCCGAAGTCGACAGTCGTGTACTTTTGCGTGTCATAAGAGTACGTCGCCTCAACAGACGCGTGACAAGTACGCCGCCTCAACAGACGCGTGATCAGTATATGGAAGGCCAAGAGGGTCAAATTCACGTGAATTTTAACGCGTCAACAACACGTTAAATACGTGTATTTCACGCGTAAACAACACGTATTTAACGCGTTAAATACGTGTTGTTTACGTGTTAAAAATCAGCGCGTACTTAACGTGTATTTAACGTGTATTTAACGTGTATTTCACGTGTTAAATACACGTGAAGTACACGTGAAGTACGCGTTAAAAATCAGTTTGAACGGGTCAATGTCATTGGCTGCTGAGGACTTGGGTCAAACCACTTCTGTGAGCTTAGAGGGGTGTACCATTCACAGACAGGCAACCATCATTTAACATGCTATAGATCAGCTTATTCAGCCTTATTATTTTGTCTTTTTTTTGTATAGACTATAGAAATAATATAATTTAATTGCAGTTTTATGAAATATTTATTTTTTAATAAATATTAATTGACATTTTTTGGTGATAGTATAATGTTTATAAAAGTTACAGTATTTTGTAATGAAACAGGACTTTTTGTTTAGCTCTTGACTCGCCAAAATATACTATTTAAATACTGTTGCTTTCTGAGTGCCATACACAAAAATACCAACTCATAACTCCACGAATATAGCAAGGAGAGTCAAAAGTTATAGTCTGAATCTACTGTGACGATCCAAGGGGCTGTAGTATTTTATTTTGCCCAGCAGGTGTCATGGGGTAACACTTTTTGTGTCTTTAGGTTAAGTGCTGTGATGCAGGTGTGGAAAATTGATTGTGATTAACCATGCTGCCTATAAGATGCTGGCTTTCTTACCCTCTGGAGGGAAGGAGATTGGGGCTTGGTCTTTGCTGGTCTTGCTGTTTGGTGGTCAGGCGGACTTTCTCACGCTCTCCAGTCCAAGGCTTGATGCTGTGTTTTTGTATCTTTATATTTTTTTTATGTTTTACCTCAATGTGGTTATGGCTGTTTTCTGATTAAAACACATATTTGTGCAAATTTGATTATGTTGTATGGACTCTCTATTCATGTTGCTACTCCTTGATCCAAGGGGTTGTAACACTACGTTCTGTCAAATGTTTAATAGAGTTCTCCAACTGATTCATGGGTTTAGGTATTATTTACATATGAAAGATCATCATGGATTGTTTTGATTTTGGACTCATTTCAATTTGGAGAATTGGCTGTAAATAATGATATGCCATTTTTCACAATCAGAGCATGTTTCATGAAGTTATAAAGGTAAAACCATATGTGTGTATTTGGAGTTTTTTTCTTGTTTTGTTATAATTCGATGACTGATATCTTCAAATCTGAATGACAGATTATTGTAAAATTGGGCTCATTTTAATCGAGAGAATTTTAAATTTTCCAATATTATTAAAATAACTAAATTACTAGTAACTACTTCCTGCTCAACTCTGACTTTCAGTAACTAAAAAATATATATTTGCACATTCTCCTGCTGAGAAATAACTGACAAAATGTAAGAAAAAATATAGTGTTCAAGATCAATTATTTATATCCATCTTATTTGATATTCAATATCTCTGGACATACATAAGTTTAGTTAAAGTATCTGTTTCAAAAGTTTTGTGATAGTATAAGACTTAAGTTAGCATCGAGCATTAACATTTGTGTGGGGGAAATAGTTACAATTGAGGTAAGCAGTCAATTCAGGTTTAAGATATACAAACCATTGAAATCAATATCTTTGTCTTTGTCTTTGTCTTGTCTTTAGAAAACAATCATCTCATCTCAGGAATCAACAGCTTTTATTGTGCTTACATTTACAGCTATCGCCAAGCAGGTGGCATTTATTGAAACCTCTTTTTTTTGTTCAGAAATTCTGCACTTTTTGTTCAGCGATGCACTCATCAGACAATCAGTTATTAGGGACACAGGTGATGTTATAAGACATAAGCATTTAAGACTTTCAGGATTAGAATGAAAACTTGTACTAGGGTCAGGACAGAAGTATTCTACTGCTACCACCGTCAACCCCCCCCCCCCCCCAACGCATCAATATTACTAATCATATTTTTCAAACTGCTTAATTAAAATCTATAAAAAATAGAAATCATTTGAAAACTTAGAGTCTGAGCATTACAATGCATATAGCATGTTGATCAACTCCAAAATAGTGCTGAGAAAAAAAAAAAATAATCATCATTTTGCCATGTACTCTAATATTTATAAAAATATCACACAACTTGGATACACATATGTCATCTGAAAGGTCTCATGAAGTAGAATAAAACAAAAGGGCTCTAGGCTAATTTTTTGCACTTGTTACACTAGTGCGCCTAACTTTTTTCTTACAAGTCCACTTTTTTTTTTTTTTTTTAAATCGCTGTCCATATAAACAATATTGACTTGTAGCCTAAAAGATTAACTAACAATCTGGTTAACATAATGTATTTGAAGTACATTTCTACAAGAAAGGTAACTTACTGAAAAAGTTTTGGTGCTTAAAGTGTTTCACTGAGGTGAAATTTAAACCTGAAACATCTCAATATATATGAAATAAAAAGAAAATCCAAATTAAGGTTTTAAGGGCTTCAAACTGAACATATAATGGCTCAATGTCTTATGGACTATCCTCCACTGCAGTCACATGCCCCTCAGAAGGACAACTCCTGTAGTTTGGCCTTCTTGATCTTTGGCCTTGGCTAATCCAGCTGGCCACACTCTCTCTAGCATCAAAATCTTCCAGACTTGGCCATCTACACTGATTCTTATCAGATCTTCCACTGTGTCTGAAAAAAAAAATGGGACAAATCAGACAAACCTGTCTGATTTGAACAGGTGAACAGTCCCTAAACAGCTTACACTTATTGGATCAGCTATTAAAATAGTTCAGTTTTATATGTAATAGAAAAGTGATTATATTTTGTTAATATAATATATTTTATTAAGTTAAGTTAGAAAAGCGTTTGGAGCATTTTATGTTTGTTAAATATAAGTTTTAGGTTTTTTTAAGTAACGACCAAGCTGCCAGCGGCAGACAGTGAGCCTATATGTTTGATGAATTTAGCCTTCTCAAATCATCACGACTTGCCTAAAATAAAATCTATAGATATAAAACAGTTGAAGCATATGACAGTGTTTGTTAGACCCAGATAAATGTAAGCTATCCAATCATTTGTGAGGAGATGCTTCAGAACAGGGAGACGGCAGCATGATCACTTGCAATTTTTTTCTTGGATATGCCATCATTTTTGCTTATAAAAGGTAAAAATAATACATTATTCGTAACTGTATACACAAAACAGTTGCTCGTTCTGCCGTGTTGTCTTTAATAGGAGTAAAAAAATTAACCGAAACTCAGTGAAAACATATACATATATATATATACATACATACATAAATATAGCTTTAAATAACTACTTAACAAAAAAAAAACTCTTTCATTATAATTATAACCCATAAAGATGTACTTATCTCTAAAAGCGCTTCTAATGAGGAGATGACGAGTCGGGATTGCAATTGTCATGATCCCAGTTCGGTCTCCATCTGCTGGTTCCCTCTTTTCCTTTGCGCTCACTTATCTCTACCCTCATCATCTTCAGCTGTTCCTCGTTCTCCTCCGCTCACCTGCTCTCTATCTCCTATCATAGGCTCTCTATTTCTAGCTCTGTCTCTTTCCATTCCCTGTTAGATTATTACTAACCACTTTAGATGTTTCTGACGTTTTTGTGCTTTTTCTACAGACCATTAGTCTAGTCTAGTCTAGTCTAGTCTAGTCTAGTCTAGTCTAGTCAAGTCCTGTCCTGTCTAGTCTTGTCAGGTCGTTTGGAGAGTTTTGTATGGACTGTTTGTTGTTTGTCTTGTTCTCCCCCAGTTATCTGCCGTGAGGAGTAACGAGGGGTCCCCTGCCTCACCTGTAACCTGTCTCGCTGATCACAGGCTTCCCAGACCAGCCACTTTAGGCTCCATTGTTTTGACCAGGAATTATCCCTGTACTCTGCCTTTGTTTTTTGGCCGTTGCGGCTTTGCCTTATTTCTACTAAAAGAGCATTAACTTGCCATTAGCCTCCTGGGTTCTCTCTCTCTCCCTCTCTCTCTCTGTTCCGTGACAGCAACTTCATTCTTGTGATACAGATTCAGAAAACACTAGTTTATTAGTAAATTAAAATATCTTCTTCTTAAGCCTATTATTTGAACGCAGAACTGTTCAGCAGTTCTAAAATATAAAAGTAAGAAGAAGTCAAACAGACTGGAGGCCCGGCCCACATCTGAACAATCGAAGCCCGGCTCGAGGGGTTCCCCTTAAATGGCTCGTTGCACCGGTGCGACTTCAGAGTTTTTTTTAGTCGCACCATTGAGAAATTGTTTGAGGCTTTGAATAAACTAGAGCGAGTTTTGTAAAAGAAGTCAACCCCAGACCCATATAATAATAATAATAGGCCTATATGTCACCATTTCACTTGTAACCTCATAAAACAAGATTTCAGTGTAAAATTATGCACCAGCATTTAGATTATATTCTCCTTTTTAAAAGAGCCCAAAACTATCTGTCATTTATATCTAAAGATTTTCCTCATAAATTTATAATGCACATAAAACTGCACAGAGAGCATGTAGTTTAGCCAAAAATCTGTGGTAGCTGTCATGTAGGCTTTCCACTGATAACTTCATGAAAAAGCATAGGCTATATCATAAAAAAGACAAGTCAATATTTGCAGATTAAACACAGTCGAAACTCACCATAAAACATAATTTAGATCTAAATATATATTTCATAAAGATATAACACATAGAAAAAAACTTAGGTAATATATCTTAGAAAAAAAAATCAGAGGTTTCAGTCCCGTGCCTCTTAACTTCACCAAACATGCATAGATCCTATGATCAGATCCAAAGATTTCGTTCATAGAGCTGTGACACATGAAAGCAGACTGGCGCACTGAGGCTGCAAAGAAAAACAGCTCGATACTTCACATTTCGTTTTCATTCATAGCTTCAAGAATCATGCATAGATCATTATTTTCAGAAAATTATCCCAATTAAAATGAGCCCAGAGATACTGTAATCCATGGATGAGATCCAAATATATTGCTATAACACATAAAACCCAACAGGCACAGCGCAACAAATAACTTTAGTTTCCCTTTGCGCTTTTATTAATAACTCCATGAAACATTAGATCATGCAAAAAAAGTCATTTTTTTTGAAAATTCTCCAGATTAAAAGGAGCTCAAATTCATCATAATTTGTACACTTGATCTAAATATATTACTTACGATATTATCACACACATGAAATCATTCAACTGAGAAAATAACATAGGTTACGTTTCCATTCATAACTTCATGAAACATGCATAGCTTGTGGAAAATGTTACATTCTCTCAATTAAAATGAGCCCAATTATACAATAATCTGTCATTCAGATTTGAAGATATTCGTAATCGAATTATAACAAAACAAGAAAAAAAAACTTCAAATACACACATGCTACAATATTCTCATGGTTTTACATTTATAACTTCATGAAACATGCTCTGATTGTGAAAAATGGCATATCATTATTTACAGCCGATTCTCCAGATTGAAATGAGTCCAAAATCAAAACAATCCATGATGATCTTTCATATGTAAATAATACCTAAACCCATGAATCAGTTGGAGAGCTCTATTAAACATTTGACAGAACGTAGTGTTACAACCCCTTGGATCAAGGAGTAGCAACATAAATAGAGAGTCCATACAACATAATCAAATTTGCACAAATATGTGTTTTAATCAGAAAACAGCCATAACCACATTGAGGTAAAACATAAAAAAAATATAAAAATACAAAAACACAGCATCAAGCCTTGGACTGGAGAGCGTGAGAAAGTCCGCCTGACCACCAAACAGCAAGACCAGCAAAGACCAAGCCCCAATCTCCTTCCCTCCAGAGGGTAAGAAAGCCAGCATCTTATAGGCAGCATGGTTAATCACAATCAATTTTCCACACCTGCATCACAGCACTTAACCTAAAGACACAAAAAGTGTTACCCCATGACACCTGCTGGGCAAAATAAAATACTACAGCCCCTTGGATCGTCACAGTAGATTCAGACTATAACTTTTGACTCTCCTTGCTATATTCGTGGAGTTATGAGTTGGTATTTTTGTGTATGGCACTCAGAAAGCAACAGTATTTAAATAGTATATTTTGGCGAGTCAAGAACTAAACAAAAAGTCCTGTTTCATTACAAAATACTGTAACTTTTATAAACATTATACTATCACCAAAAAATGTTAATTAATATTTATTAAAAAATAAATATTTCATAAAACTGCAATTAAATTATATTATTTCTATAGTCTATACAAAAAAAGACAAAATAATAAGGCTGAATAAGCTGATCTATAGCATGTTAAATGATGGTTGCCTGTCTGTGAATGGTACACCCCTCTAAGCTCACAGAAGTGGTTTGACCCAAGTCCTCAGCAGCCAATGACATTGACCCGTTCAAACTGATTTTTAACGCGTACTTCACGTGTACTTCACGTGTATTTAACACGTGAAATACACGTTAAATACACGTTAAGTACGCGCTGATTTTTAACACGTAAACAACACGTATTTAACGCGTTAAATACGTGTTGTTTACGCGTGAAATACACGTATTTAACGTGTTGTTGACGCGTTAAAATTCACGTGAATTTGACCCTCTTGGCCTTCCATATCAGTACGCCGCCTCAACAGACGCGTGATCAGTACGCCGCCTCAACTGACGTCACCTCAACAGACGCGTGATAAGTAAACCGCCTCAACTGACTGTGACACAAAATACCTCAAATAGAGTTAAATTAAATAATTTTTTGGTTTTACATTATTTTACTACAAATTATACACCATCAACAGAGCTGAAAATTAGTTGTATTTTCACAATAACATCAACATAAATTCACACACATTAATTATTAAACATTATTCTGATTTGTGCCATTCTGAGGTTTTACTTTTGATATATTGGTTATGTTAATAATTTTACTTAACACTCTGTTACGGTTCTCAGTTTGTCCTGTTTTCAGAGTCATGTCGACCATAAAATGTGCATATCAACCATTGAGCTAAATAATTTTGGTCAATAGAAGGTAATGAAAAGGTATTTTAATAAAATTGTTAAAGAAGTGTATTAAAAATTCAGGTGCATTTTGAAACACTTTAAATTGGGCTGTCACTAACGATTATTTTGTTAAATGAGCAATCTACTGATGATTTTTTTTTTTTTTTTGGAATACAGAAAAGACTTGAAATATTTGCTTAAACTGTAAATCTTTAAAAGTAGACTTAAAATATCTGTAACGATGAGGCAATAATTGGTTTAAATAAAACATTAAAAGCGAGTAATCATATGGTTTCACTGAACACTGTTAAAATACATAAAGGAATGTTCATCTAAACAATAAACGTATGTACAATATGTAATGTAAATGCCTATAGAGGGCGCCAGCAGCCTAAGTGATTGAGCAAGTTTGCATATTTAGATCTATATTGATGTAATCTTGTGTTGGCGTTTTATATATATATATATATATATATATATATATATATATATATATATATATATATATATATATATATATATATATCATATATATGAATGTTTTCAACATTTTAAGTCAACAGATGAACTTTGCAGATGAGTTTGTTGACTGAGCTGCAAGAGATGTGTTCCACATAACAGTGAAACAATGAATATTATTGGAAACATATTGGTACAATTCAGAAAAATGCAGGCTTTACAAAATGTTTAGCCACAAACTATGCTGATATAGCGAGAAATTCACTTCGACAAGAAATATCCACACATTGGAGGATAAAAAAAAAATCTTAAAGGATTTTTAAAATTAAAAATCTAAAGTCTCAAAGTCTTAAAGGAATGGGGATCTTCATGTTGATCAAACTTTTTTTTAGAATAATGTATGGAGACGCAAATATTTAGCATGTCCCTTAAATATGTAACTTTTGGCCTGTAGGATAAACAATGATTTC
This sequence comes from Carassius gibelio, assembly GCF_023724105.1. Classification (NCBI taxonomy): domain Eukaryota; kingdom Metazoa; phylum Chordata; class Actinopteri; order Cypriniformes; family Cyprinidae; genus Carassius; species Carassius gibelio. Next base: position 3,473,701 of record NC_068419.1, on the reverse strand, counting down.
ACTAAAATTTAACATTTAATATACAACTAATTTTTCAGTTTTATGGCATCCCTTTTCCACTTACATTTTTTTTCCGTCTTTTTGCAATTGACATTATTTCAAGCCACTGTTTGTACTGCTTGCTCATTTTCAGAAATAAAAGTACAATTAGTAATGATAAATCAGCATTGCTGTGTTATTGTATGTTGTGAGAAGTTTTCTGTGTCTTAAATTCATTAATGACAAACGCATTTGAAGTTTTGGGTTATTACAATACTAATCTAAAAATGTGAATAAAATTCAGAGTACATTTTGATTGGTATCAAACATTTAATTTGAAGACTCAAAAGACAACGTCAAACATTTCGAATTCAAAAAAAAAAAAAGAACAAGTATATATATCTGACACATCCATTTCAAGTCAGTCAGTCTGTATTAATGAACAGGTGACCTGAATCAGGTGTGTTTAATTAAGGAGACATGCATATTGTGCAGTGATGGGGGTCCTCCAGGAATGTTCTTAAGAACCATTGTGCTGTCTGCATACATTTACAAAATAACAAGAATGTGTTTGCTAATTATATATTGTAGTTTACTTTATATCATAATAGGCTACTATTTGTCTATTCTTTTTTTTTTTAAGTTCTGTGCTTCAGAGATAAATTGTGTTACTATGTATATTGATGTGCTTAAAAAATTGTATTAATTGTTTGGCAAATGCAGGTGTGTTTGACTAGGGTTGGAGCTAATTCTGCATGCCAGGTGCACTCCATTCATTGGTTATCCCTAGGCCTGGTTCTTAGTCCTGGTCATGTGGACCCTCTGCTATGCACATTTTGCATGTCTCTCTTATTTAACACTCCCGATTCAGTTCATTAGCTTGGTAAAAGAGAGCTCCGTGAACTGAACTGAGTGTGTAAGATAAGGGAGATATAAAAATTAAAGACAAATGGGGTCTTCCAGACTTTTACCAGTGATAGATGCAAAAAGCTAACATTTCTCATTGGATGGGGGTTTATCAGGTATGGGTAACTGGAATGTGTGAGGGTACACAGACATGGAGGCTTTATATTGGCATTGTACAGAGATGCATACTGCCATCAAGATTACATCTTTCATGAGAAGTCCATGGTTATTAGACCAAGACAATTCCAGCTCTCATTCTGCATGTGCTACAGAAGCACGGTAGACAGAGTGAATGTTCAGTCCAGATCTGTCTGAATATTGAACATGTGTGACCGATCATGAAAAGGACATTCAGGCAATGATGACCACAGACTGATGAGCAGCTGAAGAAGAAACAATTATTTTCCTCGATTTACAAACAATTGAACACTGAAATTAAAAGGAAAGTTGACGTGACACAGTGTGAAACGTGTTTCTGTCCCATTTATCTTATATTTACAGATTACTGTTTATTTAGTCAGTGAAAACATTGAAAATTTTGTTTGCAGTTTTGTCAATCAAATAAATATTAAATATGGGTTTCTATTTAATCCTATCGAGATGTTTTATGTCTTGAGGTCTATAAAAGTTAAAAATAATAATGATAAATATAAATTTCAAAGCATTCTATGTACTGTAATTATAAACTATACTGTCAGTTTACCATAGTTATCCAAATTAAGTAAATCATTCGCGTTTTTTTTTCAATTCATAAGAATAAAAACTTCTTATATTTGGGTTAAAATCAATCCCATGGCGTCATCTAGTGGACAACATTAATATCACTGCCTTAGCGTCCCAAATATGATAAATTAATAAAATTAAGCATGTTTGCTTAGAACGACTTTGTTCTCGATGCCATTTAATGTTAAAGATCGAATGTCTAATGAATATCTATTATAAATACAACTTTATTTCTGTTAAAATTACACTCTTCTATGTCAAGATCACAAGGAAACAAGAAAGAAATGTAATTCAAGCAGAAATCATGCATTTCCTCTCAGTTTTTCCCTACTGTTTGTAGCATCCAAGCAAACTGAACATTAATGTGATTGTACTTCACTTCAACACCAACTTAACAGATAAACATAATTTATCAAACATAAAATAGACTTTATGCAGTTATTATTATGCACTGTTACCACGTTTTGGGAAATATCTTAAAAACAACCTGTTACAAATGCATCTACTGTAATGCAAACCTTACATTTCGTGTAAAGCGAAGTATACTGAGACGATGTATATATCAGGCGTCTTGTGAGGCGGCGTATATTGAGACGGCGTATATATCAGGCGTCTTGTGAGGCGGCGTATATTGAGACGGCGTATATATCAGGCGTCATCTAAGGCAACGTAGCTAGGTTCAGACGTACTGAGAACACGTACTATTTTTGTTAAATTTCTTACGTACGCCGTCGTCACGTCGCCGCCTATGATTGGTTCCAACAGTGACGTCGCCGTGACGTCGCCGCGACGTCGCCGCGGGTCTGTCGTCTGCCCTCCCATTCAATCCCATTCAAAAATGAACACGGACTGACGGCGACGGAAGGGTCGACTGCTCCTTCTCCTTCTCCTGCTAAGGCCTTAGATGTGTCACAAAATGCACGCCATAGTTGGCCATAAAATGAACCAATCACAAGACATCTTATAGGGGGGGCACCTGGGGTGGCCAATCGAATTTCAGGGGGGGCACCCACGTAGACCCACCCCTGCAGTAGCATATAAGATCTCAGAGTTTTCGTCAGACAGTCACTCAGGGAGCGCAGAGAAGAAGCTTTCACAGTACCTCGAATTCGCTCAGGTAGCAGGAGCGTAGATTACGCGGGAGACGTGTCCCCCCCACTTTTAATATCATGGAAATTCGTCCCCCGCACTTTTTCAGTCAAATGTGTTCGCATAGATGTTTTCAAGAGCTGGTGTGAATAAATATTATCAACATTCTGTCCAACGTTATATAACCAATCCAGGGGGTTTTCTGCATTTATCTTTTTTTTTGGCGGCTGTCAAAGCCTTATTTGATCGGTAGGTGAAAGAATGACTACTGGGCCTGACAAGGCGCGTACGAGAGAGAGCCCCGGCTGCGCGCGCACTCACAGTCTTCTATGAAGTGTTAATTCTGCCAAATCTAAGGGGTCCGGTCCAATCAGGGTATCTTCCGTCCATTCCAAATCCGTTTTCAATTAAAAAACAGAAAACGAAAGACTCAAGAGGATTCAAGTGAGAGAACATGAATTCAATAACGAGAAATTGTAAAATGGCTCGTTTATTCGTTATTCCATTCAGTTTAACAAACGGAAAACGAGTTTTTAGCTCGATTTCTCATTTTGTCGCTTGGGGATTAAAAAACGGTTTATGGCTTCAATATTTAATTCGCACTTGTGGGCGGAGCTGAAACGCTGGTTTCATCTGATTGGTCGAACCGTTCTGCCTTCAACTTGGTCTTTCATTCTTTCAGAATAAGAGTCTTATAGGAGTCATGTCTGAAACCACAGCTCACTGTTAATTAACATAATATTTGAGTCAGATGTTGCTGGACACATAATTCGTGCTGCTGTGACTTGCAAGTGACCCCTTTAAATTATTTCTAGGTTATAGTATTGTATGAATATTGTCCCACTGTAAATACAGTGCAATTAGTTCTGTTTTCTTGGATAAAAGTGAAGTGGAAATAAAAATCAATAATAGACTAAACAGTTCCATGATGATATGTCTGTAACATTTACCACTCTCGTCTTTTAAGTCTAAAGGCACTAGGTAGGTGTGTGCGACATTAATAATTAGTTGGGAAAATTAATTTAGTTAAATTTATGAAATAAATTAGTAATATTAGTTTTAGTACATACTAAATTGAATGATGTTTCTCTTTTAGTCTTCTTTGTTGGCCTTGAGAAAGCCAACATATATTTGAACATTATTATCATTTATTTTGTAATTGACAACGACTAAAATTTTTATGTTTCACCAAATTCAGCTCAGATCTTCAGACTCGCCTGACTCGTCGCTGTAACTGGTCAGACTTTTTCCTTCTCAAAAAATCCTAGTGACTTTCATTATATGAGCAATGAAGGTCTTACACTTAATGTCCACTAGAGGGGGAGACAGGATTTATATTTACGTAATTTTAAATGACAAATAAATACATGAATTTCATGTGTACCATGAATATGCCATATCTGTGTACAAGAATAAACTTTACACTTCAAGCTGTACTTTAAAACTTCCCATTTTCAACCTACCTCCAAATGTATTTTAAGATATTTTTTATTCACACTGGTTTATGCATTTAATGTTTGTCCATCTAGAACTTTTATTTTTCATGAGCTGTACATTTTAAGATGTACTGTGTGTTGATAAATCACATGCAGTGAATGTAAAGAGCTAATGTCAGGACTCTCAGTCCTCCTCCTGGATGGCCAGTGTCCTGCAAAGTTTAGCTACCCCAAATAAACACACCTAAGATAAGCAAGGTCTTCAGGATCAGTAGCAATGTCCAAGCAAGTGTGTTGGAACTGTACTCTGCAGAACATGGTTCTCCCGGTTCAGGACTGGGTTTTAAATCTATAAATGCATTTGTACAGTTGGGTGTCTGCATGCAGAGGTGTACTTCAGTAAGTACAATGTAAACTGTAATCTATAAAGACAAAATCTTCAGATCAGCATTTAGGCCACTGCCTTGAGGTCTCCATCCATTGGTCAAAACAGACCTCGCACCCCACCACATTCCTGCTAGCTGTCAACATTAACTGTGGCTGGTGCCAAACAAAAATTATTATGTATCCCTTGTGCATTGTTCAAATTCACTACCCTTTCGAGTTGTTCGGGATGAAAACATCCACTCAATTAAACTGCTATAAAAATGTATCAGATAATTTTTTTTTTTCAATTTTTCTTTTGCATAAATCTATTAATCAACCTCAGTCCTGATCAAAACTACCAAATGTTTTAAAAAGAATTCCAAGATTTTAACTTTTTAATTGCCAAGTTCATAAATGATGTCACTGATTTGGGGGGAAAAAGCTAACAAAATGACTTATTTTCAATATAAAAGTAATTGTGGCTGGATTTTTTTTTTTTATCACAGTCTTGGGCATGTCAAAGATTAGTAACAAGATTGGCTTTGATGCATTTTTAGTTTTTGTACAGCATTAGATTTATTTATTTTTTCCCCTAATTTATTGTTGGTGGCTGTTTTTGCCCCATTGACTTCCATTATAATGACACTTTTGATTGCAAAGCCATGACACATAATCATGCATTCTTGATTGTTTGTGGTTTTCCCTTTTGGGAAGAGGTAAAATTTGGGTCCGTGTATCATCCGATCATTTAATTATTCCATTTAATCTGGCAAACCAAAAAACGAAATAACGAATCAATATTTTGTTTTTCTGTTTTTCTGTATGAACCAAATATGAAAAACTGACGTTTGTTTCATTGCTTTCAGCTCGAAACGGGAAATATAATAAACAAGGAAACCAAAACGAAATAATGGATCAAATTTACGTTTTATCAATTTTTCTTTATTTGTTGTAGTAGGTCTAACTATTTCCCACGGTGCCGTCCTGCTTGCTTTGCGCATGCGCAGTGGATAGTTTCAAAGGAATATGCGCTCACTTCCGCATATTCCTCGCGGGGATAAAGAACACGTTTTTTTTTTTTTAACGATCACAGGCATAGTTACAGTATGTCCAATAACAATACAACACGCTATAATAAAAATCAGAGATGGTTTAAATGTCCTTTGAAATCACGCTAACCACTTGTTTTGGTATGTGGGGCATTTTAAGTAGATAATTAATTATTAAATACTATCTATCTATCTATCTATCTATCTATCTATCTATCTACATACACACATACAATACAAATAATAAAAAAAATAATTGAAAAAGAATACAGAAAGCTAGTGTTGAATGAAAAACTAGCAATTAGAAAAAATAAATAAAAATGAGATAAAATATAATTAGAATAGACAGCGCTAGAGTTCGAGGGTCAAAGATGAAAGAGATGCATTTTTAGATGTTTCTTGAAGATGCGTGTACTGCATGTAATATATATTTAGCTTTGCAATATAAAAATGTAAAAAATTTAAAGATAACAATGTAATTAAAAAGGTAATGGTTGATATACTGTAATAATGTTTGTAATAGTATTTTACCTGACAATTACTGTATCAGTTAAATATATTACACCCTTTTATTATACTGAATTTATAGAAAAGAACACCTTTATTGCACAGATGTACTTTGAAATGTAAGTTCTAGTAGCACACACTTACAAACAGTTCTAGTGCACATGTAAACAAATACTGTATGCACAGAACTACGAAGTTAAATATTTACATTATTTTACAGTTACATTGCAATCTGTACAAATAAAACAAATTAATTTATTCCTTGTGTTATGTCTAAACTAGCATTAGCTTACCTACTGCTGTGTGCCGTTCTTCAGTTATCAAATTATTGATGTAGTATCAGGGTTGAAATAACTATACACTTAGTACCTACTGTAAATCCATGGTTTTATCAGATCTCGTCTGAATTGGCGACAAATGAGCAGAATTCTGCTGCCTATTTCCTTAGGTTGGAAAGGCAGCAAGTGAAAAATTATATTTAGCAGCTATGTAGGAAAATAACTAATTACTTTAAGATAAATGCAGATCTTTTGCTTTAATGATTTGTATTCTTCCAAACTCTGCAAGCAGACTTTTTTTTATTCTTAATTCTCACATAAAATAAATGAATAGCCTAAATAAGCCTTTTTTGTTTTTGTGAAGCATAAAATCAGGGTTTCATCCACATCTTTTTTTATTTAATTTTGAAATCTGAAAAATGAAATTAATTTACTTCAAACCTGCACTCACCAGAAATTATTCTATCAGTGTCATTTTCTATCACAAATCATTTTTATTAACCATTTAAACAGAAGGTCGTATTAGGCCTAAATATAAAACCCGATTCCCAAAAATTTTTTAAATTGTGAATAAAAACAGAATACAACATAGATGACATATCAAATGTTTAAACTGAGAAAAGGTATCAATTTAAGGGAAAAATAAGTTGATTTTAAATTTCATGGCATCAACACATCTCAAAAAAAGTTGGGACAAGGCCATGTTTACTACTGTGTGGCATCCCCTCTTCTTTTTATAACAGTCTGCAAACGTCTGGGGACTGAAGACAAGTTGGTCAAGTTTAGGAATAGGAATGTTGTCCCATTCTTGTCTAATACAGGCTTTTAGTTGCTCAATTAGGTCTTCCTCTTTATGATGCGACAAAAAAGATCTGGACTGCAGGCTGGTCATTTCAGTACCCGGATCCTTCTTCTACACTGCCATGATGTTGTAATTGATGCAGTATGTGGTCTGGCATTGTCATGTTGGAAAATGCAAGGTCTTCCCTGAAAGAGACTATGTCTGGATGGGAACATATGTTGTTCTAAAACTTGGATACACCTTTCAGCATTGATGGTGCCTTTCCAGATGTGTAAGCTGCCCATGCCACATGCACTCATGCAACCTCATACCATCAGAGATGCAGGCTTCTGAACTGAGCGCCGATAACAACTTGAGTTGTCCTTGTGCTCTTTAGTCTGAATGACATGGCGTCCCAGTTTTCCAAAAAGAACTTCAAATTTTGATTCGTCTGACCACAGAACAGTTTTCCACTTTGCCACATTCCATTTTAAATGAGCCTTGGCCCAGAGAAAACACCTGCGCTTCTGGATCATGTTTAGATATGGCTTCTTTTTTGACCAATAGACCTTTAGCCGGCAGCGGTAAATGGCACGGTGTATTGTGTTCACTGACAATGTTTTCTGGAAGTATTCCTGAGCCCATGTTGTGATTTCCATTACAGTAGCATTCCTGTTTGTGATGCAGTGCCGTCTACGGGCCCGGAGATCACGGCATCCAGTGTGGTTTTCTGGCCTTGACCCTTATACACAGAAATGATTCCAGATTCTCTGAATCTTTGGATGGTATTATGCACTGTAGATGATGATAACTTCAAACTCTTTGCAATTTTTCTCTGGGAAACTCCTTTCTGATATTGCTCCACTTTATTTTTCGCAGCATTGGGGGAATTGGTGATCCTCTGCCCATGTTGACTTCTGAGAGACACTGCCACTCTGAGAGGCTCTTTTTAAACCCAATCATGTTGCCAATTGACCTAATAAGTTGCAAATTGTCCATTTAACTTTTCCGTCCTCTTATTGCTACCTGTCCCAATCTTTTTGGAATGTGTAGCTCTCATGAAACCACAATGAGCCAATATTGGGCATGACATTCCAAAATGTCTCACTTTCAACATATATTATCTATATTCTACTGTGAATAAAATATAAGTTTATCAGATTTGTAAATTATTCCATTCCTTTTTTACTCACAATTTGTACAGCGTCCCAACTTTTTGAGAATCGAGTTTGTATTTATCTCAGCCTTAATGTTAAGTTCTTAATGATAATGATAATGTTAAATTGGAATACATGTAATAATTAAATCAGTATTAATTAAGCCTTCAGAGATAGCTGCTTCTGAAGTTGATTTTAGATGTATTAGGCCTGTTTACAGTTTAATGCTGATCAGAGGTCTGTACATGCCTTTACATAGCAATTACAACTGCATAATGAAATGAGATTAATGTTTAATACAACATTTTTAACACAGAAAGAAATATGTAATGACAAAATGAAATGATAGGCCTACTTTATGATACTTCTGAAAGTAATATCGCCACTAGGTGTCGGTAAGTCACTGTGTTAATAAAGAAGCCTTTTATTCAATTTCTTCGTCCAAGATTCAGATTCTTTAAGGAATAAATTCAAGTGTTTGTTTAATAATTTGTCACTGAACTGTCTATAATAATAGGTCTTTCAAAGACTGATTCATATCAGGATTCAGGAATGATACATAAGTCTACGCTTGCCATTACTTTGGTTTGATGACGTCAAGAAAATACCCCCCACCCATTCACATCTGAAAACTACTACTTACCTATGTCACACAATGTAATGTGTGTGTGTGTGTGTGTGTGTGTATAAAGTAGTCAACGTTTGAAGTGGATCAAATCTTTTAATCAAAGCTGTCCTAAAACCAAAACGAATATATATATATATATATATATATATATATATATATATATATATATATATATATATATATATATATATATATATATATATATATATATCGTTTTGATTGCTTTTATTGATCTCATTATTAATAAAATAATCTGCTAATATAAATGTTTTAATTAATGATCTACTTAAAATGCCAAACATACCAAAACAAGTGGTTAGCGTGATTTCAAAGGACATTTAAACCATCTCTGATTGATTGATTATATTATATTAACCAATATAATCTATTAGAGCGTGTTGTACTGTTATTGGACATACTGTAACTATGCCTGGGATCGTTAAAAAAAAACGTGTTCTTTATCCCCGCGAGGAATACGCGGAAGTAAGCGCAATTCCTTTGAAACTATCCACTGCGCATGCGCAAAGCAAGCAGGACGGCACCGTGGGAAATAGTTAGACCTACTACAACAAATAAAGAACAATTGAGAAAACGTAAATTTGATCCATTATTTCGTTTTGGTTTCCTTGTTTATTATATTTCCCGTTTCGAGTTGAAAGCAATGAAACAAACGTCAGTTTTTCATATTTGGTTCATACAGAAAAACAGAAAAACAAAATATTGATTCGTTATTTCGTTTTTGGTTTGCCAGATTAAATGGAATAATTGAATGATCGGATGATACACGGACCGAATCAGAATCAGGGTATCTTCCGTCCATTTCAAATCCGTTTTCAATTAAAAAACAGAAAACGAAAGACTCAAGAGGATTCAAGTGAGAGAACATGAATTCAATAACGAGAAATGGAAAAATGGCTCGTTTATTCGTTATTCCATCTAGGTTAACAAACGGAAAATGAGTTTTTGACTTGATTTCTCATTTTGTCGTTTGGGGATTAAAAAACGGTTTCAATATTTCATTCGCACTTGTGGGCGGAGCTGAAACGCTCCTTTCATCTGATTGGTCGAATCGCTCCGCCTTCAGCTCGGTCTCTACATTCTTTCAGGCAGAATAAGAGTCGGTAACACTTTAGAATAAGGTTCCATTAGTTAATGTTAGTTAACTACTTTCATTAATATGAACTAAGCAAGAACAATCCTTCTACAGCATTTATAAGTCTTAGTTCATGTTAACTTCAACATTTACTAATGCATTATTTAAATCAAAAGTTGTGCTTGTTAACATTAGTTAATGCACTGTGAATTATCATTAACTAACAATGAATAACTGTATTTTCATTAACTAACATTAACGAAGATGAATAAATACAGTAATAAATGCATTATTCATTGTTTGTTCATGTTAATTAATACATTAACTAACATTAACTAATGGAACCTTATTCTAAAGTGTTACCTAAGAGTCTTATACGAGTAATGTCGGAAACCACCGCTCACTGTTAATTAACATAATATTTGAGTCAGATGTTGCTGCGCACATAATTCGTGCTGCTGTGGCTTGCAAGTCACCCCTTCAAATTATTTCTAGGTTATAGTATTGTATGAATATTGTCCCACTGTAAATACAGTGCAAATAGTTCTGTCTCCTTGGATAAAAGTGAAGAGGAAATAAAAATCAATAATAGACTGAACATTTCCATGATAATATGTCTGTAACATTTACCACTCTCATCTTTTAAGTCAAAAGGCACTAGGTAGGTGTGTGCGACATTAATAATTAATTGGGAAAATTAATATAGTTAAATTTATTAAATAAATTAGAATTTTTAATTTTATTACAAACTAAATTGAATGATGTTTCTCTTTTAGTCTTCTTTGTTGGCCTTGAGAAAGCCAACATATATTTGAACATAATTATTATTATCTATTATGAGAGTAATTGAAATCAACTAAAATTTTAATGTTTCACCAAATTCAGCTCAGATCTTCAGACTCACCTGACTAGTTGCTGTAACTGGTCAGACTTTGTCCTTCTAAAAAAATCCAAGTGACCTTCATTATCTGAGCAATGAAGGTCTTACACTTAATGTCCACTAGAGGGGGAGACAGGAATTCTATTTAAGTAAGTTTAAATGACAAATAAAAACATTACCATGAATATGCCATATCTGTGTAACACAGGTTCTTCAATGATAGATGGGGTGGGAGGGGGTATACCTTAGCCAAATGATAACTGTATAATAGAAAACAACATTAACTACTGCAGCTGGTGCCAAATAAAAATGATTATGTTTTGGAAAACTGCAAGTCAAATGTACTTGCACAAATGACTTGCTGTTATATAATACCCCTTATGCGTTGTTGGGGACGTTTTCGTCCACTAGAAGTTGAGCCTTATTTTGGCCACAACTTTCTCTGTGTTTCAGCTAATGGAATGATTTTTGGTGACAAATCTTATTTTGACATATATTTTGGGAAAATGCTTGAAAAATTTCAAAAATCAACAGTACACTGTGGGCAAATTCACTACCCTTTTGTTATTTTCGGGATGAGGCTTCATATACAAGAAACTAAGCTTTTTTTTTGCACAGGCCTATCTAAAGGGTTGATGGTCCCACCTAGTGATCAACTGTAAAAATAACAAATTTTACTTTTCCCAAAAGGGAAAACCACAAACAATCAAGAATGCATGATTATGTGTCTGGGCTTTGCAGTCAAAAGTGTCATTATAATGGAAGTCAATGGAGCAAAAAACAGCCACCAACAATAAATTAGGGAAAAAAATAAATAAATCTAATGCTGTACAAAAACTAAAAATGCATCAAAGCCAATCTTGTTACTAATCTTTGACATGCCCAAGACTGTGGTAAAAAGAAAATCCAACCACAATTACTTTTATATTGAAAATAAGTCATTTTGTTAGTTTTTTCCCCCTAAATCAGTGACATCATTTATGAACTTGGCAATTAAAGAGTTAAAATATTGGATTTTTTAAAAAAACATTTGGTTGTTTTGATCAGGACTGAGGTTGATTAATAGATTTATGCAAAAAAAGAAAATATTGAAAAAAAATATATTTATCTGATACATTTTTATAGCAGTTTAATTGAGTGGATGTTTTCATCCCGAACATAACGAAAGGGTAGTGAATTTGAACAATGCACAAGGAATACATAATAATTTTTATTTGGCACCAGCGGCAGTTAATGTTGACAGCTAGCAGGAGTGTGGTGGGGTGCGAGGTCTGTTTTGACCAATGGATGGAGACCTCAAGGCAGTGGCCTAAATGCTGATCTGAAGATTTTGTCTTTATAGATTACAGTTTACATTGTACTTACTGAAGTACACCTCTGCATGCAGACACCCAACTGTACAAATGCATTTATAGATTTAAAACTCAGTCCTGAACCGGGAGAACCATGTTGTGCAGAGTACAGTTCCAACACACTTGCTTGGACATTGCTACTGATCCTGAAGACCTTGCTTAGCTTAGGTGTGTTTATTTGGGGTAGCTAAACTTTGCAGGACACTGGCCATCTAGGAGGAGGACTGAGAGTCCTGACATTAGCTCTTTACATTCACTGCATGTGATTTATCAACACCGAGTACATCTAAAAGTTCCAGATGGACAAACGTTAAATGCATAAACCAGTGTGAATAAAAAATAAATCTTAAAATAAATTTGGAGGTATGGTTGAAAAACCCAGAATGGGAAGTTTTAAAGTACAGCTTGAAGTGTGAAGTTTATTCTTGTACACAGATATGGCATATTCATGGTAGTACACATGAAATTAATGTATTTATTTGTCATTTAAACTTACGTAAATGTAATCTAGTGGACATTAAGTGTTAGACCTTCATTGCTCAGATAATGAAATTCACTAGGATTTTTTGAGAAGGAAAAAGTCTGACCAGTTACAGCGACGAGTCAGGCGAGTCTGAAGATCTGAGCTGAATTTGGTGAAACATTAAAATTTTAGTCGTTGTCAATTACTCTCATAATAAATGATAATCATGTTCAAATATATGTCGACTTTCTCAAGGCCAACAAAGAAGACTAAAATAGAAACATCATTAAATTTAGAATGTAATAAACTAAACTAATATTACTAATTTATTTAATAAATTTAACTATATTAATTTTCCCAATTAATTATTAATGTCGCACACACCTACCTAGTGCCTTTTGACTTAAAAGATGAGAGTGGTAAATGTTACAGACATATTATCATGGAACTGTTCAGTCTATTATTGATTTTTATTTCCACTTCACTTTTATCCAAGGAGACAAAACTATTTGCACTGTATTTACAGTGGGACAATATTCATACAATACTATAACCTAGAAATAATTTAAAGGGGTGACTTGCAAGCCACAGCAGCACGAATTATGTGCGCAGCAACATCTGACTCAAATATTATGTTAATTAACAGTGAGCGGTGGTTTCAGACACTACTCTTATAAGACTCTTATTCTGAAAGAATGTAAGATCGAGTTGAAGGCGGAGCGATCCGACCAATCAGATGAAAGGAGCGTTTCAGCTCCGCCCACAAGTGCGAATGAAATATTGAAGGAAGCCACAAGCCGTTTTTTAAACCCAAAACGACAAAATGAGAAATCAAGTCAAAAACTCATTTTCCGTTTGTTAACCTAGATGGAATAACGAATAAACGAGCCATTTTTCCATTTCTCGTTATTTAATTCATGTTCTCTCACTTGAATCCTCTTGAGTTTTTCGTTTTCTGTTTTTTAATTTGAAACGGATTTGGAATGGACGGAAGATACCCTGATTCTGAGCACACATGTGAATGAAATGTACAAAGTCATTTTCAGATGCAATTTAAAAAAAAAACAACAACCCAGGATAGCCTAGATTAGGCCCATATTCACAAAAGTGTTAGCTATGGAATCTGATATCTGATATTCCGATTGTCAAATACATGCAAGTGGAAGTGTATTGTTGTTTAAACACTTTATAACGATCTCGTTAGTTGAGCTGTATGCACGATATAATTTTATGACACAAATTTTGAAATAGGCTTAAATCAAACACATTTTAATTCCGAATCTGTGTGTATATATATATATATATATATATATATATATATATATATATATATATATATATATATATATACAGTATTGTTCAAAATAATAGCAGTACAATGTGACTAACCAGAATAATCAAGGTTTTTAGTATATTTTTTATTGCTACGTGGCAAACAAGTTACCAGTAGGTTCAGTAGATTGTCAGAAAACAAACAAGACCCAGCATTCATGATATGCACGCTCTTAAGGCTGTGCAATTGGGCAATTAGTTGAAAGGGGTGTGTTCAAAAAAATAGCAGTGTCTACCTTTGACTGTACAAACTCAAAACTATTTTGTACAAACATTTTTTTTTTTTTCTGGGATTTAGCAATCCTGTGAATCACTAAACTAATATTTAGTTGTATGACCACAGTTTTTTAAAACTGCTTGACATCTGTGTGGCATGGAGTCAACCAACTTGTGGCACCTCTCAGCTGTTATTCCACTCCATGATTCTTTAACAACATTCCACAATTCATTCACATTTCTTGGATTTGCTTCAGAAACAGCATTTTTGATATCACCCCACAAGTTCTCAATTGGATTAAGGTCTGGAGATTGGGCTGGCCACTCCATAACATTAATTTTGTTGGTTTGGAACCAAGACTTTGCCCGTTTACTAGTGTGTTTTGGGTCATTGTCTTGTTGAAACAACCATTTCAAGGGCATGTCCTCTTCAGCATAGGGCAACATGACCTCTTCAAGTATTTTAACATATGCAAACTGATCCATGATCCCTGGTATGCGATAAATAGGCCCAACACCATAGTAGGAGAAACATGCCCATATCATGATGCTTGCACCTCCATGCTTCACTGTCTTCACTGTGGCTTGAATTCAGAGTTTGGGGGTTGTCTCACAAACTGCCTGTGGCCCTTGGACCCAAAAAGAACAATTTTACTCTCATCAGTCCACAAAATGTTCCTCCATTTCTCTTTAGGCCAGTTGATGTGTTCTTTGGCAAATTGTAACCTCTTCTGCACATGCCTTTTTTTTAACAGAGGGACTTTGCGGGGGATTCTTGAAAATAGATTAGCTTCACACAGACGTCTTCTAACTGTCACAGTACTTACAGGTAACTCCAGACTGTCTTTGATCATCCTGGAGGTGATCATTGGCTGAGCCTTTGCCATTCTGGTTATTCTTCTATCCATTTTGATGGTTGTCTTCCGTTTTCTTCCACGTCTCTCTGGTTTTGCTCTCCATTTTAAGGCATTGGAGATCATTTTAGCTGAACAGCTTATCATTTTTGCACCTCTTTATAGGTTTTCCCCTCTCTAATCAACTTTTTAATCAAAGTACGCTGTTCTTCTGAACAATGTCTTGAACGACCCATTTTCCTCAGCTTTCAAATGCATGTTCAACAAGTGTTGGCTTCATCCTTAAATAGGGGCCACCTGATTCACAACTGTTTCTTCACAAAATTGATGACCTCAGTGATTGAATGCCACACTGCTATTTTTTTGAACACACCCCTTTCAACTAATTCAACTAATTGCCCAATTGCACAGCCTTAAGAGCGTGCATATCATGAATGCTGGGTCTCATTTGTTTTCTGAGAATCTACTGAACCTACTGGTAACTTGTTTGCCACGTAGCAATAAAAAAATATACGAAAAACCTTGATTATTCTGGTTAGTCACATTGTACTGCTATTATTTTGAACAATACTGTATATATATACACACATACATATATAAAAGGAAAACAAAAACAACGAAAGAAAACAGCTGGCTGATCTTTTACGTCTGTTAACTAATGACTCATGCAGCTGTTTGCGGTTGTGATTTTTTAAAAAGTGGAACATAGGCCTATTTTTACGTTTGCACGTGACTGTTTCGAACCCGTGTTTAGACCCGTGTTTCCCCTGTGTCCAACCCGACCTGCACCCATATCCGACACAGTTGGATATTTTTCACCCGTTTCAGTCAAATTTGCTGGTCACCTGTTGGGTACCCGAACCCGTGCAGGACTCTAGTAGACGGTAATGTTTCCTCTTGGTTCTGAATAAATGCGACTTATAGTCCGGTGCGACTCATATATGTTTTTTCCGTCGTCATGACGTATTTTTGGACTGATGCGATTTATAGTCCGAAAAATATGGTACATACATGTCGCACAGTGTGACCAGCAATTATCTTAAAGGATACCTAAAATTGTGCAGTGTGTAGAAGGCTTAAGGAGCAACTGAAAACAACTACTTTTTAAATTACCTCTGTTTTTTCAGGGTTAGGTCCTATGATTGGTTGACTCAGATGCAAGTTGATTGGCTGTAGAGACAACATCATGAAAATCTTAACTAACTGCACCAATTTTGAAACTAAAACTTCACTGTACCTGGCCCACTTCAGCACGAGGGACAAAATAAAGACTGCTTTTTCCCACAATCTTCTTCAGATCTCTCACAGAGCTTGCATGTACCTTCTTGATTTTTTTCCCCTTGTCTACTTTTGCCAACTCAAAACCCACCAGGTTCAAACTAATCATAGCAAAGCTCTGACAAACGAAAGTATTCAAATCTGATAGGCTCCAGTTTAAATCAATTGTAGACAGTTGATAATCAGCTATCTCCTTCGCTGGAACTCCTTGAAAAATACATTGTAAATAAAATTAGCATTTTTCCCCAGTACTACAGATATGTTTGCACATATAGTGCTAATGTTTTAAAATACACTGAATGTATAAATTGAATGTATTTTACACATTCAAGCCATGATCATATAATACAGTGCATCATGTCATGGCTGAAGAAAAATTGAATGACAAACCTAATCCATTATTTGTCAGGGCATGCCCGTCCGACAAAATTATAAAATGAATTCACCCCCCCCAACAGTTATTAAAAATTATGGCAAAATTAGCTATATAGACCAAGATCATTTTTTTTTTGGCCTAGGCTGTAAACATGTTTTTTTCCTTGTGTAAAGTTGGCCATTTTAACATGAGTTTATGGGATTGACTTCCTTCTGCAGCCAATCTCAAGCGGCCAGTTGATGAATTGCAGTTTTAGTCACTTCCTTATTGGCCTCATGAGAGAGAGAGCGGGAGGTTGCCGATCGGTTTTTAGTAGCAATTTGGCGGGTTTTGTTTAGAAAAGTAGTGTAGAACAATTGGGTATATGTGTGCTACTAGTACATTAATCCCATTTTAATGAGGGGGATTTTCAATTTCTCAGCTGCAGAGCGCCAAACTCCTTAAAGGCCCACTTGACACCATTGTGCCATATTAGTAGTTCAGTTCATTGATTTATCTTTTAATACATTATTTTAGGTTTATCACCATTGCCTGTTAAAACTGCCTATATGATGTCACTTCAAAGAATACTCACTAAATTACTTACCTTGAGCTTGATATCTGCGTCTCCTGAAAAGAGTTCTTGTTGCATTCAAAATGTCAGTACCATTTGAAGATGTGGTAGCCATTAATTCTCGTCTGGCACGTTGAAATGCATTAAAAAACTCTGTCAAACACTGCAACTACAGGTTACTCATTATTGTCCGGCAATATTAAATTATCACTGCCTTGCTGTTGCCTGTTTTCCATATTAGCGCTGCAGTGGAGTGCAGTGCATAAAACTGCCCGCGCTAATCTGTGATCTATTGAGTGATATGACGTCATACCAACAGGGGCGGGGCATGGAGGGGGATATATCGGTCTCTAAAATATAAATTATGGGGTTCATAAAACCTACAATAGAAACTACAATCTGTGCACTCAGATTTTGTAACGTTACAGTTTACAAATCAGAGGGAACGGATTGCGAAAGCGTGTGCACAGATTATTAATTTGTGAGTAGCCTACGGATTCAAAAATACGGAGCCCGGGACGTCACCTGTAGGAGAAAAAAATCAATCCGTGGCGACGGTTTTGCAATCTGTCCCCTCAGTTTATAAACTGTACTCACGAATTCATAAACTGTTCCCTCTGTTTAACAAACTGTGCCACAAATTTTCAATCCGTGCGCTCAGATTTTGTAAACCGTACCCTCGGTTTTTGAATCTGTACCCACGAATTCATTATCCGTGTGCACGCTTTCGCAATCCGTTCCCTCGGATTTGTAAACCGTACTCACGGATACATGCAGCAAGCTCCTACGTGTTAACATACAGTTTTATTGAATATTATAATGTGGAATAGGTTTACAGCAAAGTGTCAAGTGATTCTCTGTCAAGTGTGGTAGGCTACGAGGTGGAATACAAATATTTAATAAAGATGTGAATCAAGATCTTGTTCAATTGTGATAATCTTATAATAGCACTTGATTATTATTGTACAATAAATCTGCTATTGTGATTGACTCTGTAGTAATTTCACTGAAAAGGAAAATAAAAACACAGTGCACCTAGCTTCAGCCCAAGTCTTCCTACAAGTCTCGTTTATATCAATCTGATATTAGCTAACTGATTTTTCAAAATTCTGTTTGCCAACACCAGGAGAGAGAAATAACATAGGCTAACTTTGGCGGTAAGCACACAAATATAATTCATAAAAAATAAAAAAATAAACATTTATATATCTGTAGTGTATAATATTTTAGCACATGGTATTAAAATGCTTGGCACATAATAAACCCATTATGGTCAGGTGTGTGGCAGAGCAGGTGTAATGGACCATTGCAAGAAAGCCATTTAGTCCCCATCCGCTCCTGATTTTGAGTTCAAGACAAGTTCTCGGGAGACTTGTCGAAAACTATTATTTTACTTACTACAAAGTGTTACAGATAAAATCATATAACTTCTATTAGAATAAATATTTTGCAGTTTTAAACTGCTAATTTAAAACCATATGCCAATACTGCTAACTACACATTGGATGACAGGGGTGGTGGGGTAAGTTGTAACAGTTTCCCTAGAACTGAGAACTTTCATGTTGTCTACATGGTGCCTTTTTTTTTTGGCAGCTCAAAGATAAAAGGAAGTGTGGATAGAATGTGCACTATGCAGTTGCTGGATCCACCAGCATAGGGTTAAAAACATAGTTTTTTCACCATTGTGACTCTGATTGAGAAAATTCACACACAATCTCACACACACATTTACTCAGTTTTTGTTAGATCTACATGTTCTTATTTACATGTTCTTTACATACTGTAGGTACACTGGATACCGTATACTGTGCAGGAGGTTTGTTCCAGTAGTCTAATTTACACATACGCACACACTCCTGCATCAAATGTAAGTGGATTGGAGATGTGGTTATTCATAGAAGGTCCGACATTGTTTTGTATTGTTCTTTTAGATTGTTTAACCTGTTTTTAAAGCAAACTTTATGAGGTGGCTGCTGTTTTTGATTATTTTGTCCGACTGTAACCAGTAGGCCTATATTAAGCAAACCTATACCCCAGTAGTGGGGCAGATTGTAACAAAGGCACTCTATGTATTTGACATCAATTTATAATGGCTATGAATAAAATTCTTGCAGAGGTCTGAATTGGTGCCTTTTGTGGTGAACAAAATGTGGGCACTTCGTATAAATATTTTAGCACTCTAGCTCAAAAGTTCAGCGACATACAGATGTTGAAACAAAAAGGTTTACAAACATACCCAGTCTCCTACTACGAGTTGAGATGCAAATGTACAAAATTATGATGAATAAAAGAGTGAATCTGTTTTCCCCCTTTTTTTTATTAAATCCACGACGGTGCTGTAGTCTAAATTGTGATAGGCCTATGATATTGTGTACTATTTTATTCAGCAGCTTTACTGTAAATAAGAATAATAAAAATTCCAATAACAGCCCTATTTCATTATTTCAATAACAAAACACATTTACAGACCTTCATCCATTTAGATAAATATAACCCTTTAAGAGGTGTAGGCTACTGCAGGCAAGGCATCAAGACATCTCCCTCAGCAACCCCCCCAACCCCAGAATGGAGTCCGCCTGGGTCGTCCACCCCGAAAATGGATATCATTTCAAAGCTTAGAGTTTGGCTACCTCTGATTTTTTTTTTTTTTTTTTTTTTGTTAATACAGTAGCCTTATGTGACCTCTAGTGGCAGGATGCGACAAGACACCTAGTTATTTTCCTCTTTGTGTCATCATATTTTGTTTGGCAGTTTGCATATTTCTTTAATGTTAACGTTAATATTCATTCATTTGATTTGTCGTCCCAGTGATTCATCACTGTCGTCACTTATTGCACTGTCAGGCGAATAAGATGAATTACAGTCACTGCCCCTGAAACCGAGCGATAAACAGTGAATGTACAAGCGATGTAATTTCGCCCATGATAAGTTTATGGAAGACTGATGTTAATGAAGCGAATTTGTTGTAAAACATGTCAATTTACTTTTGTTGGACAACAGGTTTGTAATAATTCCTTTTTGTTTTCATGGTAACAATTTAGCAATATCTAGTCTAACATACAAAGCCAGTAAGCCTTCCTTAACAATCAAATTTATTCTGCGTATTGTATTACCATGTGGACTCTGATTGGACGGTGGAGAGGAACTCATGTTTATGTAATGATCTGTTTAAATGAAGATATCTCCAAATGCATTCTCACTAGTTCTTAATGAGGTTGAAGATATCTCCAAACGAACAGGGACTCGGAGTTATTCTGTTTTTGATATCATCTTTTAATTTCTGACTAGTAATTATTGCAATAGTATCTAGAATCTATTTAAATATTACTAGTAAGCATTCATTAGATACTAGTACTTATTTTTTAGATACTGGTACTTATTCATTAGATAGTTCTTATTTAATAGATACTAGTAGTTATTCATTAGGTACTAGTTCTTATTCTTTAGACACTAGTACCTTTTTTAATCGCTACTAGTAACTATTCTTATCTTACTAGTAAGATCTGCTTTTTTACTCGTCTTATGTTATGAATAGTACAAATGGCTACAGTAGAGTTCAACAAAAAAAATTACTAGTAAAATAAAAAAATCATACTAGTAACATTTAGAATAAGTACTAGTATCTAATAAATGTGAACTAGTATCTATTAAATAAGTACTAGTATCTATTTAATAGGTACTAGTATCTAATGAATGAGAACTAGTTTTTAATAAACAAGCACTAGTACCTAATAAATAAGTACTAGTATCTAATTAATAAGTACTAGTATCTAATTAATAAGTACTAGTATCTAATTAATACGTACTAGTATCTAATAATAAGTACTAGTATCTAATGAATAAGTACTAGTGTCTATTTAATAGGTACTAGTATCTAAGGAATGAGTACTAGTATCTAAAAAATACACATCAGTACCTAATGAATAACTACTAGTACATTAAAATTAAGTACTAGTCACTAGTGGAATACATACTAGTCAAAACTCAATAGTTGGTATCACAATGACGGATCCCCATAGAAGTCAATAGCAAAAAAATTTAATTTGTTACTAGTAACAATATAAAAGTTACTAGTCACTATTAAAATAAGGACTAGTATCTAATGAATAAGTACTAGTGTCTAATAAATAAATACTAGTATCTAAGAAATAAGTACTAGCATCTAATAAAAAATACTAGTATTTAATCAATAAGTATTAGTATTTAATTAATAAATACTAGTACCTAATTAATAAGTACTAGTATCTAATGAATAAGTACTAGTACCTAATAAATAAGCACTAGTATCTAATGAATAAGTACTAGTATCTAATGATTAAGTATTAGTATCTAATGAATAAGTACTAGTAACTTTACAAAAGACACTATTACCTAAAGAATAAGTACTAGTACCTAAAGAATAAGCACTAGTAGTTAATGAATAATCACTAGTACTTCATGGAAAATATACTAGTATCTAAAAAATAAGTAGGCTACTAGTAACTTGAAAAAAGACACTAGTACAGCCTATATATTAAATGTTTAAAAGGCTTTCCATATGCTTATAGATTAAATGTTAAAAAGGCTTTCCATACTCGCCCATGATCTGCAGCCAGACACTTCTCTTTTTTTCTGCTGTAAAGTTGGGCATTTTAACACGGGGAGTCTAGGAGACTGACTCCTTTTTCCAGCCACCCTGAAGCGGCCAGTCGATGAATTGCAGTTTTAGTCACGTCCTTATTGGCTGCTCGAGAGAGGGGGAGGTTGGCGCTAGCAGATTATACGGGGGCGCGCACTGTGACGCTCTACTGAATGGGAAGTTGTTTGCTTTCGTCTTGTAGCAGAACATATTTTATTCTCTTAACCTATAATAACTTGAATATATACATTTATTATATACTGAATGGACTATTTTGTCTATTACAAATAAATACTCTCTGAAAACGGTTTTAAACTAATATAGTCTTTACGCGATTATAACGATTTCTTTTTGCGCAATAGTCTATCTAAAAGAAAAAAAACAGAAAGTGGAAGTTGGCCTATCTGAGCAACCCAAGAAACTTCACCCTTGGATATTTCAAAGTGCTAAAAAGCTCTGGGAAAAAAAGGTACCCTTCTTTCTTTCTTTCTTTCTTTCTTTCTTTCTTTCTTTCTTTCTTTCTTTTTCTTCTGTAGGTAGGCGCTATAGACTTTTTACAAATACTAAACCCAGTTCGGTGATTGTAAAAAAAAACGAAAAAAAAAAACGCTAATTCAGAAGTTTTATAGCCGTTTTTTGTCTCTGTTCGTTCTTTGAGAAGAATAATAATCCGTCACCTACGCGTCACAAATGTTTAATGTATGGTATATGCCAAATGTGATATTTTTTTCTCCAGACTATAGTTATTTGTTTTACAACGAACAGGTCATGCTGACACGGTATTAAGGTAATCTTGTCTTTACGCGATTTATTTTTGTGCAATAGGTAAAAAAATAAAAAAATAAAAAAGCGAAAGTGAAAGTGTGGGCCTATCTGAGCAACTACACCAAGAAACTTCACCCTTGGATATTACATTAAAGTGCTAAAAAAAAGGGGGGGGGGGGGTTAAGGTACCCTTGTTTCTCTTTCTTTGTTTTTCTTTCGTAGGTAGGCGATATAGACTTAAAAAAAAAAAAAAAACGAAACCCAGTTCGGCTAGGTGCACAAGATGGCGCCGGTGAGTTTCAGCGACGCCAGCGTGTGCATACTTACTTGCAGTCTTGCGACGCTGCATTGACTGTAAGGGAAACTCACATACGAAACTTGGCTAGATGTATATAATTAATGATTTTCAAATTTAACAGCGGATTCTGATAAAGCATGTTTTATTAACTTTATTTGATAACATAATTTATAACTAACTGTACAATTAAACGTAATATAATTATGGTAGGTTTGCATTAAATAAAAGATCGCTGTTTGCATTCATGTGTGTTTTTATATGTTTAGATGTGTGTTTAGATTAGTGTGTTTTCATTTGTGTTTAGATATTAAAATTAGTCATGTATTTTTTACTGTGTAAAATAATAAAATAATGTTTTGAAAATAACGATGAAACAGACTGATGTATGTGTACAATTGAGAAATTGATATTCTGAAGATAAATTGCAGCCCACATCTCACGAGGTAAATATTTAATATAAAAAATAATAATAATAATGCAAACATTTTCGAGAAATAAGTAATTTGTACATTTACATATCTGGTAAGATAAAAATACATTATATAGCTGTGTATACACACCATGAGTTCAACTTTCATCTCGTGAACAGTAGTGAACATTAGTGTATTTAATTCATTCACCGGACCCAAACATACACAAGTTTCAAATCCACTGGCTCAGTTAACATTTATAGTATAGTGATAATAGCATTATATATCTTATTTGCATATGAAGGGATATTATAAATCCTGTAAACATATAGAAGGTAATATTTGGACTTCTCCAGTTCTCTGCACTGACTTTAAGCACAACCGGAAATATCTACGCACACACTCGCAAGACCGGAAATCCAAGATGATGGAGATATGCAACTAGCCCATTGTTAAAAAAAAAAAAAAAAATGTAAAAAACATTTGGATCAACGTTGAATTCGGTAGTCAGCGTTGATAACACGACGTTGTTTCACCGTCGTACCGTGCATCATGTATTGTATGTTCACTTAGATCCTAGTTTGCATTTAGATCAACACTGTAGCTACATGATAAGGGCTAAAAATCAAATGACTGGCAGCAATGGTTTTACAATCAACTTTAATAAACTGCCACAGGCTCAAAATTGTAAAACAGCAATTTTATTTTGGAAACAACATACTGTATAAAACAGATGAAAATAATCCCAAACTTTATTCTGCAGCGTATGCATGGATGTATTGTTAAAAACATGTAGTACAATCCAAATACAATAATATATAAAGGTTTTTGTAATATAATCTGACTATTTTTTACGGCACTTCAGTTTCTGTCACAAACATGTTTTAGTAAAGTGTCTCAGGACAAGAGATGTGTACATTTGTGCAGTGAAAATGTGTTGAACAGTTTGAGAAGCAAACCATCAACCAGGGAGGCTGTAACAGAGGGGAGGTTAGGACAATTCCAAGGGCCCAGCGTTAGTTGGGTTGAAAACAACCCAATTTGGGTTATTTTGGCAACCCAAAAAGGGACGAACCCAACGCTGGGGATCATCATGCTTAACCCAGCCCGCTGGCTTTTTTTATGGTTAAAAATTACTACATTGCAGGGTTTCAAAAACCAGAGCGGGTGTTTTTTATCACTGTATTTCAGAAGGAAAACTACTGTATTTAGAAAATGTTTGATTTAATTTGCTATATATAAGCATGGCCGCCACCACTGTCACGTTGCGAAGTATTGCCAGCCTGTCTGCCTTACCGAGCGTTTTTCCCATTGCCATATTTTGCCTTCTTGTGTATGATATTTGCCTGGTTTACCTGTCTCTGTCTTTGGATTTGCCCACTGTCTTGTTGTTTGGATTGGACTGCCTATCTGTGTATGATTCTCTGCCTTCTACGATTACGATTCTCTGCCTACTGTTTGGATATGTCTGCTGTGGATGTTAATAAACTGCACATGGATTCTAACGCCGCCTCCGCGCCCTTACACAGTACCACTGCCTGATCCACTTCCTTTTAAAGGAATTCTCATTTGCTGATGGCAATATGTTTAAGTTGACACTATTGGGCTCATCATCTAAAAAATTAGAAGCAAGATTGATTAAAAGCATTAGCAACTTGGACAGGGTCTGATGTTTTTTTTCTTCACATTTTAGTTCATATGAGTTATTTGTATTTGCATTAGGTTTAATTAGACTTTTCATTTGTATCCACATTACAATTTCCTTTAGCTTCAGTTAGAATTTTCATATAATAGTTTGCTTTTAAGCGCAATTCTTTCACTACTTGATTTCGTAAACCTTTAAATAACATCAGATCTGTGTCATATCTGGTTTTAAGATAGGTTTTTAAAGCAAAAGCTCTTTTTTTTATTAACTGTCGTACTGCATCACTTACCCATGGAAGTGTGGCCTTTTAAATAGTTTTAAGGACTT
The DNA here is from genome assembly GCF_023724105.1 of Carassius gibelio. Lineage (NCBI taxonomy): Eukaryota > Metazoa > Chordata > Actinopteri > Cypriniformes > Cyprinidae > Carassius > Carassius gibelio. The sequence continues at coordinate 3,448,342 of NC_068419.1, read as the reverse complement.
GTTTAAAATGTTACTCATTGTAGAAGTAAATATGTCACAACACTCGTTAACTTGACTATGTTGTGAGACTTCATTCCAATTAGTGTTTGCTAACTCATTCTCAAATGTAATAAAATCCTTGTGGGGTATTATTAACTTGGTTGCCTTTCGGTCATATTTATATTCACTTAGACGATTTTTTTGAATGTTTTCTGGAAATTAATATCATGTTATGATCTGATAAGCCACACACCAGATTGAACGAGCTGTGTTCAACCAAGTCTCTACATTTCTCACACACAACAACCTCCTTGACAGCAACCAATCTGGCTTTAGAAGTGGACATTCAATTGAGACTGCCTTGCTCTCAGTTGTTGAAACTCTAAGACTGGCAAGAGCAGAATCCAAATCTTCAGTACTTATCCTGCTTCATCTGTCCCCTGCTTTTGACACGGTTAACCACCAGATCCTCCTATCAACCCTACTGGCAAAAGGCATCTCAGGAACCACACTTCAATGGTTTGAGTCTTTCCTATCAGATAGGTCCTTCAAAGTATCTTAGAGAGGTGAGGTGTCCAAGTCACAACATCTAACTACTGGGGTGCCTCAGGGCTCAGTTCTTGGACCACTCCTCTTCTCTGTCTACATGGCATCATTAGGTTCTGTCATTCAGAAACATGGCTTTTCATACCACTGCTATGCTGATGACACTCAACTCTACCTCTCATTCCATCCTGATGATCCGAGGGTAGCTATTTGCATCTCAGCTTGTCTAACAGACATTTCTTCCTGGATGATGGACCATCACCTTCAACTCAACCTTGCCAAGACAGAACTGCTTGTGATTCCAGCAAACCCATCGTTTCATCACAATTTTTTACCATCAAGTTGGGCACATCAACCATAACTCCTTCAAAAACAGCTAGAAGCCTTGGAGTTATGATTGATGATCAGCTGACTTTCAGACCACATTGCTAAAACTGTCCGATCCTGCAGATTTGCTTTATTCAACATCAAAAAGATCAAGCCCTTTCTTTCGGAACATGCAGCACAACTCGTTGTTCAAGCTCTTGTTCTGTCCAGGTTGGACTATTGCAATGCCCTCTTGGCAGGTCTTCCAGCCAATTCTATCAAACCTTTACAATTAATTCAGAACTCGGCAGCAAGATTAATTTTTAATGAGCCAAATAGAATACATGTCACACCTCTGTTTATCAATTTGCACTGGCTTCCAATAGCTGCTCGTATAAAATTCAAGGCATTGATGTTTGCCTACAAAACTACCACTGGCTCTGCACCCATTTACCTAAATTTGTTACTTCAGACTTATGTGCCCTCTAGAAGCTTGCGTTCTGCAAGTGAACGTCGCTTGATTGTGCCATCCCAAAGAAGCACAAAGTCACTTTTACGGACTTTTAAATTAAATGTTCCCTCCTGTTGGAATGACCTCCCCAACTCAATCCTTAGCCATTTTCAAGAATCGGCTTAAAACACATCTCTTCCATCTTTATTTGACCCTCAAACTTTAACACTCACTATTCTAATTCTATTCTTTAAAAAAAATCGAACTACCTTTCTACTTTTTTTTCAATTCCATTTTCTTTTCATTAATTATGCAATTATATGTGTGTGTGTGTATGTGTAAAGACCTCTAACACTAGCTTGCTCTATTCTTTTTTTATTCTATCTGTTTTCTTTATATTATATTATTTAAAATCCCATGCTAGGTGTACTGTGTTAACCTAACTGAGACTTGTTATAGCACTTATATATCATTGCTCTTTTTGTTGTTTTTGATTGCTTCCACTGTCCTCATCTATAAGTCGCTTTGGATAAAAGTGTCTGCTAAATGAATAAATGTAAATGTAATGTAATGTAAAAGTAATTAAAAATAGTATCGCCATAAATAAGCACCTCACTGTTCGGTTTAAAAGATTTAAGAATTTTTTCCAAAATTTGTAGGCAGCTAGATGGTGGGTTATACACTACAAGGATGTTAAACATCATGCGTGAGGATAGAGCCACATTTACACATAGACATTCAATTGATAGAGATTCATCTAGTTGGACTTATTTGGTCTTAAAGGAGTCTTTAATTGGAAACCAAAACACCTCCTCCTCTACCAGTAACCCTGTCCTTTCTATCGCACTTATATCTAGGCACATCTATCATTGAGGTGGAAATTTTATCATGCAACCATGTTTCACCTATGCACAAATAATCAATATTGGAACCAATTAGCAAAATTCTAATTTCATCAAATTTTGGATGCAGGCAATCCGCGAAAAGTAGGGTACAACTCTGGGCCAGATCTCTCCAGCTGCTGTCCACCGGGCCATCCGTGGGTACAACCCCCGCCGCAGCCCGGTCGACGCGGGCACACGGAGCTGCCATTGCCTCCCGGTACTCCAGTGCCGGCACCCGAATAGTCGTCCGCACAGAACACCCACAGCTGTCTCTCGCTGGAAATCCTCCAACCACCTCCGGGTCCGCCCGCCTTTGCAGATGACGCACTAGCTCCGCCGCGGAGGCTCCCGCCTGCTCACCAATCACACAGTCAGGGTCTGGGTTGGGATTAACCTGGATGTCTCCCGCCAACAGGACCAGAAAGGAGAGATACATTATAGCGCGCCCATTATCTTTCTTCCTGCCACACAGCTCCACTTTGGGCACAAGCCTATTACGCGTACGTTTCCAAACTTCAGGAGGGAGTAGTAGATGGTGAAACGGCCATATCCAACGTTGTTCAGGTAAGTCGTGTGGCACAGCAGACTGTCAGGCTCGATTTGTGGAATCCTTAGGATAAGTGATCCAAGTATTAGCAGCAGAAGAAGCCACACCAAACAGGTGAACGGCAGGTCTGAACGCTGACACTGTTTGCTCCATACCGACATTTCATTTGTTGCTGGTGTTATGGCTTCGGGTTTTTTGGCATATTCACGTATTTGCTGCTTATTAATCTTGGTGTCAGTAGAAAGTCTATCAGAGTGCATAAAATTGCCATCATAAATAGTTTTAAAAGGCAAAAGCAAGAGGAGCACGGAGCCCAACCAACCGTGCGCCATCTTCGTTCTAATATATATACATCCATGTGGACAGTTTGGAAAACTGTGCGTAGTTTTACAAAACTGCACACACGTTACAAGAGGGAGTTAAACCACCTTTTAACATTATCTAACATTAGAAAACTGATGGGATATCAAATATAGACTGATGTACCGAGTACATTATATACACAGTAAACATCTGATAATTAAAATTTGCACACACAAATAAATCATCCTGAATTCACAAATTCTTTATTTATTATTGCATAATAAAAACTCTCCTACAGTCAAGTCAGTCACCATCAGTCTCAACTCGCGCACATTTATTTAGAGTTTACTTAACTCACTGACAACGTTTTCCTAACCAGAAAAAAGGACTACCAATATTTGTAAGCGACTTTACAGAAAAAAAATCTCTTATAATAAGCGGACTTGGCAACACCGATAATAACGGTCATATTTTCAAATGTAGAAAGGCATGAACCGATTCATTGTCCAGTTTCCTGAATGACAGCCAGATTAACCAATCATGATCAAATCAATAAAGTAAAACAACCAATAGTAATTGTTTCAGTGTGATAAAGCAGCAAAATGTATTTAGTTTTATTGTTGTTGATGATAATATTTAACATATACCGTTAGATTTTAAAATAGGTATCAAGACTAAAATATTTTAAAATGCTATTAAAATAATAATAATCTTAAATATTTTAATATAAATAATATAAAAGTTTGTTAACCTTTTTCAACCATTTAGTATTAAACATTTTTAATGTTGGTTTCGTTAAAACAACTGACCTTATTTCAACCATATTTCAACGTTGAAGGTTGGTCCTGTGCCAGCTGTTTTTCAGCCGTTTAGTTTTAAACGTTGTATCAACATTGTTTCAACGTTGAAACCACAACTGACCTTATTTCAACCATATTTCAACATTGAAAGTTGGTAATGTGCTGGGAGTTATTCAACCTTTCAGCTTTAAATGTTGAATCAACGTTGTTTCAACGTTGAAACCACAACTGACCTGATTTCAACCATATTTCAATGTTGAAAGTCGGTCAAGTTTAATAGCCGTTGCTTGTCTCTTTTCACTCTTTTAGACGAATAATAATGTCACCTACTCGTTACAAATGTTTTATTAAATTTGCCATATGCCAAAGGTGATTTTTTTTTTCTCCAGACTATATAGTTATTTGTTTGTTTTACAAAGAACAGTTCATGTTGAAATGGTATTAAGGAAATCTTGTCCTTACGTTATTTCTTTTTGTGCAATAGGCTATCTAATAAATAAATAAATAAAGCGAAAGCTGGCCTATATGAGCAACGCAAGAAACTTCACCCTTGGATATTAAATTGAATTTCTAAAATGATGGGAAAAAGGTACCTTTCTATCTTTCTTTCCTGCCGTAGTTAGGCAATAAAGACTTAAAAAAAAAAGTAAAGCCAGCTTGGTTATTAAAAAACTATGTAAAAAATGCTAATTCATAAATTTAATCACCATTGCCTTGTCTTTTTCCTGGAGTGAGAAAAGTAAACAACGATTTTAAACCCTGTTTTCATTTTGATATACACATTAGCATTAAATATTCCACTCTCATTTAGGGAGTATAAGCATTGAAATTACAAAGTCATTATGCAAAAGTTAAATAAAAACTTGTAACGAGGACACAGAGTCTGAAGTAGAATCCATTTGCATAGGATTTATTGAGCAGCAACAGAAACAAACAGATAATCGTAGGCCGTGGGAAAATCAGTCCAATCTGTGAACATACACAAGGGAGAATCCAAAGGCAAAGTGGCAGGCAGGCAATAGTTCCAAACACAGATATCAGTCCAATCAGGTTTGCCAAATCAGAAGGGATAATCCAGAATCAGCAACAGTAACAAGCAGAGGTCAGGGCAGGCAGCAGAGAATCAAAGTCGCTATACACAATCCAAAGTCAAACACAGGGAAAAAGCTCGGAAATGCCAGACAGAACAAAACAAGACTTCACACTTATTTAGAGTCCAAACACAGTTTATATAGGGGAGTGGTAATGGGGAACACCTGGTGGTTATTAGCACGGGATTATGGGAAATTGAGTTGGAAATGGGTCCTGAGTGGAGTGCCCATGAACTTCAGTAAAGGTTCCAGCTGACGATAGTAACAAAACTATATGAATTTAGACATATTTCGTGGATTAAGTTGTCAGTGAGGTGCTGAGTCAGACAATTCTATTTTCACTGCAATAAATATGGGCTAACACCTGTTTCACACTAGTTTGAGCCTCAGACGTCACGCCCACGGACCGCTGGCTAAATGTGTGATGCATATGGGACACAAAAGTGGAAACACTTCAGGAGTGTCGAAGTCGTCATCAAATTGGTTGAATTCTACAGGATTTCCGTGAGACCTGTAATGGCGTGTTCTTTAACGTTCCACCTGGAAACAAAGATACCGTGGCGCCAAACCTCCTCACGACAGAGGAAGCCACTGTGTTTACGAATGTGTCAACTAAATGCTGGATTTTCAAAATGATGTGAAATATTAAAAGTTTGCCCCATAGAATCTTTAAAATGCGTCCGAGAGTTTAACACACCGGTCTGGCATGGTTATCTGCTTGAGAGTGAAGCATGCCAAATCAGTTCTCAAAGGAGTTGACGGCTGTGATGAAAGCATTTGTTGCTTCACTCTCAGAAGGCTCTCTTTGAGGAGGGAGCCTTCACTGGCTTTTCTCGCGGTGCCAGCCCCGCTTTCGCCAATTTAGTCTTCGTCGTAAATGTCCTGACGCCTAAGGCCGGTGACACACTGGCTGCGTGGCGTGCGTTTCTGCTGCGTCTCAGTTGAGTGGTGGCTGCGTCGCTTTTTCTGTGTCTTTACACACCAGAATCGTGCCTTACGATTTGCTGGCGCGCAGCTGCTGCTGTAGGTGACATATAGGGAGGCCACCGACAGACCAGGCTCTTGTCTTCACGATAACAATATCTATAATTCATGTTGAGCATAAATATAAAGCCTACTGATAAAGGACACCGTCAACAGTATTGACGGCAAAATAGACTATGTTTGACATGTGCAATATTTGAAAATTTATAATTATTTATTGATTTTTTAAATTACATTTATATCTGAATTTATGTCAACCTATAGACTTTCAAACATCAAAATGTCATTAATTAATATGTATTTGTGTACAAAATGACATATAAACATATTTTCCTATTCTAATTTGCCTGGAAATGCTTCCAACACGCTTGCGTGTCGCAGGAAGTCTGCAAGCTCTAACCTGTTAACATGGAAGCCGAATTAAAAATGGACACGCCACGCAGCTGAGACGCTAATGCCACGCATCCAGTGTGACACCGGCCTAAGGCCTAGGACTGTCTCTCACTGTCAAGCAGTTCCAGACTGCTTTGTCTGATGGCAGCTGCATCCAATTTGCAAACTCTTGACCTGCTGTACATGAAACCCCTCAAGACCAAGGGACCAGCTTCGCATGCTAAAGGTCACAATGAGGTCCTCTGTGCCTTAGACATGTGGAGGAGACCTTGGTTCTTGTATCAGGCCCCGGTGCTGGTAGCTCCTTGTTGCCGCATAATGCTAGCGATGGATGTGTCCCCGGTTGGGGTGCAGTCATGAGTGGCCACCCTGCCTGCGGTCTGTGGAGTGTCTACATCCTGTTTTATATCCTTCCATCTCCTGGTCCTCTTTCATCCGTCACTGTCGTCGCTCCTGTTTTATATCCTTCCATCTCCTCCGTGGGACTCGAGACCGGTGGGTCGAGCAGGTGTCGCTCATCTCCAATCACTTCACTGGCCTCGCCCCGTTCCCATGGCTCTCGGCCCCGCCCCCCTCATCACATGCAGGTAGAACAGACGCTTGCGAGCTATTTGTCTCCTGACGCAGCATCATCATTAAAGGCTTGCCTTTCAAGCCACTGTGAACTACATCAGCGCACGTTGGCAAGGGGTACGCGGCAGCAGGTCAGGCTGGTTCATGTCTGCATACGATGTCTGTGTTACAGGCATATCAGGCTGATCTGCTAAAAGAGCTAGATGAAGGCGAGGAAGTTAAAGTAAAATATTTCTGAATTGAGGAAGACCACTGATTTAGCCCTCCACGTCACCAAGGAAACTGCCCACGTGATTGGGCGGTCCATGGTGGCAGAAAGACACCTGTGGTTGACCCTGTCTGATTTAAAAGAGAAAGACAGGGTCTTCCTTATGGACGCCCGCTTGTGCCTTCTGGTCTGTTTGGTGACGCCATCAATTCTGTCATCGACAGTTACCAGGAGGCTCGTAAATGTAATTATCAATAAGATTCGGGAGGAGCGCGTCAGATACTTAGCCTAATCAACACAGGTGGACCACAATCAAGTAATCAATCCCATAGTATAAATATTGCTGACTTACCTCTATCCATTGATGGTTTATCATCATTTTGGTCCGCATGCATAGCACCATGTCCCAAAACCGAGATTCCTCGTCAGAAGACTCATCCAGCTCTTCCCCTGCCCCATCACCACAGCCAGCTGGCTCCAAGGCCACCCCTTCCCGGCGTGGCAACCTAATCGAGCCCCAGGCTCCAACACGCGGGCGCGGTACGGCGCGAGCAGCTACTCGCCTCCCAAGACGCCTAGGCCTACCTTCGCCGCCTCCGGCGAGAACCGCGGCCGACTCCCCCGCGTCCTCCTACCGCTCGGCCAGGCCTACGATTCCGCCAATCGAAAAATGGACGGTGTCGAGTCTGAGGCAGGCCCTGTCCAAAAATGACGTCACACCCTCAAGCAAGTTGAACAAATCCGAACTTTACGACTTGTATACAAAATCTCTAAATAATAACATTTCTCCTCAGTCAACCCCTATACTAAAGAAAGGAAAAAAGAAAGGAGTACCTCAAAATTTGCCTCAAAGCACTCCACCATCCTCCGCCACTAGGCCTAGCTCCCAGCGGCTATCAAGCCGTGGCAAGAGGCCTTCAGCAAGCCTGGGCCGCGCCCCGGTTCCGACCCCAGGGGTGCCCGCTATGTCGGCTGGAGCCCAGCCTCCCACCGCGGCTCCAATTCCAACAGCACAGGGCGCTGAAGCTCAAGGAGGCTCTTGGCTGCCTCCTCCACCCATCGCAGCCCCTTCATACGGAACTTTTAATACCGACACCGCAGCCCAGGCAAGCGCTTGGCCGAACAATTCGCCAAATATAGCGCCGCCTCCCGCTTCCTCCAGCTTCGGGCCCGCGGCCCAAGCTAGCGCTTGGTCGAACTGGCTGTCACACAATGCCCCGCCTCCCGCTCTGCCGAGCTCCGAGCCCGCCGCTCACGCTAACGTTTGGCCGAACTGGCCGCCTAACACAGCCCCGACTCTAGCCCATCCCAGCTTCGGGCCCGCGGCCCAAGCAAATTCGTGGCCATATTGGCCGCCCAGCTCAGCCCCGCAACCCGCGGCTTTCAACTCCGGGCCCGCGGCTCAAGCAAGCGCTTGGCCGCAATCGCTGCCAAACACTCCCCAGTTGTTGCCACCACCCTCCTCCAAGCAAAATCCCCCCATTCACTCTTCACTGCTACACCAATGCCCATCCCATCAAACGCTGTCGCCCTCGAACCTCCCCAAGTGACCCACAGCATCCGAGCACAGATATTAGCAGGTGCGGATGTAGATCTCTCGTCTCTCCTTTCTCTCCTGCCCACATCCGATTCAAATGGCCAAATAGACTGCGGGGATTTCTCAGTCTCGCTAAAAAATCCAAATCCCCTTTCATCTCGACTACTCTCCTTCTCCGAATTCACCATCGCATTCAACCGCTACACCGAGATAATCTGCTCAGCCTTCCCCCACAGGCGACGCGAACTCAACGACTATTTGTCCATAATAGCCGAACTCGCGTTGTCCTATGGAGGGGGGCACTTTTACACTTACCACAAGCTTTTTTCCGCTAAATGCGCCATCCGAATCGCTCAGTGGAACCAGTGCCCTTATTGGGGAGCGATCGACTCCGACTTGCACAGCCGCGTATTTCTAGGCTGTAGGAGCATTTCGTGCGCAGTCTGCAGGTCCGTGGCTCACTCCACCACAACCTGCCCACAAATAAACCCGGACGCAACCCAACACTCTGATACTCCCCCGGCAAATTCCACCAGCTATGTCCCAAGATCAGCAACCACAGCAAACTCACGCCTAGCCCAACCAGGAGCAGAAAGCTCACAGCTATGCATCACTTTCAACAGCGGGAAATACATCAGACAGCACTGCCGCTATCTACACTCCTGCAAGTTCTGTGGCGGTGCTCACGCACGCATAGTTTGCCCCGTGTATAAAGCCGTAAATAAAAAATCTAAAAATTACCTATCGACTCCTGTGAATATTTTTCGCATGACCATTGAACTAGCACACCATCCCGACAAAGAATTTACAAATTATCTCCTGTCTGGCCTCAAACACGGTTTTAACCCGGGCGTCGTTTGCGAGCTTTTCCAAAACACTGTCTGCCATAATCTCCAATCCGCCCTCGCAGAGCCCGACATAGTAGTTAGGCTTTATTTCATAGTAGAGTCAGGCTTTATGATCGGGCCCTTCAATACCCCCCCTTCAAAACGTTCAGAGTCAGCCCAATCGGAGTGGCTACTAGAAAATTTTCAGGTAAGAAACGCCTAATAGTAGACCTGTCATCTCCGCATAAATCCACAGTCCCGAGCATTAATAGTTTGATACCCCTCAACGAATTTTCACTCAAATACCAAGACATAGATCAGGCAGTCGAACTAATTAAAATTGCGGGCCGAGGAGCCTGGCTAGCAAAAATAGACATCACTTCTGCTTTCAAAGTGATGCCTATCCATCCGGACCTTTGGCACCTGTTCGGGATACGATGGCTCGAGAAATACTATTTCGCCGTCCGGTTAACCTTCGGATGCAAAAGCAGCCCCAAAATTTTCGGTTTGCTATCAGAAGCCGTTTGCTGGATCCTTTCCAACAATTACACAATCCCACATATTACCTTTTCCATCCTACGGCCTGCGAGACTCACCCAGTTTTGTCCCCGCTGGACGCTGGCAAGAGCCTCCTGGCCACCTATCTTTACCTTTTCTGTCCGCCATCCGGAGAGGCTTACCCGTTCGATGCGTGTGCTCCCTTCGGACGCCGGCGAGAGCCTCCCGGTTAGATAACCTTACCTTTTCCTTTTCTATGGTCAGCGAGGCTTACCCGTTCGATGTGTGTGCTCCCTTCGGACGCTGGCGAGAGCCTCCTGGACAGACTTGCTTTACGTTTCCACTCTACGGTTGGCGAGGCTTACCCGTTCGATGTCTCCCGGACGGGCCTATGCTTGCCGGCCGCAAGCGAGTCTCATCCATCCGATGCCGTGAGTCGGGATCTCCCTTCGGATGTCGCCAGAGTCCTCCTTGTCGGCCAGCCCAAAAGCTTTTTATCTGCCAAACCGAGAGGACCCAGACGTCTGTCATCCTGAGTCTCAATCTCCTGTCGGAGGCTTCATGGGCCCTCTCGGTCAGCGTTAGGCCCTTCACCCACTGAATAGCAGGGGCTATCAGCCAGTAGGGCCCGTACTCCGACACCGTGACCTATTCCGGTCGAGGCAACTCGGGTCCTCCCAGTCGGGCACCACAACCACGCTGCTCCTCCTCATCGGCCGGTAGGGCTCACCGCTCCAACGCCAAAAAGCTCCAGTTGAGCATCGGCTCGAGCCCTACCGACCGGGCGCCAACAACCACGTAGTTCACTAGCTGCAGCCGGTAGGGCCTACTCTCCCAACGCCCAAGTCGCTCCCTCCGGAGTACGTAGGCCCTTCCAGCCTGCCAACGAGATGACTTCTCAGAAACCAAATCAGCCCCCGCCAGTACTCTGCTTTTTTCGGGGGGCATTCTTTAAAACTGGCGGCTGTCCTCTTGTACATTTGCCTTTTTGGGGGGTACTCTAGGTTCGGGCCATTCCCGAGCTCGGAGCCCTTCCCCGGACAGCACGCCAAATACGCATACCATACCTCAGCTAATTATATGTAAGCATGAACTAGTGAAACAGGAGATGGCATTCCAGCGGTTTCCCCTTCGCCGTTCTCTAGCACACAGGGGGCTGCTGGGTGGGAGCAGCCCCGGCCATGTACCAGCTCTTCATACAGAGAGGTGCAAAAAGTGAGCATCGCCTCTTGCACTCCCCTGCAACGGGACCGAGGTCGGTGGTGCTCTAAGCAGGAGTCTGTACGTTTTCCACCTATCGCTCTGCTCCACGGAGTTCCGGCGAGAGTGTGCCGCGATGGAGTCCGTCTTCTATTAGTAGCCCCGTTTTGGCTGGGACGAGTATTGTTCTCAGATCTGGTCTCGCTCCTCGACGGCTCTCCATGGGAGATTCCCGTCAAGACGGATCTTCCCTAGCAGGCGGAGGGCACGATATTTCACCCCCGCCAGGAGCTATGGAAGTTATGGGTGTAGCTCCTGAGGGGGCACATCTCGTAGCTTCTGGTCTTTCAACCGAGGTTGTTGAGACCATTCTCCAATCCAGAGCTCCCTCAACAAGGAAACTCTATGCCTTGAAGTAGAAACTTTTCACTTCTTAGTGTGGAGATCGGCAATTTGACCCAGTTAACAATCCAGTTGGTACAGTACTGGAATTCTTGCAGTCCCGTTTTTCTGCAGGGTTGACTCACTCCACCCTGAAGGTCTATATGGTGGCCATTGCGGCCTACCATGCCCCTCTTGGTGGACAGTCAGTGGGCAGACATCCCCTAGTTATACGTTTCCTCAGTGGTGCGCTGAGGCTGAAGCCTACGGTACGATCTTGTGTCCCTACGTGGGACCTAGCTTTGGTTCTAGAAGCTCTTTTCGAGCCTATTGAAGAAATCACTGATCAATATCTCACTATTAAGACTGCCTTCTAGCTTTCACTTCTCTATAGAGAGTTGGGGATCTTCAGGCCCTTTCAGTGGCTCCTTCCTATTTAGACTTTGCACCTGGCATGGCCAAAATGTTTCTCTACCCTCGAGCGGGGTATGTCCCAAAGGTTCCCTCAGTTACCCCACAGCCTATCATACTGCAGTCCTTCAGTCCCCCTCCCTTCAGGGAGCCAGACCCACAGAAGCTAAACGGTATGTGTCCAGTGCGAGCACTAGACGCATACTTCAAAAGAGCTGCCATGTGGAGAAAGGTGCACCAACTCCTAGTATGCTATGGTCCCCCTAAGAGGGGTCCTCCAGCCACAAAACAGACCCTCAGTCAGTGGATAGTGGATGCAATCACTCTTGGCTATGAGCCCTCTGATCTCCCCTCACCATTGGGAGTAAAGGCTCACTCAACCCGCAGTGTGCCGGCCTCCAAGGCCTTCTTGACAGGTGTGTCCATGCAGGACATCTGCAATGCAGCTGGATGGTCCATGACCCTCACATTTGTCAGATTTTATGGTCTAGATCTGCAAGCCACTCGCAGCTCTTCTATTCTCTTGCCTTAGCTGTGCTTCTTGTATACACACTAAGCAGGGACTTGCAAGTCTGGTTCGTGGGCATTCTCATTCCCAAAAAGAATTCTCGGACGCAGCTCGAGTTCCTGAAGCAGAAGGTCCCAGGTTACATATGTAACCATGGTTCCCTGAAGGACTTCCGCCATCCCTGCCAGAGTTCGCTTCATTCCTAACTACTCTGCCTACTGGCCAGAGGGCTTGTGGCAGTTGGGAGTCCATAACCATAACTACTTGTCCCACTGATAGATTTGGTGTAGATTTTTGCAATTTCACACGGGTTTAAAGTAGGGATGGGCGTTTTCCGCAAATATCACATTCGAATATTTGAGCTCACAAAAAACAAATATTCAAATATTTGTTTATTTAAATTAAGCTTAATGAGACAGACCTTATTTTTCAGCAACATTTAATGTTTCCATCATTTTGAACAAGCATACACACAATAAGCTTGCACATTACACATCGTGTTTTGTAGCTGAAAACCTTTAACAATACGTGCAAACAAACAAAAGTACAGATTAAAAGCAAAAAAAAAAAAAGTGAACAAAGAAAAAATGTAAAGCAGCCTGCAGCAATTAGGCTATTGTAAAACGTAGCCTACACTTAACTTTGAAACTTTTAAACTGTCAGCAAATCTTTTTTGCTTTTTTTGTTTTACATGTTCTTGTTAAGAAATACGGGCATGTAAACATGATTGGGGGAAAGTCAGCTCCTTAGTCTGTTAACAATAAGGCCGACCGCAGAGAAAACGCGATCTGACGGCACAGACGTTGCCGGGACTCACAAATAACGGTGTGCTAAGCGAATAAGTTTTGTGAAGTGCTTCGTGTTTTCGTTTCACCACTGAATTGGATCCTCATCTGGTGGAAAACATGGCTCTAGCAAGAACTGTTCCCACTCGTCTCGGCTGGACTCTCTGTAATCATCGCCGAAGAACTGGCTCGGCCTTTTCCGATGAGTGGGCATTGCATCCTCTTCATCGTTGGTGGCAGCGGCTGCATCCGCACCACTCGCATCAAGGAAAATGTTCTGATAATGTTCAAAAAAAAATTTTTTTCTTACTTCTCTCATGTTTTTATCGAGAAACCTGAGATTTTTGTACCGAGGGTCTAGGGCAGACGCGAGAAGAGGAGTTTTCACTGCATTCTCCAAGTTAGCTGTGTTTATTCGTTGCTTGAGAGATGCCGCAACAATGTTCTTGAATTCGGTCACTTTCTGTGATTCTCCAAGGCATATTTGAAGTACTGTAGAAGACCGCAGTTCTTAGGGGCCGTTCACATATCACTTCTTTTGCGCGCTCAAGTTCGGTATTTCCAATGTAGGAGAGCGGTATGCGCACACATAATGGAAGCGACGCGGTGCGACCACTGATCTATATATAAGTTTTTTCCAGGCGTGTCCGCACCGCATCGAGTTAAAAACATCTCAACTTTTCAGAATGCCGCAAGCGCACCACAGGTCATGTGACAAGAACTAAACATTCAGCTTCATCCTTTCCCATAACGACGTTGAAAGCTCAGCCAAGATGAAGGAACAGCTGATCATAGCTTTATATGGATTGTCATTTTGAAATAAATTTAGTAGCAGAGCTACTGAAAGCGATTTTTCGTGCTGCAAAAAACATTTATCCTTTGCTGAAATTTCCGCATCTTCATGGAGAGAGCGCATCATTGTTGCTTAGCAACAGCAGACGCCTCAGGGGCGCTTCTGCCTGAGCGCTTTGGAAAGAAGGAGAAAACGGTGCGCCAAACGTTTTCCACGCGTTTTTAGGTGCGATATGTGAACGGCCCCTTATTCATTCATTAATTATTTTTTGCTTGCATACATCTTCAAATATGCTGTGGAGAATCACAGAAAGTGACCAAATTAGGTTTTATTGTGAACTTTTTTTTTTTTTTTTTTGTGAAATTCGAATATCGTTTTTATTTATCGAATAATTAGAGCAGAACGAATATTCGAATGTTTGACTATCCGTGCACACCCCTAGTTTGAAGACTCGTAAGCAAGTAGTTCTGAATGAATTGTTTCCAGAACTGGTCAGCTATGACTTGGCTATGTCTCCATTTTCTCTTTCCAAGCAATTCTCTTGTGCCATAAACCACTTGAGGAAGAGAGGCATCCCGCCGCCCTATCAGCAAGAGATTTGGAGTAACTGGGTCTATGTCAGATATTTCTGATGATACATACCCAAGTGGTTTAGAATTGAGTATTCCCTCCACTTCAACCAGAACAGTAGACAATACTTCCGCAGACACAACATGATCCTTAAGTGCTACTCGAAGACAGGATTTAATAGAGCGTATTTCACGCTCCCAGGCTTCACCGAAATGAGGCGCATGTGGAGGATTAAACCAGGGGCGTGTCTAGAGCATTTTCAGTGGGGGGGCCATGCTGGGGCACTGCCTCCTAATGGGGTGGCCGCCAGTGGCCAAAAAAAAAAAGCGAAATTCTACAGTGTATTACGTATATCCTATTGATTTTATTATTATTATTAACTTGAATAAGTTACTTGTAAACAAATGCAGTAATAAAGCACATTTTTGATTAATTTAGTTTTTGTCATCCCATATATATATATTTTTTTTTTTTCATTGAAAGAAACTCCCTATATCTTTACTTCTTTTCATGGCTTTCCACTGTTCTCTTCCCTGCCTTCAAAAGAAACACTTATGTGTGTCTGTTTTTCTCAATCTCAAAAAAAAAAAAAAAAAAAATCAAATTGCAAATGAAATGCACAGAATGCATCAACAACATTTCATGTGTAAATGGCTAAGTTAGGCCTGACAATTTAACTGACTCTCTAACTGACTTACTCTCATGCATTAACAAGTAACGTGTCACCAGACAATTATTATTATGGAACATTCTGTGCATATTGTCATTTGGTGCAATCTTGCTATATGTGGTCACTGTCACAAAATAAACTGATACAAAATATGCAAATCAACATGACTGTTTATTGTTTGATAGCCCCAGCGTATTTTACTTTTATTGTGTTTTATTAAACGTTGACTGAACGTTCGATTGAAATCAACCACGACCAACGCGAGCAGAGCCTGACGGGGTAAAAACATTGATCTGAGAAAACCATACAAACATTTTAAACCATACATAAAGGTTACCTACCAGCTCTTTTGCTTTGTTTGGTGTCTTGTGATGTGTCATTCTTGAACGACGAATCTTTAATGTGACTAGGGAAGAACGAGTCGTCTCTATGACGGCGACATCACTTTGATTGTTTTTTTTTTTTTTTACAGCGGATTCTAATCTTCAAAAATGACCGTGTTGTATGATTTATGTCTTTTGAGTTCACCCTTCAGAGTAGACTATAGAACTGTAGTGTTACTTGTATAGGATTCAAAATGTTGTTTGCTTTTAATTTATGTCATTATGTCCTTTTTGAGCAAGCATCTTATACATATATTATTAAAAATGGATTAAAAATTAAACTAGGCTATAAATACTTGGATTATTATATTATTATATAGCCTAGTGTTTATTTACTGATAGACAGTCAAAAAGACAAACTAATCAATATTTTATTTATAAAAAGGTTTTATTTATTTATAAAATAATAACACCACAGATCCTCAAGAAACAGTAACAAAAACACAGTGACAGAAATGTCAGAAATAGCGCATGGGTCTGTCACGTGATTAAGGAATGATTTGAACCCGAAGACTTGTCAGACACGAGGTGAGTTAATCACAGACTGAAGACCCAGGTCAAGAATTAATTAATTAAGTCCAATATCGCGACGAGCGTTGTTTCTCTGAAGACGCTGCACTTCTTTGAATCGCGAACTTCACCAATCACAAGACATCTTATAGGGGGGGCACCTGGGGTGGCCAATCGAATTTCAGGGGGGGGCGGTGCCCCCCCTGGCCACCACGTAGACCCGCCCCTGGATTAAACTGAAAAGAAATACTCTGTTCACTCAGTTTTTCTTTGATTTCTGGCTCAAGTGCAGGGAAGGTTTCTTGGAGTTCTCGATTCCCACCTCTGAAATTTGTACCCTGGTCGGATAGTAACTCAAAGGGTTTGCCTCCTCATGCAACAAAGCGTCATAAAGCCATAAGAAAGGAGTCAGTATCCATATTATGAATGAGATCTAAGTGGATATACCTTGTGGTGAGGCACTTGAAAATGATTCCCCATCATTTTTCATGTCTTCTACCCATCTTTACGGTAAATGGTCCGAAGCAATCGACACCAGCTGACCAGAAAGGAGGCTGGTATAAGCGAAGATGAGCATTTTAGGGTTGACTGGATTACGGCACCATTTCATGCATTCTCTGCACTGGTGTTGATGTTTCTTTACGGCTCGTTTACCTCGGATAATCCAGTAAGTTCTTCGCAACTCTGCGAAGACACGCTCAGGACCGGGTTGATGAAGTCTGTTGTCATAGTCTTGTATTATGAGTTTAGTGATGGGATGATCAGGTGCCAATACAATAGGATGCAAAGTATCAACTTCAAGTTTCTCAGCTTTGTGAAGGCAACCTCCTACCCGAATTGATCCAAGTGAGAACTGTAGTGGAGTCTGTCCAGAGAACAATGTTATGGATAGGTACGCTAATTTCAGTTAAAGAGCCAGTAAGATTAAAATTCTAAGATTCCTATCACTGTTTATAAGTCCTGTACATTAGGTTTAAATCCATCCAAGGTTAAAAAACATTGTCATTTTGTCAAAATATCATTTTAAAATTACCTCAATTCTCAGAGATCCCCAAACGATACGTGCGAAGCTGTTCAAAAGATTCAATTTCCTTAAACCCCACCTTTTGGTTGCATACTGTGTTCTGATTGGTCAACTGACATAGTTTTGATTGGTTGTTCCGCACACAACTTCACGGTAAACAATGCGTTAGCATCTGTTTGGGGTGAATTATGTCTTATTCATCTTACCGCGAAGCAAACAGTAAAATAAAAAACTTGAACAGTCTCGCTGCTTTTTCTTCTGTGTGGGTGTATTCAAGCCGCGCGCTTCAGTTTGAATCTGAATATCGCGTTCAACGCGGGGGTGTGGTCACATTAGATATAGTGAAGGGAGACGTGAAAAACAGACATCGCGTTGTTTTCATATGGATTACTTTATCACAGAATATCTGTTTTCGGCAGCACTTGTTTAGTTTTAAAGTAGACATGTCAAGCTTTCTATAGATATCTCTCTCATGTCTCTTCGTTGAGTATTCACGGAGTTACACTTCATTTTAATGACGTGTTTGTAAATGAAGATCAGCGCAGACAGGCTGCAGACAGCACACATACTGATAAGACGCTCGGGAGAAAACAAACACATAACTTCATAATCATACTTCGCGCTGTGATTCGGAGATGCTCGTTGGTCTAAATAAAGTTGGTAATGAACCCTCTTTTATGGCCAAACGGTTTGAAAATCCCGCCTTGTACTCACCGAGATTAGAAAAGCAGTCATCAGTGAAATGATGTGAACACAACAAGGATTTGTTGTACTGCTCTGGTATTGCGGTAAAAATTTATTTTAGCCATTGGTTCTTCTGATCTTCATTCTTTGGCAGTGAAAATAAAACAAACTTGCCTTTACAATTAAAAACACACTGTCTCCTCGACATGATGCTATCACACCAACCAGAGCGTCTGTGTGGGGGGGGTGGGGCAGGTCAGAGTTCCATTTCTCCCAAGACGGTAGGCGGAGATTATTATGCAAAGTGTTCCTAGTGACGTACATAGAGATGGGCAAAAGATGTGAAATCTATAACGACTCGTTTCAGCGATTCAGAGTCGACTCCTTACTTTAGAAGCCAATAACTTTATAAATCGTGTACTTTTTGGTTTAATTACTTTGCACATTGTTTACACTGATGGGCAGCTACATCATACACTGTAATACAGGTAATTTTTGATTTCCCATCTGTGTGGCTCTTTAAGAGGAGTTTAGCCAATTGTGCACCGGTAAGGGCACCACACAGTTCCAGTCGGAGCATTGATAGTTGCTTTTTGGGTGCAACACGGGATCTAGCAATAACAAATGAGGTATGAATATTTCCCTCTTTGTCTTGTAGGCGCAGATTTGCCACTGAACCATGAGCCCTCTCAGAGGCATCGCGAAATACATGCAATTAAATTTTGTCATTGTCAGATTCTGGACAGACTGGGAAATAGCACCTTAGCTATTATGCTAAGCTATGATATGATAGCTATGGTTGTTGGATGGGCAGTGCCAAGAGAGCCCAAGTTTAGACTCTTGTGGGTCTGTCTTGTTTAGACAGATCTTGTGTGGGAGAGTGGATCATTGAGATGTTCAGACAAGTAGTCTCCAGCCCAAACTTGTACTAACTGCAACAGGACTACCCAGTGGGCCCATAAGTACTGGAGCTATCTGTGTGACGAGATCTGGGTAATCAGAATCGATAAGAAGCATGGGCTGTACCTCTTTAAAAGGAATAATGGGAAGGTCTCTCAGATGTACAAACTTGTGCTTTAAAATGTCCACAGGGCAGGATTGCTTGGCAATGTTCAGCTCTCTGTGTTACGGTTGTGAGGTTTTTGTTGTTGTTCCTGCGGTCTCCTTCTCCTCTAGGATTGGTCTTGGATTTAATGAGAAGCCGTTGGTGGTTGGACCAGAGAAAGAGCCCTGGACTATAAAATCCCCTGGAATTCCTCTGGAGGGAGCTCTTTGCTTTTTTTTGTCTGCACTTTGTTGTACTGTGTGTGTGTGTGTGTGTGTGTGTGTGTGTGTGTGTGTGTGTGTGTGTGTGTGTGTGTGTGTGTGTGTGTGTGTGTGTGTGTGTGTGTGTGTGTGTGTGTGTGTGTGTGTGTGTGTGTGTGTGTGTGTGTGTGTGTGTGTGTGTGACCTGTGACCTGTGAAAGTGTAGTGCAATGTCTGATGTGCTCTGTGTAGTGGTAACAGAGTGCTGTTAGCCACTGATAACTGTTTGTGACATGCTCTTAAGAAACCTCAGTGCCTTTATGATCACCTCTGTCAAAGTGAAATGAATTTGAGAAGCTGTAGGGGGTGAGTGCCTTTTTTCTTTAGGCCAATCGGCCTTATACTTTTCTCCTGTTTATTTGCTAGTCAAGGAGATAGGGTATGTTATTGTACATTTTTGTTTCTTTATTTGTGATTCCTAGGGAAGTTAGTTCTTCTCGGAAAGTTAGTTTCTTTTGTTTGTTATTTTAGCATTAGCTCACCCCTGAATATTTTGCTTCCTTTTTTTTTACCTTTTCCTCTTTGTTAAATTTGTCTGATTTACTCAGAATACTTTGTCAAATTTAAACTGCAATATTCTAAAAACAATCAAGAGAGCAAGAACAGTCTATTAAAAAGACTTAACTGAGAAGCAGTGTTGTGGTGTTTGTTACTTCCCTGACCTAGACCAGGGACAGTAACATGCTGTAAAAGCAGTGTGTATCTTGTGACAAATGCTAGGATTCACAGAGGCAGAGACTTCAAATGAGACTGATGCACCCTGAATCTATACTACCTCCTGTCTAATTGTCCTGAGGGCAAGTGATTCATCCTTTTTCTCCAGATCAAGGTAGTGCACTGCTGTGGGGAGTATTATGGTCCTTTCAGACCCATCATCTAGAATGGCATACATGTCCAATGTTCTCCCTTTAATATGAAGTCTGACCTGAACCACTTTCAATGTGACTCTACCAGAGTGAGTTACTTGATTAAGGTAAACTGTACGGGGTACTGTATTCACAGTAAGGGTGCTCTTGTTGATGTTGGATGCGGTTTCATGAAGAACTGACAAGTGTTGTTCACCACAAGTTGGACATAGCTTTTTCAGGGTGCAGTTTGCAGGCTTGTGACCTCTACCACATTTCCAGCATCTGTTGTTGTCCTTTATCCATACTGTTATTTGAGCAATGTTTAGTTTACCAAACTCAGGACAAGAGTTGAGGTAATGCTGTTGGCATTTGCAGAAGGGGCTTTCCCGTTTCTTGGCTTTTGTCTGCTCTTTCTTCGCCTGGAACAATGTGTTGGAGGGCTTTTCTGTAGCATGATCTATGCCATAGTAGATTGTGGAATGTACCTTTGGTGGCTTCAGAGTTTTCTGTTCTCGATTATCGGAGCGAGGTCTATCTGAACTATAGAGACCAGCTGCTCTCCTTGATATCTGAAGTGCTTGTTATTTTCTTTCGAGCCACTGCAAACTCAGGAAGAGTGTAGGTTTTGTCAGTCCCATTCTGGATAATACCTTTGGTTAGGCAGTATTCAACAAAGCTATCCCTTTGAGAGGATGGAAGTTTAGTGAGCAACCTATCAACATGGGAACCACACAAGTTCAGTCTTGGATGAACCCTCCAATGTATTAAGGAGGCTAACAAGAGTGCTAACTGACAACGCAAAGTCCTCAAAACCTTGAGCATCCCAGGGTTTCAATGGAGGTGTGCGGAGAATTTTACAGATTTCTCCCTGTATCAGTTGTCGGGGCTGTCCATAATGCAGCTGCAAAGCTTTCATGGCTCTGGTATAAGGCATGGGGTCATACATGTATCTCTTAGCTATTTGAAAGGCAGCTGGTAATTTGAGATGATCAAGTAACCCTTGGAATTTATATTCCTCCGTTAAATGGAGATGTGGGCCCAGAATGCCATCAAGTCCTTTCTTTAATAGAGCAAAATCACTCTCCTTCCCTGTAGTGAAATTAATGAGTTTAGGCTTAGGTTTTCCATAAGAGGAGGCGATAGCCATCTCCACCATGCTTGAAACTTGAGCTGGCTGTACAGTAGAAGGGAATGGTGCATAATATGACTGTGACTGAGGTCGTGTGTCTAGGAGTGTGGAAGATCTATAGCCCTGTTGGTATCGATCTGAATAACGTACAGATCGCAGTGGGGGAGGTTCTGAGTACCGAGACATCAGAGCAAATGCTGGTAATGATTGTGTAAACTGTGGTTGTACATAATTGGAATTCACAGTGTTGCTATGTACAGGTGCCCACGAAGATGCATAAACTGGCGGTTTGCTTGGTATAGTTCAGTACACTGTAGAAGTAGATGATTTCATTGGAGGTACAAGTTGTTGTGCAAATTATGGGATGTATTATATATGCTAATTAACTAAATAGGCTACACGAAAAAATCTAAAGTACTATATAAATGCTATGCTAAATAGATGCTATAATAGTCTATCCTGGTCGTTTTCAATACTCGCAATTCCAACTCCTGACTCAGTGATTTTGACAGATGGTTTTATACTGCCAAGGGTGTGGTAACTCGTACAGAGGGGCGTGGTGAGCTGGAAACTGCTTACGTCACCTGCCACTGCTTACGTCACTTGCCACCACAACATCCATTGGTTTAGGGTTTAGTTACTCTTTAAGTGTTTATGTGGTTAATAAAGTTTTAGTTGTATCACGCTTGAGGTTGTTTGCTCATAATTAAAGTCCCTAATCATGCAGATTTTTGCTACATGCTCGGAGTAGTATTGTACAGTAAGAAAGTTATTTTCCTTAACCAGGAAATTTACGTTCTTAGAATTGACAGACAGTTGACACTGAGAGGTCAAGTAAAAACTTACAGTTGATCTAAATTAGGGATGCACCGAATCCAGATTTTTGGGGTTCGGCCGAATACCGAATCCACTGTTTAAGATTCGGCCGAATCCGAAACCGAATACCGAATCCTACTCGCATCCTTATTCCATTATCACATTAAAACACACTAATGAAGTAAAAAATGTCCACAGCAATGTATTTTTCATTTTATTTTATTTTAACTGTAAAAAATAAATAAAAAAAGAATAGGCAACATTATGCCAGGATGACAAGTGAGAAAAACTTTTTGGACAATTACCAAGCTTTTGCTTACCCAAGTAAACAACCAAAACCTTTCAATAAAAGTGCAGAAATGCAAAGAAAAGTGTTTTTCTTTTCTTTTTAAAATTAAGAATATGTTTGGTGACTTAACTGAAATTAATGTAATTGAACATTAACTCAATAAACATGGATAGTAGGCGGTTTAGTTTTCGTTTATAACAGTAGGATAGGCTACGATTAGAACAGTAGCCAAATATTACGAAAAATATTACAGAAGATCACACACATCTCCTGCATCATAATTAAATTAACGTAACCCTCTAATCTTTCACATGAAATGAGAGTTTCATTAAAAAAAACAAGACGCTCTGCATTAAAGGGGGGTGAAATGCTATTTCATGCATACTGAGTTTTTTACACTGTTAAAGAGTTAGATTCCCATGCTAAACATGGACAAAGTTTCAAAAATTAAGTTGTACGTTTGAAGGAGTATTTTTGTTCCAAAAATACTCCTTCCGGTTTGTCACAAGTTTCGTAAAGTTTTTTTTGAGTATGGCTCTGTGTGACGTTAGATGGAGCGGAATTTCCTTATATGGGTCCTAAGGGCACTTCTGCCGGAAGAGCGCGCGCTCCCGTATAGCAGAGCACTGAGAGCACAGACATTCACTGATCAGAGCGAGAGCGTCGCGAAATGTCACAAAAGAAGTGTGTTTTTGGTTGCCAGGGCAAGACAACCCTGCTCAGATTACCAAAAAAAAAAAAAAAAAAACAGCATTAAGGGACCAGTTTTACAAACAAGGCCCAGTTTGACGCCGGATTTGCACATCGTTTATTTCTTAAGGATCATGCAGTCCCAACGAAAAAGGGTCACGATCGTGTGTTGGAACCGCATGCGGTGAGTAAAACTGCTTAAAATATCTCTGTGTTGTTAACTTAGCTATCGGCGCGTAAGCACATAAAGTAAACAACATGCAATGTTGTCATCAAACTGCACTTTCCACATGTACAGCTTAAAAAAAAAAAAAGACGACATAAAGTGGAACTTACTAAATATATACAGTTTCAGTAACGTACATACCACATAGAGACGTCGTTGCTGATGCTGCTCTTGTTAAATTTCAGCCTCTGGTTCTGATTCTTGATCATAAATATAAGCCGAATCTGACTGTCAGCCATGGTTTGTTTTGGATGTGTTTTTCCTCACGGTAATGTCACAGCTTCCAAATGCTCTCAACGCAAAAGCCTACTCGCGGTCGTGATTCTTTAGCTCCGCCCACACATCACGCCTCCAACCAGTCGTGTTTTTCCGGGAAAAATCGGTACAGACTATTTTTCTCTTATGAATATAATAAAACTAAAGACTTTTTGGAGTTATGAAGGCTGCAGTACTACTCTATTAGGTACTCAAGATTAACAGGATATTAAGTGAAAACGAGCATTTCACCCTCCCTTTAACAGGTGACAGCCGGTTGCGAGTGTGGGAACGAATGTCCCCAGCAGTACTGAAAAGTCTTTCACTAGGCACAGAGGTAGATTTTTGCCATTTATAGCAGCAGTGGAAATCGCTGCTGGTTTGTATTCCACCACTGAAGAGGATCATCTCTAAGAGGAATCAAAGGCTCACCGAAAAAAAAACCGCGTATCTCCACGTCAGCACCCGATGTGACTGGCTGGCTCTGTATTGCTATGGTATAAATTGTCCCAGCCGCTCAAGATTCCTGAACAGTTTAGTTTAGAGTGAACTGTCGGGCCGTGTTCCTCCTCATATAACACCTTCACGCAATCAACGGCGCAATCAAAGGTGTTTAGATTAGGGATTCGGTGCATCCCTAATCTAAATATTTATAATTTATCATAACTAGTCATGATTGATTATTCATATTTCCCCCTTGACCTGATTCTTAACAGAACCTCCCCAAGTAATTTACCATGCCAAGCACCCTTTTCAGTTCCTGCACATTTTTTGGTGGTTGCAGCTGTCTGATGCCATCCACCTTTTCTGGATCTGCCTGCACCCCTCTCATTAATAAGGTGTCCCAAAAACTGAAGTTGGCTTTGTCTGTAAATGCATTTCACTTTGTGCAAAATGCCATGGTCAAGTTAACTGTATTTTAATATTATAATTGTACAGTATTCTGTTCAAGTGTGCGCCTGTTGAGTAGGCAGAGTTTAATCAGAAGTCTTGCAAGTTTGGTGAAAATAGCGTGTGATCAGATATATGGCAATGGAAAAAAAGAAGGAAGAAATGCGGTGCGTGTTAGTATTGTAAATGCATGCAGTAAGTTTGATTTAAGCCATCAAGCTATAAATAGATAATATAGCAATCAGCTGGTGAGCAGTTTGGCATTTCAGATGTGATGGGCGGCCGATGTTGTGTGATCGCTTCAGAAGTTGCTGGAATTATATGGTGAATATCAGCGTGTGCGTCATTGCAGACCGTAAATGTTTATATCATATTATTCAGTCTAATAATCATCATTTGATATGTTGTTAGATGCATCAATAAGATATTTCTTCAGTTATAAAAGAACAGCTGTTGTATAATGCTCTTATCATATGTTTGCGATGTCTCTCGCGTTCAATCATGTGAAGTGATAATGACACAGTACTTTGTTGTATGAATTGTAACAGAGGGACTAATACAGGGTTTTCACCGACGTCACGTTCTGGGTAAAAAACTGAACGGAGTACAATGGAGTATTGTGCGCTTTGGATACTTTAAGTGTAGCAATGTCTAAACAACCGAAAAGTTCATCAAAATGTGCCCAAGATGCAAAGGCATATAGGGAAGGATTTGGACCACAAGAAAAGGCGCGATATTTCGAGAAATTACGATTTATTGGCGGTGCAGATCCCTAGGAGTTAGATCCCTCTTCTTGGATCCGTGACGACCCGGTGATTCTTCCTTCAGTTGCATATCCCGATAGGGTCAACTACCTGGTTTTCTCGCCGTGCCCATACACAGCGGAAGACCTTAAATCCTTCAAGGATTTACAACCAGATGGTGTGTGGATGGGTGAGGGAGACGCAGTACCAAGTACACAACGG
The DNA here is from genome assembly GCF_023724105.1 of Carassius gibelio. Taxonomy (NCBI): domain Eukaryota; kingdom Metazoa; phylum Chordata; class Actinopteri; order Cypriniformes; family Cyprinidae; genus Carassius; species Carassius gibelio. Next base: position 3,423,082 of record NC_068419.1, on the reverse strand, counting down.
TCGTTGTGTTGTGAAGGCAAAGTAAGTAATGCAATAACGTCTAGTTTGCAATAACAAAACTATTTTGTTATTCTTAGTCTTATATTTGGTTTTCTTGTCTTTTATTCAGGTACTCCCTTCTCAATCAATCCGAGAAACACCCCTCAAACCCTGGATAATCGCTGAGAAGTCTGGTCGTATACTTGTGCCCACTGCAGGTGTATGGCTGATAAAAACATGCAGTGCGGGATGTTGAAAGATAGCATCCTTCTGAAAATGATTGACTTGCTGTCCACATGCATAAATATTTTTGCCATTTGATTTCAAGTTAAAGCTATGCTGACAAAAAAAGTTGTACTCAAGTTACATACAAAATTGTTTACAGTTAGTGTATTGCACTATATTATAATGTATAATTTATAGTAGTGTAGAGTTTATAAGTGTTCTGATAAAAGAGTTTTCCTTGAATAAATCTGTTTTCTGATGATAGTGATATGCTGTGTGCTGTCGTTCACAACATAACAATAACAAATAACTGTAAATTAACAATCATTTATAGATCATTTTAGGCTATATAGACAAGTCCAGACTTGGATTAATTTATATTTTTATTGACAAAGTGCATATAAAAATATACTTTAGTCAAAATCAACTACTGATGGACAAAAGTTCACCAGAGCACAGACAAGTCCAATCTTATCTATGGTACAATACCCATTGCTATCTTTGCACATCAAGAAATCAACTGGCAATATTCCGCCCAAAATGGTGTATTTCTGGCGCACACAACCAATCACACGCTCAACATGAATCCTGACGTGGGCAATTTTTCTTGTGGTTTCTAAGTCAACAGGAGTTAACTGTGACTTTCCACAAGTGAAGGCTAGAATTTCATGAGCTACTCTACAACCTCAAGTGGCCTGAATATTAAAGCCATGGTCAGCAAGAACTAGATCACCAGGAAGTATGTTGTCCAAAAAGCCAGTTTTCAGTTATGTATTTGTCACTTACTCTCCCTCCCCATGCATATGAAATGTAGGAGACTGTGCCCTGGGGTTTAATACCAATTAAGAATTTAACTGTGTTATGGTGCTTGTAGGAAGACCATGTTTCTGCTCTGGCTATGAGGTTAGATGGACGTTCTATAAAAACCTCAAAACAGTCAATAATAACCCCTTTTTTTCCCAAAATGTTTCCTGAATTGCATTGGCATCGTTTTTTGCAATTGATCTCTATCTGGCCATATGATAAGTGGCTTCATGCAAATAAACATGACATCAATGACATCAGTGACTATCCTTGAAGCAGTGGCTATTGATACGTTGAATGCATATAACAGGAAGGTTGTGGAAACATTAAGCCTAAGACGCATCAATGTCAGCATCAATTGCTTAAACTTATCAAGTGACTTCCTCACAGGGAGGTGGGGACTAAGGATTGTGAAGAGTACTAACAGTATCTGGTATGTAGGTAGGCCAGTTAAAAATAAAACCTTTTCATCCTTATCAACAAAGGCACTTTGGTCATACGAAGTGGACACATGTGCAACATCAGAGCTCAACTGAATGTTTTCAGTTCTAAGAATTTGAAGTTCAGTGGTCATAGCCTCAATGGCATCACCAGTCAATTCAGTTTGAGTCGCTGTGCAGCAAACATTATCACTGACATAACTTGTGGTGGGGTCAACATCAGTCTCAGCACTAGAACTAGCAGCAGTAGCAGTAGCAGCAGCAGCAGCAGCCTTCAGTCTCTGCTGGGTTCGGTTCATGCAACGCTTGTAGCGTGAATTCCCCGTTTCTTTGGTTGGCAGAGGTGAACCTCCTTGCTGACCTGTCATTCCAACAGCTGGCCCCCAATCTGGGTCATCTTTTTGATAAAGGTCAGACTTTTTACCTGGAAAATAATGAGAAATACAGCACATTTTAGCTCTACATTTTAAGAACGATAAGAATAACATATTAAGTCATTAATTCCACATGCAGTAGCTTGATATGATTTATATTATGTCAATGTCAGCTTTATTTATATAGCAAATTTAAAATAGCCAGTGTCCTACCAAAGTGCTTTACAGTAAAATGAACACGCAGTAAAAACAATAAAAGCAATAATTGTTTTTACTATTTACTATTAAAAATATTATTATCCTTACAATAGAAAATTTGTTATGAGCCACTCCAATCAACATTTCACAATACCTGACAAGAAATGTGCCCGAACAAATCCGGATGTTGTCCAGATTTTTCCCTCGTAGATCTTGGTTGAGCTTTGCCAACCACAAGGCCTCATTTCCTCTGAAAATCTCTGGCATTCCTCTCCCTGGTTTTTAATAACTTTTGGAAGTCGATCGGGATATACTTCAGTGCCCGTGCTTTGTTGTGATGCGAAGTGCCTCCAACATCTGATTACGCGCCGTGAAAACCCTCTATTGATATTGCTTGTTTCATTATAGAACCACACGTTTATCCACGTTTGTCCAGCGGACTGTAATCACACAAACCCAACACACACAATGAACATCGCAGCACGCAAAGCTACAGGCCTCACCGTTATCACCACGTCATATTAACCCTATCAGTATCAAACAAAGATCCTTACAAAGATACCGTCTGTTCAAGTTCCAATGTGATGACGTCACGTCGGAGGATCGACGTCTGAAGATATCTGTACCTTCATTTCATTACGTGGACTTCCCTGGAAACCTGGGACTTGCTGGGACTGAGTATTCTCAATAACACCACTTAACTGCCTTATATCAATATTATTGTATCTTTTGATTCAAAGAATATTGTTTTGGTTATTTTGCATAGGCCTACGCTGTTTTATTGTGTCGTTTACATTGTGTTAACATTGTGAAAAAATAATTAATTTTTTCATTAATACATTGAGTGAATTAGACATGACTCTGGCTTCTTTAATCCTCTCCTAGTTACTGGACATTATTTGTGTAAATAGACCTCTAAGGTGATTTAGAACCATAACAGTAATCAGTGCATACTACAGCCTTCAATACCCCCGTAGACTCCACTCTCTGCAGCACGTGTTCCAATCGGGAGTCGTGTTGTTCTGGGGAAGACCCGTAGACCAGTGTGTCATCCATGATGACTTCTACCCCTTCCAGCCCTTGAAGCGTCTCCTGCATTTTCCTCTGGAAGATCTCTGTAGTGCTCGAGATCCCAAAGGGAAGCCTCCTGAACCATTATCACCTGTATCTATTTTAAATTTTACAGAGGTTGCCCCAATCAGGAGCTGCACCATCCACTGCTCTTCTAGTTCATTTATGTTGTAAACTGAACCCAGAAAATATAAGGGTTGGTCAAAACATTCAGTGACTTCTCTCACTGACCTGTTACTGTGGCATACTCTGGCCCAGTGTCTGATTTTGTGACATTTGTGGTATTTACCCTTCTTTGCAGGACAGCGCTCATCACCTGCACAGCATTTCCACAATGTCCACATTTTCCATGACTGTCACCTCGGATTTTGTCTTTAGGTTTGCGCTGTCCCCTCACAGGTTGTTCACTTGTGCTAACAACTGATCTGACAGCTGCCATGCTCACCGTCCCAGCTTGCATGTTGACTTGTGTAGCCACCTCCTCCGACTGATGAACAGTCTGGATTGTTTGTGTTAGTGTGAGATCAGTAATCCATTGCAGCCTCCGAGAGAGATCTTTATCCAAGATGCCGACCAAATTCATTTCTCTGTCCCTCTTCTGTGAACACGAACAATTTATATAGGTTCTCTGCCTCACTCCCCATGGCGTAAATGAGACAAATCACTTGCACTTCTCCGTCCTCTTTGTCTAACTTAGTAGCTGTTCGGAAGTGCTGTAATCTTTGTCTCCAATTCATCCATTGGCTTATCGAAGGAAAAACTTGATGGTGGATTAAACTTTGCCATTTTCCGTTACTTCTGGCACCATGTAAAATGACCATAAATAGGCAATTTCTGCAGATGAACACTACGTTTATTAAAGGGTAAGTTTACCCAAAAATCTAAATTATGTCATTAAGAACTCACCCTCATGTCGGAGGTGAGACCTCTGTTCATCTTCGGAACACAGTTAAAGATATTTTAGATTTAGTCCGAGAGCTCTCTGTCCCTCCATTGAAACTGTGTGTACGGTATACTGTCCATGTCCAGAAAAGTAAGAAAAACATCATAAAAGCAGTCCATGTGACATCAGAGGGTCCGTTAGAATTTTTTGAAGCATCGAAAATACATTTTGGTCCAAAAATAGCAAAAACTATGACTTTATTCAGCATTGTCTTCTCTTCCGGGTCTGTTGTGTGCGCGTTCACTGCATTGTATGATATCCGGTTCACAAACGAATCATTCGATGTAACGGATCTTCTTGAATCAGTTCACCAAATCGAACTGAATTGTTTGAAATGGTTCGCGTCTCCAATAACCATTAATCCACAAATTACTTAAACTGTTAACTTTTTTAATGTGGCTGACACTCCCTCTGAGTTCAAACAAACCAATATCCCGGAGTAATTCATTTACTCAAACAGTACACTGACTGAACTGCTGTGAAGAGAGAACTGAAGATGAATACCGAGCCGAGCCAGATAACGAACAAAAGATTGACTCATTCACGAGTCAAGAACCATTTCTGTTCATTCAAGAACCGAAGAGCTGATGATACTGCGCATGTGTTGTGTGATTCAGCGTGAAGCAGAATGACACACAGCGCATCTGAACTGAATTGGTTCCTTTGGTGATTGGTTCTGAACTGATTCTGTGCTAATGTTATGAGTGTGGGTAAACCGAAGGCTTGAATCAAGGGCAATCATCGCCAATGACGTCATAACATCGAGCGCAAAAGAACCAGTGAACCGTTTTCTTCAATCGGTTTATTGAATAGACCTGTCCAAAAGAACTACTGGTGATCCGAAAACCGATGCAACCGGTTCTTGACTCGCGAACAAGTCAATCTTTTGTTCGTTATCAGTCAGTGAACTGTTTGAGTAAATGAATTACTCCGGGATATTGGTTTGTTTTAACTCAGAAGGAGTGTCAGCCACATTAAAAGGTTAACAGGTTAAGTAATTTATGGATTAATGGTTATTGGAGATGAACCATTTCAAACAATTCAGTTGGATTTGGTGAACTGTTACAAGAAGATCCGGTTACATCGAATGATTCGTTCGTGAACCGGATATCATACACTGCAGTGAACGCGCTCACAACAGACCCGGAAGAGAAGACAATGCTGAATAAAGTCATAGTTTTTGCTATTTTTGGACCAACATGCATTTTCAATAGTTCAAAAAATTCTAACTGACCCTCTGATGTCACATGGACTACTTTGATTATGTTTTTCTTACCTTTCTGGACATGGACAGTATACCGTACACACAGCTTCAATGGAGGGACCGAGAGCTCTCGGACTAAATCTAAAATATCTTAAACTGTGTTCTGAAGATGAACGGAGATCTCACGGGTTTGAAACGACATTAGGGTGAGTTAATCATTAAATTATTTTGATTTTTGGGTGAACTAACCCTTTAACAACCAGCAATGCACTACACAGTTAACGTATTGACCCCAAAATGTCATCCTAAGACACACCCCCGGTGCTTCTCATCACTGATTTAAAGCAACAGTGTTGAAACAACACTGACACTATTACATCACATAATATACTTAGCACATGCATTTGGATTAAAACTAAATCATAAAATGACTATAAACATAATTTATTTTCAACCTTAGGTATACATGACTTTCTGGCAAAAGTGAATCCAGCAGCCTGTGTGTAATGCGCTAGGCAGTACGTTACTACTTTCCCTCTCATTGCAACAGTACAAATACATGCACGCATTTCACATGTTTTGCTTGCTTGAGTGTTTCTGCATTATATTAATGGCTTTGAAATATAAATCTCAGCACGTTTCAGAATAAAAACACCTTCTATGTGTAAAAAATATCACAGGACATTTATAACGAGTGGTTCCCTGAATTTTTACAGCAACTAATTATTACGCTTCATTACAGTACTAAGTCGCTGCAATGGAGCAGCTCTAATGCTATTAAATTCCAGTTGATGAACCATAGAGTAAAGAAAGTAACAAAAAAGTGTAAAATATATTTTAATGGGCATAATTAAGTGTGGAAATAACCAAAGGCTATACAGTCAAACCAAAAATGATTCAGAGACCAGATGTAATTTTTTACATTTTTTTAATAGTGGGTGCAGGATGCTATAGTTCATTTATGTAAATTAGGATTAGCAAAATAAACTGTCAAATTTTACCCAAAAAAATCTTCAAACAATGGACTACCAGTAAAACTGGGCCAAAAATTATTCAGACCAAGTCTGGGAAAAAAAATGAAGTTCAGGTTTGCATAAACCTGGATGATAGCATGCCCAGGAGACTACAGACAGTAATTAAGGCTAAGGGTTAAACATCGGTATCGGCAATCGGTATCAATGCATCCCTATTTTCAATCCAAAATGTAGTTGACTTTGTTTCTTTCATGTAGAATATGCTTTATTTATACAACATAACGTTATTATTAAGACTTATAGGCAATTTGCAAAAAGGGTCCGAATGCACATGAATGTATCTGTGGGGCTCTGAATGCAAACTTCTTTTGTCGACGTATTCGGCAGCTCAACTCACAGCGTTTTAGTATAATGGTCTTCTCATTATAATATTATGTACATAACAGTCCCAGTCATAGTTATTAATATTCTGCATTGTAGTTTGACCTGCTCGAGCTTTGCGCTGAAGAGATATCACTGTAGTACTACAATGAAGCGCTTGACTCAAAACCAAATGCATCTTATATCAGGTAAATAATATATCTACGATATATATATGTACACCGGCTGAAATGTTTTGAAATCACTTGTACCCTACCTTTTCGAAAAATCCAGTCTCTGCCTGTGTCAGTATGTGTCTTGGTAAAGTATTAAATCCCTGCCTCAAAAATGCTCCTCTGTCAGTCACGGATTATGGTTGGATTTATTCACGCACTGTAAAATATTAATTTGAAGCTTCTTTTTTTTCAGATTCTTATTCACGTCTTTATCATAATAGGCTGCGTATTAACTTATTGGTAGAAAACCGAAAGTTCTATGTGAAATCAGACATTTGAGCTCCCCCATATAGTCAGAATGGCAAAATCATAACACCCAGCGAATATTCGACTGTTAGATTAGTAGTCAAATCAGGCTCCTCGAATCGAAGCATCGAATCGTCGACTATTTGGGGTCCCCCTTAAACACAAACAAGATTTTGAACTCAAACAGTTGCAGTCAGGCATATAATGTAAGCAAATTGGGAATCACGGCTTTCAGAATAAATAAAAAAAAAAATACACAAACAAAACCAGATTAAACTCTGCGGCTCATGACAATACATTGATAGGTAAGACACAGAACGATTGGTCTGTGCAAGAAACTGAACAGTATTTATATTGCTTTTTTACATCTGATTCACCACAATGTCCAAACTGTCATGTTGATACAATGAGATAAACCTTCTCATATTTGTAACATATTCAATTATTGTGTGATTTTCTATACTTAAATCTTTAATTAAAATATAAGAATGTGATTTAGAAATTATTTTATAACTTTTACCAATTATGTATGATTTCACTTGTTTGAAAATCATGTACAATGTATGATTTTCACTTTTCTATTTTCTAGTAAATGGTTTAAATGGAATTAACTTTCCAATAGTTCAGATGACTAGCAGGAAAGAGGAAAGGAAGTAATATGTGAGTAAATAACCCTTATTTCCATTTTACAATAGAACTGCTTTTTGGAAAATAATTAGTTAGTGATAATTGTTAAATTAGTGACAACTGTTGAATTTTTTGAAGATGTTAAAGGAAAAGTGCTCTGTGGAAGGACTGATTTTATGTTAACCCTCCTATCTTTAAGTAACTGTATGTTTTCAAATGTATTTTTTTTTTTGGATCGTTGTCTAACACAAAGCTTTTTTTCTCTCTCTTACCATCACATACTTCCAGCATGTTTACATCTCTTTTATTGAATTGAACTTTGAATAGAATTAAAGTTTTTGCTTTTTTTTATACTTTTAAGTGGATTTTTCATTGGTGTCTCAGAGGTCCACAAATATAAAAAATGGCTGAAACTAAAGAAATATCAGAAACTAAGCAAGGCAAGTAAAAAAATATTCTTAATGCTTTGGCTGCATCTCACTGTACCGTATTTTCCGGACTATAAGTCGCATTTTTTTTCATAGTTTGGGTGGTCCTGCGACTTATAGTCAGGTGCGACTTATTTATCAAAATTAATTTGACATGAACCAAGAGAAATGAACTAAAAGACATGAACTAAGAGAAAACATTACCGTCTCCAGTCGCGAGAGGGCGCTCCTATGCTGCTCAGTGTTCCTGTAGTCTACACTGAAGACATAGAGCACCCTCTCACGGCTGTAGACGGTAATGTTTTCTCTTGGTTCTAAATAAATGCGACTTATAGTCCAGTGCGACTTACAGTATATATGTTTTTTCCTCATCATGACGTATTTTTTGACTGATGCGACTTATACTCAGGTGCGAATTATAGTCCGAAAAATACGGTACTTTAAATACAATTACAAAAATTACACAGGAGTAATGTTGTTTCTTTTCTCTTCCTCAGAGTTGTCTCTTGTTTGCCCATCTAACATTGTGTTTTCTGAACCTGGAGATGATGCTGTTCTGTTGTGTCATCTTGAGCCAGCTATTAGTGCTGTTTCAATGGAAATCAGGTGGAAGAATAGGGCTGATCTGGTCGGTCATTATAAGAATGGACAGATGATAGAGAGCTGTGAGGGTCGAGTGAGTCTCCCATTGGAAGATCTGCTCAATGGAAATGTGTCTTTGACTCTCAGAGACGTCAGAACATCACAGAAGGGCCTCTATATTTGTGAGGTCATCTATGAATATCAAACAATAAAAGAATATGTTTTTCTCCATGTCAGCTGTAAGTATTCTGCAACTTTTGGTCTTACACTAGTAAAGATATAACATTTGTACATGATCAAAAGCTAAAGAAAAGTTCAAACAATACAAGACAAAATAGCTGTTTTCTCTAGCTAGTTAAACTAACTTTTTATCCAGTACATAATATATTACTTATTTTCCCCATTATTTATTTGCATGGTTAATTTAGTCAATGTGCAAAATATAAATGCAGAATTTATATATTTATTTTGTTTTTCAATGGCTCTGTCTTGCCTGTAATGCCTCATGAAGTAGACTTTATGAGCGCACTACTGCTTTGTGTACAGTCGATACCAGGGAACACTTTATGTTATGTTTTAAATTAATATAATAATTTATACTTTTTACATCCCTTTTCTTAAAAATGCTGGTTTAAAGAATGAAATGTGAAGTCATTTTATGAAACTTTTTCTGATTGACCTGTATCTGAGCTGTAAATCATGCTTTTTACAGTCATTTTACAATTAAATATGTTACCATACACTTTTCCCTATGCTGCTCATACAGTATTAATTTTACTTTTACAGGTCTTATAGTTTTTCTCAATTGCTTTAGCTCAAATCTCGGAATAAAAAAATAAAAATAATAATAATTAAAAAAAAAAAAAAAAATATATATATATATATATATATATATATATATATATATATATATATATATATATAGGTCCTTCTCAAGAAATTAGCATATTGTGATAAAGTTCATTATTTTCCATAATGTAATGATAAAAATTAAACTTTCATATATTTTAGATTCATTGCACACCAACTGAAATATTTCAGGTCTTTTATTGTTTTAATACCAATGATTTTGGCATGCAGCTCATGAAAACCCCAAATTCCTATCTCAAAAAATTTGCATATCATGAAAAGGTTCTCTAAATGAGCTATGAACCTAATCATCTGAATCAACTAATTAACTCTAAACACCTGCAAAAGATTCCTGAGGCTTTTAAAAACTCCCAGCCTGGTTCATTACTCAAAACCGCAATCATGGGTAAGACTGCCGACCTGACTGCTGTCCAGATGGCCATCATTGACACCCTCAAGTGAGAGGGTAAGACACAGAAAGACATTTCTGAACGAATAGGCTGTTCCCAGAGTGCTGTATCAAGGCACCTCAGTGGGAAGTCTGTGGGAAGGAAAAAGTGTGGCAAAAAACGCTGCACAACGAGAAGAGGTGACCGGACCCTGAGGAAGATTGTGTAGAAGGACCGATTCCAGACCTTGGGGGACCTGCGGAAGCAGTGGACTGAGTCTGGAGTAGAAACATCCAGAGCCACCGTGCACAGGCGTGTGCAGGAAATGGGCTACAGAGAAGCAGCACTGGACTGTTGCTCAGTGGTCCAAAGTACTTTTTTCGGATGAAAGCAAATTTTGCATGTCATTCGGAAATCAAGGTGCCAGAGTCTGGAGGAAGACTGGGGAGAAGGAAATGCCAAAATGCCTGAAGTCCAGTGTCAAGTACCCACAGTCAGTGATGGTCTGGGGTGCCATGTCAGCTGCTGGTGTTAGTCCACTGTGTTTTATCAAGGGCAGGGTCAATGCAGCTAGCTATCAGGAGATTTTGGAGCACTTCATGCTTCCATCTTCTGAAAAGCTTTATGGAGATGAAGATTTTGTTTTTCAGCACGACCTGCCACCTGCTCACAGTGCCAAAACCACTGGTAAATGGTTTACTGACCATGGTATTACTGTGTTCAATTGGCCTGCCAACTCTCCTGACCTGAACCCCATAGAGAATCTGTGGGATATTGTGAAGAGAAAGTTGAGAGACGCAAGACCCAACACTCTGGATGAGCTTAAGGCCGCTATCGAAGCATCCTGGGCTTCCATAACACCTCAGCAGTGCCACAGGCTGATTGCCTCCATGACACGCTGCACTGAAGCAGTCATTTCTGCAAAAGGATTCCCGACCAAGTATTGAGTGCATAACTGAACATAATTATTTGAAGGTTGACTTTTTTGTATTAAAAACACTTTATCACAATATGCTAATTTTTTGAGAAGGACCTGTGTGTGTGTTTTTTTGCCTTATAAAATAAGTTCAGATGTCTGAATATTTTTTTTCTTGCTTACATATGATTTTAATTTCTTATCGATTTAAGGAAATTGCATGTTTTGCCATGTGTGCAAAAGATAAAATAAAATTCTCTACAATTTGCACAATAATTACATGCACATGGCTAGTTGATCAAAAGTCATAAGTTGATTCTCAGTGAAACTGTCCAAACTCTTCTCAACTTGTAAACATTCTTTCAGCGTGTGAGCCATCATTGTCACAGCAATACTTTATAAATACATTTATAGTTGTGCAGCAACTTTATCTGTAGAAATGTATTACATATAAGCTGAAAATTCACAGTTGCTTGATGTGGAAGAGCAGTAGGAAGATAGGTAAGAATGTGTGGTGGTGGTGTTAGGTTAAGACAATAGTGTGTAAAAATGAATAAGCTATTCAAAATTTTCAGTTTAGATTTACATTCCTACAAAAATAAATTTACTGTATACATATTTTTTTGACAGTTTGTGTTACAGTATTGACTTTTACCAGTACATTTTACCTACTATTAAAATATGTATATAAAATGCAAATGTAGGTGCTTTGTTTTGAATCATGAATTGAATGTTTTGGGTGAGTTACTACATTTTGCAGAAATGGAATAGAGTTCTGACAAAAGTTTTAAATTGATTTATCCTTTTGACTATGAATTTATTTCTGTCTCCAGCTAACGACTTCAGTCTTGTGGTTCCTACTCACATTATATCTGCTCACCCTGGATCAGACATCATCTTACCTGTTCATCTCTCACCTGAAATAAGTGCTGTGTCGATGACAATCAGATGGTATAGAGGGACAGAGCTCATTTTTCAGTATATGACTGGGCAGGAGATAAGTTTTGATTATGAGAACCGAGTGAGTCTGTCCATTCACGAGCTAAGAAGAGGAAGTCTCTCTCTAACTTTGAGAAATGTTTGCCTGTCAGATTCAGGAGACTATACATGCAAAATTTTTCATGATGGATGTTGGCAAACAGGAATAGTTCACTTGCAAGTGAGAGGTAAGCTGTTATAAAACATTTTCATCTTCTTTCAAATATGGCTGCTATGAAGTTGAAATTAATTCACTTTGAAATCTGGTTGATTTTAGAGTTTCGGAAGAGTGAATTTATGTTGGATTTAGAGGACCTACATGATGCCCTGAAACAAGTATATAATGACATTCTACAAGCAAAAACAAGATTACTTGAGGAAACTTTAGTATTCTTAGATAACAAAATCAAGGACAAAAAGAAAAGTTTTGGTAAGTCTTAGAGACACTTGGAAAGACAAATGCTGTTTTTGTTTTTCCAAATTACAGTAAAATATCTGTAAACTGCACTTTTTCTGACATCCTCTATTTTATTAGAGGTCAAGCCCCGGAGGGGCTGTAGCCCCTATTGCATCCGTTAGTTTATTAGGGGCAATTGTTGTATCCATTAGTTTCTTCCTCCCCACTGGGAGTCTACGGCAGCCCTATAAACCGTAAGCAGGAAAATTGTGAAATTTGGCACACTTAGATTGTCTTGAATAGTGATCTAACGTCTCGGTTACATATGGTAACCCTTGTTCCCTGAAGGAGGGAACGGAGATGTCACGTTGGTGACCGACGAATTGGGATATTGCTTTGATAGGCCAATCTACTTTGAATGTAAACTAAACAAGCCAATGCTCATTGGCATTTAATTATTGCATTTAGCTGCCACTGATAACAGCGTGAGTATAAGAAGGCAGCAGGTGCAATGCATACCAGGTTTTTGCTGAGGATCTGAGCCGGAGACCTGGCAGCTCAGGGGCAGTACAGCAACCATGGCGACAGACATGACGTCTCCATTCCCTCCTTCAAGCAATGAGGGTTACCATATGTAACTAGACGTTCCCTTTCAGTCAGTCACTCTCGACATTTTCACGTCAGTGACCGATTAATTGGGAACCCCACCCAAGTGCCATGGGTGCTGCCCCTTCCAGTGCCCTGTGTGAGCCGCCTGTGCCCCTATTAGTTGTAGGCGGGGTTCGGAACAAGTAGTTCCACTTGCCATTGTCAAAGCACTACCTCTAGTGAGATTGGATTTCACTGGGAAAACGTACCCATTCTGCTTGGAACAGGGACCCTGCGGAAGCCACATCCTTCCCAAAGGGGTTTTCGGAAGGAAATACACATTTAGCATCCATTTAGGAGTATAAGGAGAAATTTTAGGTGATAAAAACCCTCTTGGGAAGGCAAAAGTCTGCAGGAGAAACACAGGCTCTAATGCTATACCGTGAACTATACAAACACAAGTACCACTTAGGTCTCAATATGGAACCCAGCCTTCCACAGTTCTCACGGATTTATCATGAAGGGATTGTGCTGGACATCCTGCCATGTGCAGCTGCCTAGGGTGATGGAGGATCTCAACAGGGTCTACAGTATGGACACTCTGGAGCAGTTTTAGCCAACACTAACTGGGGCCTCTCAGTGCCACTACCCATTTGAGGTGAGATGACAGGAGGATACCGGCTCTACACAAAGGCTATAGAATCTAGCGAACAAGTTGGGGGTCGCCAAGCCAGCAGCCCTACAAATATCTGTCAGTGAGGTGCCACGAGCCAGCGCCCAGGAGGATGCAACACTTCCAGTTGAGTGAGCTTGCAACGGGAACGGGCAGGGCACACCCTGTGCCTGATAAGCCAGTATTATGGCATCCACAATCCAGTGGCTCATCCTCTGCTTGGAGACGTCATTTTTCCTTAACAGACAAAGAGCTGGTCTGAGGTCATGAAGCTTTGTGTCTGGTCTATGTAGCATTTCAATGCTTGGATGGGACAGAGCAAAGCCAGGGTTGGGTCTGTCTCCTCCAGGTGCAGTGCTTGCAGGTTCACCACTTGGACTTTGAAGGGTGTAGTGGGAATCTTGGGCACGTAGCCAGGCCAGGGCCTCTGGATTACCTGGGAGTCAGCCGGCCCAAACTCTGGGCATGAATCATCAACCAAAAATGCATGTAGGTCCCCTACCATCTTGATGAAGGCATGTGCAAGCAGAAGCAGAGTTTTCAGTGAAATAAACTTAAGCTCAGCTGAATTCAAAGGCTCCAATAGGCCATATTGTAGTGATTTTAGCACTACAGTCAGGTCTCAAGAAAGTTTAGAAGGGGGCCGGGAAGGATTTAACCTCCTGGCCCTTCTAAAGAATCTGATGACGAGGTCATGCTTATCTAAAGACTTCCCATTCACGGGGTCATGGTACACTGCATAATAGACAGAAAGACGGAAATGACGTAGGTACACGTACACGCTGAGCTATGCTGAGCCATGCTCCCACAACTTAGGTTGCATTAATTACTTAAATCAAACTCTGCTTTGACTGAACTTCATTTAAAACAGAAGAAACTTTACCATCCGGCTAAATTATGCCTCCAAAAGTTGGGAAGAGCAAAGTTGATCAGGGAGTTACAAGTCCTTACGACGGAGGAGAAGTGCTGACATTGGCGTCCATAGCTACCTTATTAGAAGAGAACCGAAAAGCCCTTACAACTGATTTCAAAGCCATCATGGAGAAACTTGAAAAAAAAGTTTGATCGTATTCAAATTACGGTGACGGATCACGTTGTGAAGATCGGAGAGCTTGAATTGAATGCTAACCTGCAGGTCGAACGCCTGCTAGCTCTAGAAACTACATGTACCAAGCTAACTGAGAGCAACACTAAACTTGTTGCTAAAGTAATTGATCTTGAATCTCGTAGTCAGCGCAAGAACATCAAAGTGCTTGGTCTACCGGAATCTATTGAGGGGTACAATCCCACTACTTTCTTTTCGAAGATGCTGGCTGAGATCTTCGGCGAAAAAATTCTTAACTCACCACCAGAATGCGACAGAGCTCACCGGACCCTTGCTAGGAAACCACAGCCGGGTCAGCGGCCGAGACCGCTTATCATCCGCCTTCATAATTTCCAGGTAAAGGAAAAAATAATGCGTGAAGCACGGTTAATGAGAGGGAAGTTGAAGTACCGTGATAACCTGATCTCCACATATGAGGATTACGCTCCGGAGGTTTTGGAACAACGACAACAATACCGAGAGGTAATGACTGAACTATATAAACTTGAACTTAAACCAGCCCTGCTGTTCCCTGCCAGGCTCACCATTAAACTGAAAGAGGGAGGCAGGAAAGGATTTACATCAGTCGCTGAAGCTAAAGATTATATAGCATCTTTTCTTCAAACTAACACTATTCAATAATCATTGTGCACGATTGCATCTGACTGTCCAGGGGAGCGCGTGTGTAAGCATATCCTCGAAATACAGTCGTAGGTTTCACTAGACTGTTAAGCAAAGTATTGATGACTACGGGCTTGATTTTGATTTTTATGACGTTCAAAGACTTTACTACTGAGACATGTTTTCCAGAGGTGATTTACTCTTCCCCTATCATGTGTTCTGTTATCTCAATTTATGCATCTCAAAAAGGAGATGCACTTTATGCATTTCTTCTTAAGTATAGCGTCTAAAGTTGTATTTCTCAGATTATTATATTACTGCTGGCCCTAATATATTTTTCTTATAAGCTTTCAACATAATGTTGTGGGTAGAGAGCTAGATTAGTTTACTATAGCAGAAGATTAACGTTATCTGTGTAAACGTACATGTATGTATGTATGGGTTTTGTGTGTATATGTTATTTTTATTTTTATATGATCCCAGCAAACTTTTTGACTAATCAATTTAAATACAATTCTATCTTTTCATATGGCCTTTGATGAGTTGAATTATGATGGAGAGGATGTAAAACATTGTATCGATATAGACAATCATTTAAATGCAGATATTACACTCCTGAACAATTACAAAGCTTAAATAGTAAAAACAGTTGCTCATTTCTGCACCTTAACATTAGAAGCTTGTGTAAACACCATGAAGAAATTAGCTACTTTACTTTCTAATTTAGACTGTAGCTTTGATGTTATTGGCTGCAGTGAAACCTGGCTTAATGATAGGACCTTTACTGATATTCTTAACCTAGACGGATATAAGCTCATTATTAAAAATAGGCTTGGCCGTACCGGTGGTGGTGTTTGTTTATATGTTCACTCCAGATATCAAATTAATGTTTGTGATGACATTGTCTTAGATGACAATCATTATGATTCACTTTTTGTGGAGATAAATCTCACTAATGCAAAAAAAATTATAGTAGGAGTGATTTATCGTCCCCCTGACTCTGACCTTGATGTTTTCGAGGGTAAACTGGAGGACATATTATTCTCCATAAACAAAAACAACAAAGATAGTGTCATACTTGGGGACTTCAATATTGATGTCTCCAAAGATGATGTTGTAAAAAGAGACTTTGTAAATACCTTGCATTCATTTTCTTTTTTTTGTACCATAAATCAATTTACCAGAGTAACAGCCTCCACTAGGACAGTTATTGACAATATCATCACAAACATTCGAAATAAATTTAGAAATAGATTTGAATCTGGAGTTGTGCTATCTGACTTTACTGACCATTTTCCGATTGTATTGTTTTTTTTATATATATATATATTGCAAATAATAATGAATTACCACGGCGAAAAACAAAAATTAAAGTACTAAATGAGAGAACCTTGAAATTACTGGGTGAAAATTTACAGGCTAAAACATGGAAAGCAGTCTATGACTGCAACAATCCTGATACTTCTTATGACAACTTGACAAACGAAATTACAAACTCTATTTGTTGTACTATCCCTGAAAAGAACGCCGGACATCGTGCGACTGGTCTCAACCCCTGGCTCACAAAGGGTATTTTAAAATCTATCACCCATAAAAATAAGCTTTATAAATGTTTCTTAAAATGCCCAAGTGTTATGAACAAGGATATATATACTAGTTACAGGAATAAACTCACTAATATAATAAGGAAAAATAAAAATAACCACTATACATATCTCATAAAAGCATCACAGGGTGACTCTAAGAAGTCCTGGAAAGTGCTAAATGAAGTCCTTAACAAGAGCAAAAACAATGCTGTGCTTCCTAATGCTGGGGGCTTACCCTCAAATTTGGATAATAAATATACGCATGACATTAATTTAGTAAATAATTTTAATAATTACTTTAACTCTATTGGGGAAAAACTTTCTAACAAAATAGTTCAACCTCAGGGTATCACTTTCGACCATTATTTACAGGGCTCTTATGCACATTCTTTTTTTATGAAACCAACTAATTGTGATGAAGTCTATAAAATAATTACAAATTTACGAAGTGAGGATGGAATTTGTGGTAAAATTCTGAAAGCCATAGCATTTAATATCATGGAGCCATTGACTTATTGTATTAATCTCTCTCTGCTTGTTGGAATTGTACCAAAAAGGACAAAAATTGCCAGAATGATACCAGTGTTCAAATCTGGGGATAAAAATGATATGTGCAATTATCGTCCAATATCAATCTTGCCCACAATTTCTAAGGTTTTAGAGAGAGTAGTGTACAATAGGCTATATGGCTACCTGGATAAATTAAATATTATTGCTTCTTCTCAATATGGTTTTAGAAAAAAAAGAACCACATGCATGGCGGTACTCGATCTGATTGAAAAGATCAATGATGCCATTGATAAAGGCGATAGCGCT
This sequence comes from Carassius gibelio, assembly GCF_023724105.1. Classification (NCBI taxonomy): domain Eukaryota; kingdom Metazoa; phylum Chordata; class Actinopteri; order Cypriniformes; family Cyprinidae; genus Carassius; species Carassius gibelio. Next base: position 3,405,494 of record NC_068419.1, on the reverse strand, counting down.
ATTGCTATTTTTTTAGATTTATCTAAGGCGTTTGATACTATTGATTTTGACATCCTATTGAATAAATTACACCATTATGGAGTTAGCGGATTAGCCCTTAGCTAGTTCAGAAGTTATTTGTTTGGTAGACAGCAGTATGTAAGTATCAATGAACAAATTTCAGTAAGTAAACCCATTAAATGTGGAGTCCCTCAGGGATCCATTTTGGGCCCTCTTCTTTTTTTAATATATATAAATGATTTTGAAAATTCCACAATGGCTTTACACAAGGTTTTATTTGCTGATGACACAAACTTATTTATGTCACATAAGTGTCCAGATGAAATGGAAGAAATAATAAATAGAGAGCTAAGAAATGTTGCTATCTGGTTTCGGTGTAGTAAATTATCTCTTAACATAAACAAGACAAACTACATCGTATTTCATTCCAAACAAAATAAATTGGCAAATAAGCATTTCTGTCTTAAAATAAATGAACAAATTATTGAAAGAGTAAATACTACTAAATTTCTCGGAATCTTTATTGATGAATGTCTACAATTTAAATGTCATATTGATCAGTTAATAAAAAAATTATCAAAATACGTTGGATTATTTTTCAAAATAAGAAATTTTCTCCCACAGTCAGCACTTGTCATCTTATATAAAACCTTGTTTGAGTCCCATATAAATTATTGCAATGTCATATGGTGTAACACTTTTACTAGCTACCTGAAAAAAATACAGTCTCTACAGAAAAAAATTATACGGGTATTAACGTGGTCTGAGCCAAATACCCCTTCGCGTCCCTTGTTTCATCGCCTTGGTCTATTAAGACTTACCGAATATAATACCTTTCATAATGCCTGTATCATATTCCAGGTTGTTCATAAGTTAAATTACAGGTTGTGTGAACTTGTCCCAATCAGCCGACCCCAGCATACATATCACACAAGGGAAAAACATTTAATTACTGGTAAAATACGATGATTGAAATGTACGAGCCTGAGTACTGTCTGTAGAGGTCCACAGATTTGGAACGAGCTTGAGGAAAACCTTAAATTGTTGCATTCTGTCTCCGTTTTCAAGAAAAATCTTAAGGAAAAACTGCTTTTAACATATACTTTTTGATCATTTTGAAAGTGTTGCATTTGTGCTGGGATCGTCTGTTGCTGTAGTGTTTGTCTTGTTGTATTTATATGTATTTGTGTTTATGGATTGAGCTTTTGTTCTTGTATGTTATATGTTTTATGGTGTTATTGGGCCCCCTCCTAAAAGCTTTCAGTAGCTTCTTTGGGGTTTTCCCTTTTTACACACAATAACCTTTCTGTAACTATTGTTAATTTTGTCTTTAAAATGATGAAGTGTGTGAAATAAATTCTTCAAATTCACATTCAAATTCAAAAAAAAAAAAAAAAAAAAAAAGGCAACATGGACTTTGAGGGTGGAGGGAGACATCCTTCGCTCCAGCCCTTGCTGCAGGAAGGAAAGCACAAGCGCAATCGGACATCTTCGGGGGTCTTTTTGGTGAGAAGATCACTACTCAATGAACAGGTTCCACTTCAAGGCGTAAGCGTGCCTCTTAAGCCCCTTTCACACTGCATGTCGGTTCCGCAATGTTTCCAGAACATTACCGGGTCGCCTTCTGTGTGAAAGCAACCACGTCCCGGGATCGATTACCGAATTGAACCCGGGTCAGGGACCTAGTAACATTGCAGGGTTCGACCCGGGACGAGCGCTGTGTGAACAAAAGCCAGATCTAATTCCGTGTTGAAGTGATGATGCGCGTTATCGCGCGACTCTTTTACCGGCTGTTTTGAAGGAAGGTCAACGTTCGCGACGAAAACATATGTGCAAACTGTAATGAAGCAGAGATCAGTTAGTTCCTCACTTTCCGCGCTGACGCGGAGATTGTTTGCTTGCTTCAGTGAAAGTATATTAGACTCATACATTACACGTCACGGGCTGATGTCACGTGTCGTTACGGGATCTTCAAGGGTTGTGTGTGAAAGCATGCACATATACCGGGTCATCACTGGCAGTGTGAAAGTGCAAAATCTAGCGACCCGGGAACAATTGCAGGAACAGTTTACCCCTGTATTTGCCGGAATGGCAGTGTGAAAGGGGCTTTAGATGCCTCTGGGGTAGGTCACCTAGAACCTCCATGTCCCATTCAGGGACCAGACATGGAGTTTCCAAAGGTCTGGATGTTGGTGCCAAAAGGTGCCCCCTTTCTGAGTAAGTAGATCCTTCCTCAGAGGAATATGAGGAGCACTAGTTTGTGGAACTAGTTCAGAGTGGGCCAATATGGTGCCACTAGCAAGACTTGTTTCTTATCCTCCTGGACTTTGCACAGTGTCTGTGTGAGAAGGCTCAATGGGGGAAATGCATATTTGCGTAGGACCTGCGGCCAGCTGCGTTGCTCGGACCACAAGGTCAGTGGTGGTTCTGAGTTTTTTTCAGAACTGCTGGATCGTGACCATCCTTGTGCAGGTCCTTCAGTGCCTTGTGCACCTGCAATAACACCATAGCGTGTAAGGCGAAAGAAGCTTCCCCACAAGTCATATAGGCACCGCCGCCCAGGAAGGCAGTACCGGGTCTCAACACCAAGAAGAGGCAGACTTAGAACACAATTGCATTTCTACCCTATGCTCCATCAGCGGGATTGCCAAATACCCCTTCCAATACCCTGCCAAATACTCAAGCCCTACCATCTCTGTAGCCCGGGGAAGCATAGCTGCCATCTCTGGATCCGACTCAGGCTTTGCAACCATCCTGGAGGGTGTCAGCGTGGCCAAATCTTCATCCAACAGCTCTCCCTCCATTGCTAAGATCAACATCCGGTCGGGGGGGGGGGGGGGGGGGGGGGTCCACTGTATACCACTGGTACACACTTTGAAGAGGGCCTTTCACGTTCCATGGGTCGCTCCACTGGATCGGAGGAGCAAGAGGAGTGGTGGTCCCCAGAGGGTTTGTTCCCTGTGGGGTTTGCCACTACTGTAACCCTCAAACACCAGAACGAGCCCCAGATCGCAGCAGAGGCAATGGGACTCCACCCCTTGAAGGTAGCGGAGCTTGGTTCGCAGTTCCGAGATGGTCATCTTCCTGCAATGGGACAAATCCACGAAGGCCACCTTCTGCATACTCGACACCCAGACACGTGAGGCAGCGATCGTGACCATCACCAGGTTGAAATGGCATGCTCACAAGGACGATCCGTCATCTTTATAAAGATGCACCCATGGAGCTCTTTTAAAGGAAATTGCTCTATGGGAAATGCTATTTTAGTGCTGAGGCGCACAGGGGAGATGGCCGCTTGCAACATGACAGGGGGTAGTGCAGCCTGAAGTGTGCAATCCACTCAACACTGGAACTCCAGCACAGGAAGCTTCTGAGAGCATGCTGAACTCGTAGTTCACAGTAGACACAGTTGAGCAGAAGAATACCGTGGCTCGGCTCCGAAGCGAAAAGCTGGTATGCATTGCACCTGCTACCTTCTTATACTCACACTGTGATTAGTGGTAGCTGGATGCAATGATTGCATGCCTGTGTGCATTGGGTTGTTTAGTTTACACTCAAAGTAGATTTGTCTATCGAATTGATATCCCAATTTTTCGGCCACTGACGTAATGTTGTGAGTGACTGACTGAAAGGGAACCAACTTTGAGGTCTCTAGGACCAACTCTATAGAGCCATCACCAGTTCAAAAACTCAAGATTTAAATTATTAATTTTAACTTTTAAACCCTTTGATCTAGAAAAATAGAGTCCATCCAATATAGTAGGGGCTATTTTAAAAATTACTGTAGTCAATCTATTCACTCCTACAAAATGGGTCCAATTCTTCCCAAAATTGAAAGAGATTATCTTTGCACCAAGCCACATAGAAATAACTTGAATGTGAATTTTAAATTAATTTTTTTAACTAGTGGTGAAAAATTGTGTGAACTTACGAGGTCAACCCAAAATTGGTTCAGAGGCTGTATCTCAGCCAAACTTTGATTAATCAAAATTAAACTTGGTATGCTTCATTAACACCATTATCTGAGGGTACATGCCAAAGTTGGGAACAGCACCACCATGAGATACCAAAAAATTACTTTTTTGCTTATAACTTTTGAACAGTTAGACAGAAAATCATGAGGGAATTCCTTGGGCCATGCCAAATCTGTTGATATTGGCTGAAACATGTGCCAGACATTTTTAAATTCTTTATTTTGAGTTGATTCTCAGTTGAACTTCTAAACTTAGATATCTGTGTGAACACCCATCTTCCCAGTGGTACAACAAGATAAGTGACACTTGGCACTTGACCTGGAGATTCTGAGTTTGATTCTCATGAGATGCAAAATTATACATTTGTGTGTTCTTTTTTATATTATATTATGTGTCAAATTGAATCTTTGATTTTTTAAGCTACTTTTTGAACTCATGGAACTCCTGAAACAGGCTTGGCCCCATGTGGCTACTAGCAGCTATATTTATTATAATTTTTCCCAAATGGGAGTCTATGGCATTCCTATGAAGGACGCATAGGAAACTTATTAAATTTGGCACACTTGTAGTGATGGTCATGAATAGTCAGATCTCTAGGACCAACTATACAGTGCTTTTGAACCCTGAAATTTTTTTCTCAGTACACCCGATTACTCTCCTCATGCTTATCACATACAATAGCTTACATTAAAGAGGGTCATATGATGCAATTAAAAAATTTTCTTTCTCACATGTGGTTGCCACAAGCCTGCTGGCCATTACTTCGTTGAATCCACCTGCCATGCCATTCTTAGGTCCGCGGGCTGTTCCTCACTCAAGCACACTTTTTTGCTTATAACTTTTGAAAAGTTTGAACAACTCCTTGGGTCATGCCAAATCTGTGTATATCGGCTGAACCATGTGTCCGCCATTTTGAAATCTTTTAAACCAGGGGTTTTCAAACTGCGGGTCGCGACCCACTTGTGGGTTACAGAATAGAACAAGGTGGGTTGCACAAAGTCACTTGGCTGCAGCTAAATTTGCGTTTTACACACTCACACAGTTCATTCTAGGGCTGCACTAATGTGACGAGTGGGGCGGGCCGAGAGCCGTGGGAACGGAGCGAGGGCTGGAGTGAGTTCGTCCATCCTCAGCAACTCACTCCAGCCCACCGCCTCGAGCATCCACGGCGCCAGACTCCTTCGCCCTGCTCTATGGCACCGCGGATTCACCCCAGCAGCAAGGGATCTTCAGCAGCGCGTCCCTCCTTCCTCCCAGGCTTCGGCACCAGTGTAACACATTAAAAACTTCACAATCACGGGAACAAGGAGGAGGGAACCGGCGGACAATCAAACAAAGTTTTAATAACCAAATAAACTCAAAACAGTGCGAAAGCCCAACGCGGACGACTGTCGTGCACAAACAAAAAGTAAACACAAAATAAAACCCAGGCCTCGTCTTCTCTCATCCTTCATTGCACTGAAAAAAATGAATCATGGGTCTTGTCATTTTCGTTAAAAAAATTAAGGTGATAATTAAAAATTAATGTGTAGATTTCATTAAAGAAATTGTGATTCAGTGTTGTATAGAAAATAATGAGGACGTTTTACTAAGAAAACCAAGAGATGCGTTTTCCAAATTTTTTTGGAGACTTAAGCAGTTTTGGTGCTTGAATTGGGGAACTGATTAAACTAAAATAATTAAGGAAAGAAGGCTGCCTATTTATTTTAAGTGAATTAGCTCAATTTTTCCAATTTATTTTAGAGGTGATTGTTAGTTCCCAGCATGCTTTGTATATGGCTGGATATGGAGAGTAAATTTTGAAATTAAATGCTACTTTGTTTTTGAGTGAAGGGAAGCATCTATTAATGTTTAATGTTCAGTTACGTTTGACATTTGTAAGAGTTTCTCTTACATTGAAGTTCCCATTGCACAGTGGAATCGTTACCACTGTGCAGAAGAGTAGAGCTTGTGGTTATGGATACTACTCTTGTTAGGCATTAAACCTTGTTTAATGAGCAGTAGTTTTGCTAGTGCTAGTGCAGGACATTACATTATGTGTAATATTGTTACCATATTTTTTTTTAAGTAAATAGCTCATTAGATTTTTTACAGTTTGTCGTCGCTCCTCTTTTGTCTCCTAATGTCTGTAAACAAAAATGAAAACTTAGTGAAATTTTTTAGTTGTACTCTAAAATAATTTTTTTATTTTTCTTAAATACTTAATTTCTGTCATCAAACTTTTCAGTAAGATTAGGCTTAAAGTAATGTCAACCATTTTTTTTCTCAAATATTTTGGTGTGTCGTTAAATAGATTACACCTGTCTAGGTGGGTTGTGGGATGGAAAAGTTTGGGAACCCCCTGTTTTAAACCATTTGAAATATCTGCAAAAAAAAATAAAAAATAGGTAGGGATCATGGACATCGTACCGGAAGTACCTGAGAAGTTTGAACAAAGTATGTTTTTTGCAAAAACGCCTTCCAATATTCAAACTTTTATTATTTTTGTATCCGTTAATTTCCTTATGCCGATTTAGACGACATGTCATTTGTCATTTTTCATCAATGTGCCTGTCCACCATATTGAAATAAATGAAAAACAGTTTTTTTCACTACCCCTCCTACAAATTTTGTCCAAAATCTGATCAGATGCTCTTTGGACCAATCCACACATATAACTGAACAGATTTTTGATATTCACTTCCATTCCCAAGAAATACCTCTCGGACGTTGACTGTGGCTGTGTCCAAATTCAGGGTCTACATCCTTGGATAACTCATTTGAAGGATGTTACGTCACAGCGCCGCGACGAAGGCTGTCCAAATTCGTAGGATCCTTCAAATGCGGCCCACAAATACGTCCTCCTTTTCCCCGAATTGGAAGGATGAGTGTGGTGGATCCTTTCGCGTCCTACCTATCCCATAATTCTTTTCGGCAGGACGAAGCGAGCGGTAGCGGAGTGGGGAAGGAGTATTATTTTCGAAGTTTTTTAAAAACGTTTTTTTTTTTTCAAAAAAATATATTTTCAGTGGTTTTGTAGTCAGGCAGTTTGTTTTAGCGTTAAGCATTTTTTTTTTACATTTGTACGTGTATATGCAAAAAAAAAAAAAACATTTACTTTCGTAAACTAGCTTCTTCCTTACTGCCTGTGTGAATATCCCCTTACACACAGCTTATTTGTTAGTGATTGAAGCTGTTTTTAGCGCTTCTAAGGATGAAAGAGCAGACAGAAGTGTTTATAAAGCTCCGGGGAGAGAACGATGAGCTCTTCACCCGCATCTTGCTTAGCGCTGTCACGGTTGCTAGGCGACAGGATATGAGCAACGGGTAAGGGAGGGAACTGAAAGAAATATAGGGATAACCAGAATCGAAAACAGGAACAGGCAGATGTCGGGGTCAGGCAGCAGAGAATCAGAGTCGGTATAAACAATCCAAAGGTCAGGTACAGAGAGATCAAACACAAGGAAAACGCTCGGAAATGACAGACACAGCAAATCAGGACTTCGCCGAGAGTGAGAGTGAGTGTGCTGCTTATATGTGTGTGTAAATGAGGTGCAGGTGTGGCAAGGAGATTGACTGAGGAATGATGTGCAGGTGTGGCAGGGTGATTGTGATGCAGAGACTCATGGGAAATGTAGTTAGGGTGTGGTGCAACAGATAAGAGGTGCTAGAGTCCGAGTGACATCTGGTGGTGGGTGTGGAATTGTCCTGATTGGAGTGCCCTCTACAAAAGTTCATGGGCACTCCATGTAATGATCATGACACCTACCTCTCTCTTTCGGCACGAATCCAAATGTTTCCATGTTCCAGACGTATCTGGATGCTATTTAATATAAAGAATATGGAATAATAGTAAATGTATAATAAGTAACGCTGTATATGCGTCCGAAAGTTGGACTCCAAATTTCATTCTAAGAATTATTTTGAGGTTAATATAGCAAAAGAAAACTGTTCAGCTTCCGGGGAATTTGAGAAGCTCCGCTAGGCTATTTTAGTTCCCCTCACTCCACAACAAAATAATTTCAATTAACAGTATTTAGAAAGGAACAAGAATTAAAAATATAAGAAGCTATAGCAGTATTAATGGCAAAATAAAATGAATTAATTTAGGCTAAAACAAAACTGAAACCAGCGGGTCTCTCATTCGACACAAAATCAAAGTTTCCGTATTTGAGATGTATTTGAATGACAAATGATTATACAAAATAGCCTAGTGTTTATTATAGCCTAATGTTTGTAAACATTTTGTGTCTGCATTGTCTATTTCTGAATGAAATAATTTTTTTCCTCTCTAAAAAACAGATATGCTATACAAGTTTTCTTTCTCTCTCTCTCTCTCTCTCTCTCTATATATATATATATATATATATATATATATATATATATGCGGAGCATGTTTTAACCATGCAGCAAACCTTTTTAAATATTTTGATAATTTACTGAAAATAAATAAATTACTTTTTAAACCGTTTAACTGATTATTAATTGGTCAAAATTAACTGATACAGTTTGCTTCATTCATGTGCACTCAGAAACCGGTGACTATGAACAAATCAGCAGAGCTTGTACGAGCTTTTGTCAAAGCTGAATCTTTCTTAGACGTTTCCAAATGTCGAAATTGATTAGCGCATCTATCTGTGCATGATGATTTCCAATGCCCCCGGCGAGCGGAGCTTCTCAAAGTTGGGAATAATCAAAGGAGAGCTGCGGTCCTCAGTTGGGCAGGAAATGCATGCTGGTGCTTAAGTGTCGAATGCACATGCACCAACGGCGAGAAAAAAAAATCCCTTTTTGCGCTGCGTCATCAGGCCTAATTTGGTCTTAATCCGGCCCTGAAGGCGGTTCATTGTCATTGAGACTCTCCAATGATGAGTTCACAGCTGAGCGGACATTTCACTTGTTGGCTTCAGCATCATATTTGCATATGCCGGAGTCTACTGGAATTCGTGATTGGTTGACCGCTAATTTCAAATAATAAATGGAACGATAAAATAACGTTATTAACTGGTTATCGGCCATTTTAAATTTTCAATTGTGTTCGAGACTATAAAATTTGATTTCGTTTCTGTTACTGGTTCTGTTCCTGTCAAAATTTCGTTCGTTTCCGGTTTTTGTTTTCGTTCCTTGAACCGGTTTGGAGCCCTGGTTTGATTACATGTTAAAAGCACTTGGGTGTACAAAAATACACAATAAAGTGCTTATAAAAATGCATCATTCATTCATTCATTCAGCATAAAACAACAGTATTCAAGGCAAGTCAAAAGAGTAATACAGAAACAGGAAATGGTCAAGGCAGGCAGCAAACAATCATAAAACAAGTAAACATTCCAAGCTCAAAAGCAAGGGAATGGCAATGGCAACAAGAAGAAACGCTCAGTAATGTCAGTTCCTAGCAATGGAGTGTTATGTGAAATTGAATCTGTGAAATAATGGCAAATGTCCTAGATGGAGAGCCCTCTAAAGATGCTTGTGGACACTCCAGCTGGACTTCGTGACATAGCCCTCCTTAAGGAGCTGCTTCCAGACATTCCTAAACAAGAACACACATAAGTCTAGGAGGAAGGTGGAGCGGAGGTGGAACGGGGGAGGGACGGAGGGCCAGGTCCATGTGGCAGACCATGGAGCATTGGAGGACCTGGGCCATGGAGCAGTGCAGGACCTGAGCCATGAAGCAAAGGCAGAGTGTGGCACAATGGAGGACCTGGGATATGGAACAGCTGCAGACTGTGGATCAATGAAAGACGTGTACCATGGAGTGGTGGGCCTGGTCAGAGCCAACAAAGCAGTAGACCACCAGAGCAGGGCAGAAGACCACCAGAGTAGGGCAGAAATCCTCCACAGCAGAGCAGACAGATCAGGAAGCCATAGCAGAGACGGAGGTCTCTGAGACACTGACACTCTGGAATAAAAGCCATTTTGTGAGCAATCTTTGGCTTGACAGATGTGAAGTGAGTAGGCCCTGTTTTGGCCGATGTGATGTGAACAGACTGACTTTAAGCCCTGAAAGTGCAGACATAACGTGAGGAGGCCCTAACTTGGTAGGCATGACGTGAAGAGGCCCTGACTTGAACAGGCTCTGGCTTGGCATGCATGATGTGGCAGGCAGTAGACTATGACATGACGTGAAAAATTCCAGGCAATATGCAAATACTTTGGTGTGGCGGGTACTGGAGGATAGTAGGGCTCCTCATCAGCTATCCCCACATTAAATGCAGAGCCACTCAAACGGTGTGCAAAGTCAATATTTTATTCTAGTGACCAGTGTGGGGTATGACACAGCATCCGACATGAAATCTCTTCAGTTAATATATACCGAAAAATGTCTTTGAGAGCAATATCATTAAAGTCCACCTGGTAATCCATAATCCTCAGTGGAGCAATTTCCTTGACGGAGGTGAATGAGGAATGATGCTGGAACATTAGCGATCTGGTGTTTATTAAAGTCGCTGAATCTGTGAAAGGCAAAGTCTTCAATAACGGACTGGGCATGACAGTGAAGATCCAAGTCCAAGCTAGAGCCCTGCGTGGGACTGTTATTTTAAACCCACCCCCGCCCGCTCTCACTGAATGCATGACCAGGCCAGCCTGCTTCCGCAACCTACGTGTTCCACTCCCGTAGGCCTACATGCACCAACGATAAACTAGGAAATAACTTTAACATTAAATAAATAAACACAGAGAACTTTGAAAATACGCTAAATATAATTTTAACAAAATAAATAGAAAACGAAATAAATGAAACAAAATAGAATGCTTTAAAAAAAAACTCACAGATTTCACATTGAGAATAGCTTGCCCAACAGGCTATATATATATATATATATATATATATATATACAGTATATACAAACCCGATTCCAAAAAAGTTGGGACACTGTACAAATTGTGAATAAAAACAGAATGCAATGATGTGGAAGTTTCAAATGTCAATATTTTATTGAGGGTAAAAAATAGAGTACATATCGATTGTTTAAACTGACATATTTTTTTGGAAAAAATAAGTTGATTTTAAATTTCATGGCATCAACACATCTCAAAAGAGTTGAGACAAGGCCATGTTTACCACTGTGTGGCATCCCTTCTTCTTTTTATAAAAGTCTGCAAACGTCTGGGGACTGAAGAGATAAGTTGCTCAAGTTTAGGTATAGGAATGTTGTCCCATTCTTGTCTAATACAGGCTTCTAGCTGCTCATCTGTCTTGTCGCATCTTCCTCTTTATGATGCACCAAATGTTTTCTATGGGTGAAAGATCTGGACTTAAAGGCTGGCCATATCAGTACCCGGATCCATCTTCTACGCAGCCATGATGTTGTAATTGATGCAGTATGTGGTCTGGCAATGTCATGTTGGAAAATGCAAGGTCCTCCCTGAAAGAGACGACATCTGGATGGGAGTGTATGTTGTTCTAGAACTTGGATATACCTTTCAGCATTGATGGTGCCTTTCCATATGTGTAAGGTGCCCATGGCACACGCACTCATGCAACCCCATACCATCAGAGATGCAGGCTTCTAACCTGAGCGCTAATTATAACTTGAGTTGTCCTTGTCCTCTTTAGTCCGGATGACATGGCGTCCAAGTTTTCCAAAAATCACTTCAAATTTTGATTTTCCACTTTGCTACAGTCCATTTTAAATGAGCCTTGGTCCAGTGAAAACGCCTGCACTTGTGGATCATGTTTAGATGAACATATATATATATATATATATATATATATATATATATATATATATATATATATATATATATATATATATATATATATATATATATATATACATATATATTGCCCGTCGTGTGTTGACTCCATTTCAACACAATAATCTGTCAATAAACAAATAATCTGACCGCCCGCCCGGGATGGAGTGCTTGTGGACTGGATGGAGTGCCCTCTAGAGAAGCTTGTGGACAATCCAGCTGGACATTGTAACAGTGTGACACTAACTGTTCAAAAGATATAGGTCATACAAATACATTTTCAATAAATAAATATTTGAAGCATTTTATCCCCTTGTCAGACCAGCTCCTAAATGACCTATCCTGCAAAAGCTTTCCTAAATTGGGTCCAAATCCTCAGCGAGTGTTTTACCACTGGACAATAAGCAAAATCATAAGAAATTAACTGTAATTTGGTTGCAAGAAGTGCTGGAAGGGAAATTTACTTATGGGCATGTATTTCCACAGTTCTTTATATTTAAATGCTAGAGCGATTGTAGGTTAATTTATTTAACATTTTTTGTATGTCCTTTTGAAACATATTGAAATGCTAAATGATATGTTTTTCTCATTAATCTTGTGATTTCCTGCAGTGGGACCTGATAGCACATTGGATGAACAGTTAACACCTAGGCGTACAGATAGTATGGAAGGACTTCCTCCACTGAGTAAGACACAACATTTAATGCTAATAGCATTTCGATTCTTATGTGAAAGTTTGCCATTTCAGATACTGTTACTGTAACTTATTGAACAGCAGTCCTTAATTTTTATTTGCTAGAGTTATTGAGAGTAAATTTTTTAAACATTTGTTTATGTGCTTTTACAAGAAATTGACATGCAAAATTTTATGATTATCTCCATCATCTTGTGATTTCCTGCAGTGGGACATGATACCACCTTGGATGAATGGTTAATACCTAGGCGTACAAATAGTAGGGAAGGACTTCCTCCACTGAGTAAGCTTTTAATAAAACAGTTAATAATCATACAAACAGGGTCCAAATCTAGAAAACAACATTATCCAAGGCAAGTGTTGGGAACTCAGAAACGAAGACATGGAGACTATTGGGTAATCTTCAGCAGGATTCTTTATTGAGAATGCTCTGCGTGGCGCTGCAGTCATCAAAAGTCTAACTTGTCCTTAAGACATTGTAGTTTTTATACATTCAAGCAAACAAAGCATGCAAATGCAATACAGGGATCAGCCTGATACTGGCCATTTTCCCATCTTTGATCTTGTCAGCATAACAGTGTCATTTAAATACAGAGGTGCCTGACAGTATCCCTGATACCTTCACATTATCATAGAGACAAAAGGCACAGCTGTACATTGAGCTTAAAAAGCCAAATGGCAAGGAGGAATACAAAGACAAAAGGTTAATGTCTCAGAAACTTGATTTTCCTGATTTGAGCTTCTTGGATGTCAGCTTTATTACCCCAAAAAATCTACTACTATATTGGAACCTATATTTAACATTTTATAAGTTTGTAATCCCACACAAGGCAAGAGAGTAATCCAGAAACAGGCAGTGGTCAAGACAGGCAGCAAACAATCATAAAACAAGTAAACAGTCCACTGTCAAAAGCAAGGCGATGGCAACTAGAATAAACATTCTGTAATGTCTAATAGTGAAAATAAAGGCTTCACCATGTAGAGTGTTTGTGTGCGTCTTTTGTAGTCTTCCTGAATGTAGTCAGCTATGAGTGGAATCAGTTAATAAGCATGGGGTGTTATGGGAAACGGAGTCTATGAAATAATGGCATAGGTCCGGGATGGATTGCCCTCTAGAGAAGTTCATGGACACCTTAGCTGGACATCGGGACCGTGTGACACTAACTGTTCAAAAGAAGCAAATAAATTGTCAATAATTAGATCTTTGAAGTATGTTATCCCCTTGTCAGGCCAGCTCCTAAATGACGCATCCTGCATTGAAGGCAAGAAAAATAGATTATGGGCAACAGGGCTAAGAAGAGAAGGATACTTAAAAAACAAATGATTTACTAAATTGGGTCCAAATCCTCAGCGAGTGTTTTACAACTGGGCAATCAACAAAAGCATAAGAAATTAACTGTAATTTGGTTGCAAGAAGTGCTGGAAGGGAAATTTGCTTATGGGCATGTATTTCCACAGTTCTTTATGTTTAAATGCTAGTGCGATTTTAGGTTAATTTATTTAACATTTTTTGTATGTTATTTTGAAACATATTGAAATGCTAAATGATATGTTTTTCTCATTAATCTTGTGATTTCCTGAAGTGGGACCTGATAGCACATTGGATGAACAGTTAACACCTAGGCGTACAGATAGTATGGAAGGACTTCCTCCACTGAGTAAGTCACAACATTTAATGCTCATAGCATTTAGATTCTTTGTGTGATTCTTATGTGAAAGTTTGCAGTAACTTATTGAACAGCAGTCCTTAGTTTTTATTTAACATTTGTTTATGTGCTTTTGCAAGAAATTGACATGCAAAATTGTATGATTTTCTCCATCATCTTTTGATTTCCTGCAGTGGGTCATGATACCACATTGGATGAATGGTTAATACCTAGGCGTACAAATAGTAGGGAAGGAATTCCTCCACTGAGTAAGCTTTTAATAAAACAGTTCATAATCATATGAACAGGGTCCAAATCTAGCAAACAACATTATCCAAGGCAAGGCAAGAGAGTAATCCAAAAACAGGCAATGGTCAAAGCAGGCAGCAAACAATCATAAAACAAGTAAACAGTCCGAGGTCAAAAGCAATGCAATGGCAACAAGAAGAAGCAATCAATAATGTCTAACAGTGAAAAAGGCTTCACAATGTAGTGTGTTTGTGTGCGTCTTTTGTAGTCTTCCTGAATGCAGTCAGCTGTGAGTGCAATCAGTTCTTAGGCATGGGGTGTTATGGTAAATGGAGTCCGTGAAATAATGGCAAAGGTCCAGGATGGAGTACCCTCTATAAGAGCTTGCAGACACTCCATTTGGACATTGTGACAGTGTGAAAGTAACTGTTTACAAGAAGCAAATAAATTGTCTATAAAAATATATTTGAAGCATTTTATACCCTTGTCAGACAAGCTCCTAAATGACGCATCCTGCATTGAAGGAAAGAGATTACCGGCAACAGGGCTAATAAGAGAAGGATCTTTAAAAACCAAAAGATTTCCTATATTGGGTCCAAATCCTCAGCGAGTGTTTTACCACTGGGCAATCAGCAAAAGCATAAGAAATTAACTGCAATTTGGTTGCAAGAAGTGCTGGAAGGGAAATTTGCTTATGGGCATGTATTTCCACAGCTCTATTTGTTTTAATGCTAGTGAGATTGTAGGTTAATTTATTTAACATTTGTTGTATTTTCTTTTATAACAGATTGGCAATCTAAATTATGTTTTTCTCATTAATCTTGTGATTTCCTGTAGTGGGACCTGATAGCACATTGGATGAACAGTTAACACCTAGGCGTACAAATAGTATGGAAGGACTTCCTCCACTGAGTAAGACAAAACATTTAATGCTCATAGCATTTAGATTCTTTTGTGTGATTCTTATGTCAATATTTGCCATTTCAGACACTGTTACTGTGACTTATGAAACAGCAGTCCTTCATTTTTAATTTATAGAGCTAATGAGAATTAATTTATTTTAACATTTGTTGTATGTGCTTTTGCAAGAAATTGACATGAAAAGTTTTATGATTTTCTCCATCATCTGTGATTTCCTGCAGTGGGACATGATACAACATTGGATGAATGGTTAATACCTAGGCGTACAAATAGTAGGGAAGGACTTCCTCCACTGAGTAAGACACAACATTTAACATATGCACTTTGTGTGTGTGATTCTTATTTGAAAATTTGAATGTAATGAAATGGCAATTCTTTATATTTTATTGGAAAAGCTGTTGTTTTTTTTATAATTTAAAGGGGTCATATAATGCTACATGCACTTTTACAAGTTGTTTGAACTGAAATGTGCTGGCAGTGTGTGTACACAACCACCCTATAATGATAAAAATCCACCAAGTGTTTTTTTTTGTTATCTCGTTAAATGTTTTCCCCTTTCTCAAATTGAGCCATCTGACTGTGTGACGTCACACGGTCGGAGGCCCCTCCCACGATTGTTTGATTGACAGCAACGCTTCAGCACAGACTGGACTTGTGTCTTACCTCAGACCCGCCCTGAGTGAGCCGTTATCAGTCCGAGATGCAGACAGGAATGACTCCTAACTTAAGTGTTTGAGGTGCTTCGTTGTTGAATGTAATAATGGACATAGCAGTAGTCATTTACTCCCGACATCTGAGCGACTGAAATCTCAGAGGATTATCTTATGCTTGGATCTGAAGGGAAGGCGCCCTTGATCTACTTAAATGCATTTATGTTCGCACTAATCATTCATGATCCAGCCTCCAGCAGTGAGTATAATGTATTTAAATGAATCATTGCAAATCACCTTTCCTAATAATGTGCCCTATTAGCAAGTTTCACTACAACTGTTGCTAAAGTAAACAGTTTCTCAGAGAGCAGAATGAAGAGAGGGGTGTGGTCAGCAGAGCTCATTAGCATTAAAGGAGAATTCCACAAACCAGCGTGTTTTGAAAAGAGCTGTTTTTGACTGGGTAAAAAAAAAATTTTTACACTACCACTGAGAAATTTTAAACAAACTATGTTACAGACTCTTCATTAAGACCCTAAAGGTTCATATCAACTTGAGGAAATTGGGCACTATATGACCACTTACAATTTTCTTGTAAATAAGGGACTAATGTGCTATTTAACAGTTTCTCTTTATCTTTGGATTTGTACAGTGGGAGAAAACAGCACACTGGAGAGGCATGAAATGGAAGAGAGGAGAGATCTCAGACAAAATAACCCATTAGGACTTGTTCACAGCAGAATATACACTGGGGAAAATGTATCATACAGTAAGTTTTAAGTGGCACAAGTTAGTATAAATTGTATGCAATTGCAATAATAGAGATAGTGTCTATTTATCTATCTATGTATCTATCTATCTATCTATCTATCTATCTCTCTCTCTCTCTCTCTCTCTCTCTCTCTCTCTCTCTCTCTCTCTCTCTCTCTCTCTCTCTCTCTCTCTCTCTCTCTCTCTATATATATATATATATATATATATATATATATATATATATATAAACTTTGTCATTTATTTAACTTAGGAAAATATTCATCTTGTTAGTCTTATTCTCTCATGGTCCATGCTAAAGACAAGTATTTCAAAGTTATGTATATTGCTTATATATTGCTTGTGTGTCAATATTGCAGTGGAAAGTGAGAGCAACAGTCAAAACATAAGACAAACAAGAGAAAGAAATACTGGCTCTGAGCAAGAGTTTGTCTTTTCAGCTGTGTCACCACAGTTTCTGCTAAGACCAAGAACAACAGAATCAGTTCTTTTACGAGCAAGAGCTGGGATACATGCACAAGAGAGCCCTAGAGCAGCAATTCAAAGGACTCAAGAAAGGAGACAAGTAAGTATTGCTGCAGAGCAAGAAAGAATCTCTCCAGTTATGTCAACACAAGGACTGCTTATAGAAACAACTCCAGAATCAGTCCTTCTACAAACAAGAGCTTTGATACAGGCACAAGAGAGCCCTAGAGCAACAGTGCAAAGGATTCATGGAAGGGGACAAGAGAGTGTTGCTGCAGAGCAAGAAAGAATCTCTCCAGTTATGTCAACACAGGGCCTACTAGAAAGAACTCCAGAATCATTACTTCTACAAGCAAGAGTTGGGATACAAGCACAAGAGAGTCCTAGAGCAACAGTGCAAAGGATTCAAGGAAGGAGACAAGAAAGTATTGTTGCAGAAGAAGAAAGAATATATCCAGCTATATCATCACAGAGACTACTTCGAGAAAGAACTCCAGAATCAGTACTTCTACAAACAAGAGCTGGGATACAGGCACAAGAGAGCCCTAGAGCAACAGTGCAAAGGATTCATGGAAGGGGACAAGAGAATTTTGCTGCAGAGCAAGAAAGATTACCTCACGTTTTGTCATCACAGCGACTACTAGAAAGAACTCCAGAATCAGTACTTCTACAAGCAAGAGTTGGGATACAAGCACAAGAGAGTCCTAGAGCAACAGTGCAAAGGATTCAAGGAAGGAGACAAGAAAGTATTGTTGCAGAAGAAGAAAGAATATATCCGGCTATATCATCACAGAGACTACTTCGAGAAAGAACTCCAGAATCAGTACTTCTACAAACAAGAGCTGGGATACAGGCACAAGAGAGCCCTAGAGCAACAGTGCAAAGGATTCAAGGACGGAGACTAACAAATGTCACAGTGCAAGGAAGTTACTCACCAGCTGTACAATCACAGGTACAAGACCAAGCAAGAACATCACAATCAGTTACATCTCAAGCAAGAGGTAGCACACAAACACAAGAAAGGCCAAGAGACAGAACACAAGCAAGACAAGAAAATACAGAGGGCAACTGCCAAATTTTGTAATTTGATTGTGGTTTCCCAAGATGGCGCCAGTGTACCTGTCGGCATGCCGTCTCTCACAGTCTGATGCACCTGTTGCACCTGCTCATCTGGCATCTGTGCTGTTCTTATTTTCAATGGTGGCACACTGGTGTCGTGTAGACTCAGTGTTGACCTATGATCGCCAAGTTTTGCTCAACATCAAAAACTGTATGGGATTTCATCCATTTTGTCCTGCTCTATATTCTTGCTCTCAATCCTCGTTCAACCAACCCGAATTAGAGTGCGCTTGCCGGTTACCTTGCTGCGTTCCTCTTGTAAGGAAGCGCCGCAGAAAGAGAGGTAATCGTGGTGGTGTTTGAGTGAGAATCAGACGGACAATTGCCTCCTCCATACATATTCACATATTCGCCACAGAGGAATAAACTGTTAAAATCTTCGCCAACTAGATTTTGTTCAAATGGATCTGCCCTCGTTACCTAAATCTCATCTGAATATGGCTCTAGTAAATGCTAGGTCTGTGTGCAACAAAACTTTTATTTTAAACGACTTTTCTACTAGTCATGATTTGGATATTTTATTTTTGACAAAGACTTGGGCCAGTGCTGGTGAATCGTATTTGAGGAACTCTGTCTGCCGACCTATAGTTTTATTAGTACCCCAAGGTCCGCTGGCAAGGGCGGTGGGGTTGCTATGGTTTTTAAACAGACACTTACCGTACGGACAGTTTCTGTTAATGCCTATTCGTCATTTGAGGTTCAGTGTGCCGTGTTAGAATCTACTACTTCCACTTTATTCTGTGCCTTGATTTATAGGCCACCTAACCTGAACAGTGCTTTTATTAGCGATTTTTCAGAATGTATAACTGTTATCTTGCCTCTGTATGATCATATGTTAATTTTAGGTGACTTTAATGTACATTTATGCTGCCCAGGTCGACCCTTTGTTTCTGAATTTTGTAATGTCTTGGATTCTTTTGGTCTAAGTCAACACATAAATCAAGCAACACATGTCCTTGGTCATACTCTCGACCTTATATTGTCATATGGGACACATATTGATAATGTTAATGTTGAAATTGCTTCCTTCTCTGATCACAAGCCGATTGTTTTTAATGTCCCTGCTGTAAGCTCTGGTGTGTTAATTACGCCTATTGGCTACTACTCCCGTTTTATAAACTCACATACTGCTTCTCAGTTTAGTGAATGTTATCTAGATAATGCTGTTGAATCATCTATCTTAAATGCTGCCGAGTCTTCCTCTGGGCCCGATGACTTGTTTACTTTATTTTATACATTTTGTTCTAACATTTTAGATGCCATTGCACCCTTCAAACTGAAACAACCAAAGCAAAAATCTTATTACTGGCTTGATGATACTCTTTCTCTCAGACAGGCCTGTCGTAAAGCGGAGCGGCAATGGAAGCATGATTGTTTAATTGTGTCCTTTGAGAATTTTTAAAGACTGTCTGTTAAAGTTTCAGCATGCTGATATTCCATTAGGGAATATTATTAGAGGGCACAATGTTTCATTTCATCTATACGCTGATGATACCCAGTTGTATATCCCATTGAAAGCTGCTGATTCCATTCAACAGTTGTTGAACTGTCTTGATGATGTCAAGAAATGGTTAAAAAATAACTTTCTCCAATTTAATGAAGCTAAAACAGAAATTATTGTTTTTGGTCCCCCGAAATTGAGAAACGGGCTTATTAGGGAACTTGTCAATCATTTCTCCTCAGTTTCTTCTCAGGTCAGGAACATAGGTGTCATCTTGGACTTTTAAAGCATAAAGACAATTATGCTTAACCAAGCAAATAAATGTGGTTGTTAAAAATAGTTTTTTATCACCTACGGATTATTTCTAAACTTAAATCATTCTTGTCGTTTCAAGATTTGGAGAAGGTCATTCATACTTTTATCACATCAAGTTTAGATTATTGCAACTCCTTGTATTTAGGCCTTCCTCGGTCAACCATTTCTCGCCTCCAGAGGGTTCAAAATGCAGCTCCAAGGATGTTAACCAGAGCAAAGAAATTTGATCATGTCACCCCTCGATCTTAACATCGCTCCATTGGCTCCCAGTTCATTTCAGAATTCAGTTAAAATAAAAGTTTGTTTGTTTTTAAAGCTCTTAATGATCAAGCCCCCTCTTATTTAAAAGATCTTATTATCCCACATTCATCTAGTAGATCTTTAAGGTCTGCTGATCAGTATCTTTTATATGTCCCTCAATCATGTTTAAAAACCAAGGGCGACAGAGCTTTTTCAGTTGCTGCCCCTCGCTTATGGAATCAGCTGCCACTGGATATTCGTCTAGCACATTCTATTAACATTTTTATTATCTTTTCTCCCAGGCATTTTAATCTAATCTTAGTACTGTGCTTTTAGTATATTGTCTTCCATGTTGTTTTATTCTTATTTTATATTTAGTTATTATTATTGTTTTTTTATATATATACTCCGTTTAGCACTTTGGTCAGCTACGCTGTGTTTAAATGTGCTATATAAATAAAACTTACTTACTTACTAATTAAACAAAGCAGTAGCTATAGTATACTACTAATTACCACTGGTTTATAGAGATTACTGATGTAAATAGCACAGACTGTATAATATTTGTATGGTGAACTGACCATTTTTTACCCCAAAATTGTCATGTTTTTCTTACATTTTGGACATAATGTTGTCATTAACTATTTATCACAGTATTATAATTATAAATTTGCTTTTCTTAAAAGTCTACTATATAGAGTCTGTGAGATTGTAAATAAGCATTACACCTACCCTTAGTATTTAGGAAATTAATTATAACATACAAAATGGCTACAATAGCCTTACAGTTAAAGGAGCAAATTACATTTTTGATAAAGCATGTTTGCAAAATAAGCACAATTTCTTTAAAGAAACAGGATTATATTCCTGATTTTAAATGATGTTATTACAACACAATCTATAGTTGACAAATGGTCCTCTATCGTGTCAATTAGAACTTGTATGATTGGAAAATGCTGCTTGGGGGGCTTCCCTGGTGGTTACTTTGAGGGAATCCATGATGGGGTAGTATCAGAAAAGATCCTGTCCAACAGAATCGTAGCCCCCTTTAACCCTGACGTTTTTTTGTTTGGCTGAGACTTATAATGAGAAGGATAGCTGCAGACTTGCACTCTCAAACTTGCATTCTCAGGCTGCATCCAAATTTCACATACTTCCCTACTATAGTAGAAAAATAAGTATGTATCAAAAGAAGTATATCCCAATTCAAATTACTCATAAAAGGGTATGCAAAAAGTACCCAGATGTCCTACTATTTCTAGCGAGATTCTGACGTGTGCATACGATTGTCACTTTATTATCTCATGAGGACATGGGATATGATTCGTAAATAGGTGTATTAAGTGTTGCAGTGTTGTATTAAGTGTGAATGATATCAAATTAACATGAGAGTGATTCGAAAGTATACGTGCCGTCTGATATCTAATTGCTCCTGTGGTACTTTGATGGCATATGACATATGCAATGATTCTTGAACTGCACTTGAATTAATTCTAAATTTGACTTGAGCAGTAGGTGGTGTGGCTTGTGAAAGAGAGTGCAGGTGTAAGTTGCAAGTTCCTCACTTGCAGAGGAAGAGCAGTTGAAGACCATAAAAAACATTAATTTATATTTAGTCATTTACAAGTGACTTATAAATGAGGACAATAGAAGCAATCAAAACTAACAAAAGAGCAACAATATGTAAGTGACACAGTACACGTAGCAAGGTATATATATATATATATATATATATATATATATATACACACACACACACACACACTCACAAAGAAAAATGTAGATAGAAAAAAATAGAAAGTTAGTATATTTTTTTTTAAATAGATAAAGTAGAATTAAAATAGAATAGAAAGTGCTAGTATTAGAGGGTCAAATAAAGATGGAACAGATGTGTTTTTAGTCATTTCTTGAAGAAGGCTAAGGACTCAGCTGCTCGGATTGAGTTGGGCAAGTCATTCCACCAGGAGGGAACTGTGAAAGTGTCTATGAAAGTGATTTTCTGCCTCTTTGAGATAATGCATTATTCACTTGCAGAACGCAAGCTTCTAAAGGGGACATAACTCTGAAGATGTGAATTTAGATAAAGGGGTGCAGAGCCAGTGCTGGTTTTGTAAGCAAACATTAATGCCTTGAATCTTATGCAAGCAGCTACTGGTAGCCAGTGCAAATTTATAAACAGAGGTGTGATGCTCTGAAAGAAAGTTCCTGATCTTCCTAATGTTTTATCAAGCAAATCTGCAGGACTGGGCAGTTTTTTAGCAATGTGTTCTGAGAAAATCAGCTTATCATCAATCACAACTAGTTAAGTTGAGCTGAAGGTGATTGTCCTTCATCCAACAAGAAATGTCTGTTAGTCATGCTGAGATGAGAGCAGCTGTCAAGTATTGGCCAGCGTTGACCCTCTCAAAGATAACTTTTGATAGTATATTGAAATCAGAAAATAGATTATATTTTAAAACAATTCCTATTACTTTGTTATTAAACTTTTTATCACCAATGTACACTTCACCAATCTTTAACTCAGGCAATTGTACACATTGGAATTTGTCTAGAATTGAATTTTCTAAATTGGACAAATCAACAACATACAAAATTTGTTTCTCATATCACTCTTTTTTAAATAAAAACTTCCTATTGTAATGTTTCTGTTATTTTACAAGGTGAAACCACACTCAAAAAAAATTATTTGTTAAATGAACATGATTTAATCGTAGCACCCATTATGCATCTAATCAAATCAAGTAAACTTGGACTGCTTTGAATGTGTTAAATGAACACAATATACATTTGTAGATTAAACATGTTTCGGATATGTCAATGTAACTTCTTTGCAACTAATTGAATAAAAAAGTGTGATTGTGTTAGTCTAATCAAATGTACTCTTATTCATTCCATGTCAGTAAAGCACTTCAATTCAACATGTTCATGTATGGTTTTGGTAGTTTAATGAATATCTATCTTGTTAGTGAATAAAACTGCTTTATTCACTTTAAGTCTCCTATTCATTTGAGTGTTTGTAACACAGTGTATAGGAAACATTTAGCCAACAAAATCTTAAAGGGCTCTCAACAAAAACAGATCCCCAAACAACACTTGTAGGACTTTAACGCCATTTCGGTCTTAAAATTTCTTAATAATTAAGCCCTTTTTGGGAATTTATAAAGTGACGTGACATACAGCCAAGTATGGTGACCCATTCTCAGAATTTATGCTCTACATTTAATCCATCCAAAGTGATACACACGGCATGAACACACACACACACACCGTGAACATACACCCGGAGCAGTAGGCACACATTTATGCTGTGGCACCTGGGGAAAAGTAGACCTTGGCCTGACACACAAACACATACACACACACACAAAAATTCTAATTTATATATGAATTTTGATCATGTTGATAATTCTAAATGACCATGTTGCAATACATCTGAAAATAAGAAAAAAACTCCCAGAAAATATTTGTAAATGTGTAACAACTGCACCCTCCAGCACCCTGTTTAAAGTAACTGTTCCATGAATAACAGTGGTCTAAAAAGAGTTTCTATCGACCAACAAATGTGCATCTTCCTAAAGTACACCAGTCCTGTTCAGCTCAATTGCTCCAGTAGCTTGTTTGGAGGAACTGTGGCAAAAAAAGTTGTCCATATACACAAGGAAGTTCAAGTGCATTTTGTTTAACTTTTTTTTTTTTTTTTTTTTTTTTAAGCTTATTTACTCCAAAAGTTTTTTTTTCAAGAGTTGTGCCTTGGATGACAACCTCTGTCCATTTAGATTTAGACTGATCTTCTGCATGACTTCAAAAGTGCATTTGAGCTCTGGTGAGTAGCACAGGTTCACAGTATATCAACCCAAATAACAGAGCACAAGCCTGCGCAATGCGACTCAAGTCCCTGAGGACTTCCACACCTTCAATTAGGACACCAGTGTCCTGTGGGTCATCGTCAGGCAGTGCTCCCTCCTTCAGTATGACATACACTCCCTTTAGCTACATGGTTCTTTGTGACTCAATGTCCGAATCCTGTGGGACGAAATACATGAAAGATTACAAACAAAAATAAACTCAAATGTTTATTAAAAGAACTACACATTTATACACTCACTGGTCAATATATAATGTACATCTGTAACAAACTTCAATTCAATACAGGAGCTCTGCTTTTAATTCTACATTTACAAATGTAATGACCTGATCAATATCAATTATTGTGTTTATTCCTGAAATATGTGGGTTATTGTCATGATACATGAAGCGGAAGCAATAATGCAACTAACTCTTTTTTGAGAATAGAAAGACACAAAGTAGTACTGGAGCTCGGGTGGGCTGGGGGTGCAGGGACTAGATGGTCAGCGTGCTGGTGAAGACAGGTGACGGTGAATATCCAGACAAGAAGGGACGAACACCACAAAGACACAGAACAGGAACTCGAATCCGGAACAGGACTGGAACGGGACACGAAGACACACTGTGGACACCCAAACAACGATCTGACAAAAAGAGAGCGATGAGTCTTTATAAGTGAGTGAATAGGCAGCAGCTGTTGCGATGAATGAGATCAGCTGGCGTGCTGATCAGCAGGAACGAGCGGTCACGCCCACTCACACACACCCACACACACACACACACACACACACACACACACAGAACAACAAATACACGGGACACGAAGAAAACTGTGAATTTATGAACTGTGAGTACCCCCTCTCCTAAGAAATCCTCTTGGCGTCCCTTACCTGTCGATTGTAATCATCAATAAGGGAGTGATCCAGGGGTCTCTAGCAGGAACCCAACTTCTCTCCTCTGGACCGTAACCCTCCCAGTCCACCAAGGACTGGAATCCGCGTCCCCTCCGCCTTGAGTCCAGAATACGATTAACCAAATATGTAGGTTCCCCTTCTACAAGTCGTGGTGGTGGGGGAACCGGGACAGGCGGATTAATATGAGAATGAAACACAGGTTTTATTTTGGAAACACGGAAGGCGGAATGAATCCTCCTGTACACTGGAGGGAGTTTGAGACGGACTGCCACCGGGCTAATGATTTTGGTGACAGTGAACGGGCCGATAAATTTGGGAGCAAGTTTATTAGAGACGGAACGGAGAGGAATGTTCTTGGTAGAAAGCCACACTTTTTGACCAACTACGTATACGGGAGGCCTAGACCGGTGGCGATCAGCTTTGGCCTTGGTGCGCGCTTGGTGCGATGACACCTCTGGACGAAGGCGTGAGCGGAGGGAACCGCAACTTCAGATTCCAGACTAGGAAAAATTGGTGGCTGGTAACCTAGACTACACTCAAACGGAGATAGGCCCTTAGATGATAATGGTAACGAATTGTGGGTGTACTCCACCATTGACAATTGTTGGTTCCATGTGGAAGGATTCTTGGAGACCAGACATTGCAACATTCTCTCCAAATCCTGGTTGGCTCTCAGTTTGGCCATTGCTCTGGGGATGAAACCCTGAGGACAGACTAACAGTCGCACCCAGTAATCTACAAAACTCTTGCCAAAATTTGGACACAAATTGAGTTCCTCTGTCGGAAACCACGTCCGTCGGGAGGCCATGTAACCGAAAGACGTGGTTAACTACTGTTAACGCTGTCTCCTTGGCTGAGGGTAATTTGGGCAAGGGAATGAAATGGACCGCCTTCGAGAACCGGTCCAACGCGGTCAAAACTACAGTGTTACCCTGAGAGGGTGGGAGAGTGGTGACAAAATCTAGTGCGATATGGGACCAGGGTCTCGAAGGGATCGGCAGCGGTTGAAGGAGCCCATCTGGGGGTTGATTGGAAGTCTTACCAGTGGCACAAACTGAGCAAGCCAAAACAAAACTGTGAACTTTGCGAGTCATACGTGGCCACCAAAATCATTGCTTGACTAAACATGTAGTGCGACTGATTCCTGGATGGCAAGCCACATTGGAACAATGCCCCCACTGAATAACGTTGAAACGTAATCCTTCTGGCACAAATAAAAGGTTCGGTGGACAGTCGACCAGAGGCGTTACCCCTTGTAATGCCGTCTTTACCTTCGATTTGACCTCCCATGAGAGTGTGGAGATAATTAGGGTCTCTGGTAAAATGCACTCGGGAGTAGACGTACGATCGGAACGGTCAAAAATGTGTGATAATGAATCGGGCTTGATGTTCTTGGAGCCCGGGCGGTACGAGAGAGTAAAGTCAAAACGTCCGAAAAAAAAGTGCCCACCGAGCCTGCCTGGAGTTCAATCTTTTAGCGGTTCTAATGTATTACCGATTCTTATGATTGGTCCAAACGATAAAATGTACCCCCGACCCTTCTAACCAGTGACGCCATTCTTCCAATGCTAACTTGACTGTTACCAATATCATAATTACTTTCGGCAGAGGACAAACGGTGAGAAAAAATGCCCATGGATGCATTCTGTCATCTGCAGAAGAACGTTGGGATAGCACTGCACCTACCCCTACCTCTGATGCATCGACCTCCACCATGAACTGATGTGATGGATCAGGGGTAATTAAGATGGGGGCTGAAACAAAGCGGCCCTTCAGTTTGGCAAACGCAGCCTCAGCTGCGTCTGACCACCTGAACGTAGTTCTGGGGGAGGTCAAGGCGGTCAGAGGCGAGGCTAGTTGGCTGAAATTGCGAATGAACCGCCGGTAGAAATTGGCGAACCCCAGAAACCTCTGTAGGGCCTTAAGGGAATCTGGACTTGGCCAATCCACCACAGCCTTAACCTTCTCAGGATCCATACGCATTCCCTCAGATGACACAATGTACCCTAAGAAAGGAACAGACTGTGCATGAAAAGCACATTTCTTTGCCTTGACAAAAAGCCCATTCTCTAGTAGCCTCTGAAGCAGTCGTCGAACGTGCTGCCCATGCTGCACGTGCTCCTGGAGAGAAGAATACAGGTAGCCATATGTTACATCTCTGATGAAATTGTTTTTACTAGGGGTTAAAGGAGGTAACATTAAGTTGCATATTGAAGAAATGAGGCAGGGCTGGGAAAGAGGTGGCAATGGAATACATGACACAACTGCACTACAAGACATATTTATTGCCCTCAAGGAACAACAAGTTAAACAGACAAGACAAAGGAGAGAAGGGAAGTTAAAGTGGCGCTTAAATCATAAAATGAAATATAAGCCCCACTAACTAACTAACTTCCCAAACCCCTAAAATAATAAAGAAAGAAAAGAAAAGTCTTCAACACAAAAGCGTCATAAACTACACTAACTGCACTAAAACGAAACATACAAAAACAAGCGCACACAACTAAACTAGTGTTTCTAATACATCCAAAATCACTATGTGCAGATCTGTAGGTCACGTGACTTACTAAATTCTTCCACTCCTTCCTTGTCTTCCAAACCATCAACAAGCTGACAAAACATCAGATCAGAAAGCAGCAAAACGACAAACGCACACAATAGTCTCAGCAGAAAATGTCCTTCCCGCTCTTTCACAGATGTCCTCCTTTTAAACCTCTTGGACGGGAGCATGATTGGCAAAGGAAACGATGTTAATGATGATTGACAGCAAAGATATCCAATAGAATCCAAGGAAGGTGGAACCTAAAAGATTGCAGACCGTAACACTCCCCCACTTAAGAGTAAACCTTTTATAAAAAAGTTTAAACTCTAGAAAGAGTGTCTGCGAACACATTATCAGCCCCCCTCTTATGTCTTATCTCAATATTATAACTCTGGAGCAACAAAGACCAACGAGTCAATCTTTGATTATGATTGTACATTTTAGAAAGAAACACCAGTGGACTGTGATCGGAATACACAACAACTGGAAGTATGCTAGAACCAACGTAAACTTCAAAATGTTGTAGAGCAATTATTAAAGCTAGAGTTTCTTTCTCGACCGTAGAATAGTTTAACTGGTTTTTGTTAAACTTTCGCGAAAAATAACTCACTGGATGGGTTATTCCTTGTTCGTCTTCCTGCAGAAGAACAGCTCAAGCTCCAACATTACTAGCATCTACTTCAAGCTGAAAAGAACGTTCATAGTTAGGAGCCTGAAGAACTGGTGAATTTCACAAAAGCGCTTTCACACTTTCAAAAGCATACTGACACTCAGCATTCCACACTAAAGACTTCGAAGGGCTTAACAAAGTAGTAAGAGGACTAACAACGGATGAAAAATTCCTACAAAAACTCAGATAGTATCCAACCATTCCCAAAAATCTTCGAAGTTCTCGTCGAGTACTAGGAACAGGGAATTCTGAAACTGCCCTCACTTTAGCTTCTACTGGTCGAACTTGACCATGCCCCACCTCTTTCCCAAGATAAGTCACAGTCGCTTGACCAAATTCACACTTGGCTAAATTAAGTGTTAATAAGGCTTTTGCCAAACGCTCAAATACCATTCGAAGTGACTTAATATGTTCACTCCACTCTTTTGAATAAACCACCAAATCATCCAAATAGGCACTACAATTTGGCAGATCAGTTAAAATCGTATTAACAAGCCTTTGAAATGTGGCCGGTGCGTTTCTGAGTCCAAAAGCCATCGAAGTATACTGCAGAAATGAATCAGGAGTAACGAAAGCTGCGATTTCAGAAGCTTTAAAAGTAAGCGGGACTTGCCAGTAGCCTTTTAACATGTCTAACTTACTTACAAACTGTGCAAAACCAACATAATCGACACAGTCCTCCATTCGAGGAAGTGGATAACTATCAGGCACAGTGACTGCGTTCACTTTCCTAAAATCAGTGCAGAATCTAAAAGAACCATCCGGCTTTGGAACTAAAATGCATGGTGAACTCCACGCACTACAGCTTGGTTTTGCAAGACCATTCTCCAATAAATAGTCAACTTCAAGACGCATTACCGCACGCTTCACATGATTAACTCTGTATGCATGTTGTTTAATCGGACGACCATCTTTAACATCAATGTCATGGTGCAAAACATTTGTCAATGTTGGCACATCTTTAAACAAGCATTTAAACTCTGAAATAAGCTGAATAAGATCATTTTTCTGATGTTCATCCAAATTTTTAAAATAGGAGCTTAGATCTTTCAAAATTTCAGAGTTAGTCAACCTCACAGTAGCTTGAGGAAGATTTTGAAAAATTACTCCATCATCCTCAGAATTTAAATCAGGTACAGATGTTATTTCAGTCACAGCTGCAACTGAGATAACAGGAGATTCGACAGCTTTAACCACGTTTGCCTCGGGTGACTCTCGAACATGATAAAGTTTCAACATGTTCACATGACAGATACGAGTCTTCCGTTTTCTGTCAGGAGTACAAATCACATAATTAGTTTCAATAATTTTGAACTATTATGAACTGATCGACCATATCTCGCAGCACGTCGTTGATGAGTGCCTGGAAGACTGCTGGGGAGTTGGACAAGCCGAAGGGCATGACCAAGTATTCAAAGTGCCCTCTGGGGGTGTTAAAAGCAGTCTTCCATTCATCTCCCTTCCTGATGCACACCAAATGATAAGCATTACGTAAGTCCAATTTAGTGAAGATCGACGCTCTCTGCAACCCATCGAAGGCTGAAGACATCAGCGGCAAAGAAAAAGTATTCTTTACCGTGATGCTGTTCAACCCCCGGTAGTCAATACAAGGTTTAGCCGGCAGCCATATCACCCTGGAGCCCAAGACCGGTTGCCCACTGAAGCTAAGCAGGGCTGAGCCTGGTCAGTACCTGGATGGGAGACCTCCTGAGAAAACTAGGTTGCTGCCGGGAGAGGTGCTAGTGAGGCCAGCAGGGGGTGCTCACCCTGTGGTCTGTGTGGGTTCTAGCGCCACAGTGTAGTGATGGGCACACTATACTGTCAACAAGCACCGTCCTTCGGATGAGACGTTAAAACCGAGGTCCTGACTCTCTGTGGTCATTAAAAATCCCAGGATGTCTTTCGAAAAAGAGTAGAGGTGTGACCTCGGCATCCTGGCTCAATTCGCCCATTGGCCTCTGACCATCATGGCCTCCTAACAATCCCCATATCTGCTGATTGGCTTCATCACTCTGTCTCCTCTCCACCAGTAAGCTGGTGTGTGGTGGGCATCTGGAGCACTATGGCTGCCGTCGCATCATCCAGGTGGATGCTGCACACTGGTGGTGGATGAGGAGGTACCCCCTGACTATGTAAGCGCTTTGAGTGTCTAGAAAAGCGCTTTATAAATGTAAGGAATTATTAATTATTATTATTATTAAGGTCGCAGGGACCCGTCCTTCTTCCCCACAAAAAAGAACCCCGCCCCCGCTGGAGAAGAGAAAGGACGGATGAACCCTGCTGCTAGAGAATCAGAAATATATTTCTCCATTTCTTTCTGGAACAGAAAGTGAATATAACTTGCCCTTAAGCGGAAACGTACCTGGCAGTAACTCTATAGCACAGTCATAGGGACGATGCGGAGGGAGAGAAGCAGCTCGAGACTTACTGAACACTTCCTTCAGGTCCTAATACTCTGTGGGCACGTTGGACAAATCCACTGCTTCCTCCTGAAACACAGAAACAGATGAACAGGCAGACACAAGACAGGACTCATGACATTTACTGCTCCGCTCCAACACTGATCTCTGCTGCCAGTCAATCTTAGGGTTGTGTTTGATGAGCCAGGGGTGTCCTAAAACAATGGGTGTGAGGGGGAGTCCAGAATGTTTTATTTATCAGTTTATTTAATAGGGACCATGCATATTCATGTACATTGTTGTATGAAAATACACCATGTAAATATGCCAGAATTAGTAAAAAGATACTATTTTTCATCTGCAGTCCATAGGCCGGTGACATAAAAACTAACAAAAAAATAAATAACCAACAATCATATAACATTCAATCATTATGACAACAATACACAAAAATAAAAAATATACATCAACAATACAAACAAACAAAACAAAAATTCATAATAACATAATAACAATTGCGACCAACCACATCTAAAACAATAGTCCGCGCCCGCACAATACACATGCATGCACCATTTACAATCATCCCGCATACATAAATACACACACGCACATACACACTCAAGATCTTTACTTATCCATGCGTAAATTATTCACACCTATATACAACATAGACAATGTATAAATGTACATACAGTATATACATGTAAATATTTATTAAATAAATAAATGCATATGTGTGCATTCATATACACAAAGCAACTACACAGAGCACACACAAATACACCATGCAAACACAAACCTCCACTCCGGACGCGATCAATCGCGACCAATTCCCCCCAGCATTAATGACTAATGTTACAGTTAAAAGTGAGTACATGTCTGATTATCTAAGAGCCATTGTTTTAATTGAGTTTTAAAGGAGGTGAATGAAGGACACTGGCGTATCACAAGGGGCAAGCTATTCCAAAATTTTCCACCTATTATTGATATTACATTTGTCCAAAGGTGGTACGTCTAAATGGTATCATACAGTCCCCTTTTATAGAGGCCCGTGTGCTACCTCCGCTTGCAAGCCTTTGAAAAAAGGCATGCAGTGGAGGTGGAGCAAGATTATTTAAGACCTTATAAACTAGACAAATGTACTTGAAACGTTTGAAATTGTCAAAACTTAAAAAATTATGTCTCTCTAAAATATTGCAATGGTGAAATGACAATGCCTTTTTATCAAAAAATTTAATGGCTTTCTTGAATAGAGATTCAATAGTTTTAAGACTTGATATGCTAGTTAATGACCAATTTATTAAACAATACTCGATATGTGAAAAAATCATAGTATATAAAAACAGCTTGGCTGCTTTGGTGTTAAGAAATGGCCTGACTTGTTTAAAATTCTGCAAACTGAATTTAACTTTATTTGCCACCTTTTTCACATGATATTTGAATGTTAAGGTGGAGTCATATATAACTCCTAAATACTTAAATTCATTGACAACATCAAGCTCCTGTCCTCTAAGAAACACATTAGAATGTGACACCTTCATACATTTTTTGGTGAACACCATACAGACTGTTTTTTTTGGTGTTTAAGTAGAGACATGACCTAGTGAGCCAGTCATCAATGTGAACCATCGCTGATGTAAGTGTAGATGCTATCTCTAAGTAGTTCTTATCATGTGTAAAGATTACAGCATCATCTGCATACATCTGGACATCAACATTTTTACATGCCTCTGGCAGGTCATTAATATAAAGTGTGAACAAGATCGGACCAAGTATAGAGCCTTGGGGGACCCCTACTGGACATTCACTAAATGGAGACTTTGAGTCATTAATACAAACACATTGCTTTCTACAGGACAAGTAAGATTTTATCCAGTTGAGAGCTTAATCAGAGAAATTAAAATATGCCAATTTAGATAAAAGAACTTCATGATTTACAGTATCAAAAGCTCGCTTTAGGTCTAGGAAGACAGCACCAACATAAGAACTCCTATCCAGGTAGCCTTTAACCTTTTCCAAAAACAAACAATTAGCTGTTTCTGTTGAGTGCTGGGCCCTGAATCCAAATTGCATAGGGTGGAGTAAATCATTGCTTTTATTGAGATGTTGAATCAGTAATTTAGCCACCCATTTTTCAAGGATTTTAGAAACAACAGGTAGAATACTGATTGGCCGATAATTGTCCATATCCGATCTTTCCCCTGATTTAAAAATGGGTGTGACCAGGGCCATCTTCCATGCTGATGGCACGATAGATTGACTTAAAGACTGATTAATCAGATGAGTAATAGGCTGTATAAGGACCTCTTTATGCCTTTTTAAAAAGTTCGTATCAAGGCCATAGATATCCATGGCCTTTGAATTTTTTAAGCTATTGATAGTGTTTAATACCTCTAATTCAGTTATTTGTTGTAAGTAAAAAATCAGCTGTGCACAACTAATGGAGCGAATAGAGTTGCTAGGTGAATTAAAAAGTTGAGTTATTACATAGACAGAGTCTAAAAAGATAGTATTTAGTTCAGTAGCTATGATAGTTGGATCTGTAACAAATTCATTGTTAATTTTCAACTCTAAAACTTTGGTATAATTCTGTTTTCTGCCAATCAGCTTGTTGATGGTTTGCCATATCCTCTTCCCATTTCCTCTAGCCTCTTTGATAGTATCTATGAAAAAGTTACATTTAGCTTGTCTCAGCGTTTTTATTACTTTATTTCTTAATGATGTAAATTTTTGTCGGTCTGTTGTAAGACCTGATTTTAAAGATTGTTTCAGTAATTGATCTCTTTCCTTCATAAGTTTCCTACATTCTACATTTAGCCAGGGCAATGTGTCCCTGCTTTTCTTATGGCTCCGCTTTCTGAGATAGGGTCCCATAACTTTATTAATTGTTGACGTAAACTGATCACAGTCACTCTCCAGATCTCCTTTAGAGAGGACCCCATTCCATTCAATCTCTCCTAATGCTACCCTAAGGTTTTCCTGTTGACCAGTTGGAACTGATTCATATTTACATATTAATTTGGCTGAAGGAAGAAATCTATATTTTTTTAGCTTCCTGGCAAAAAAAATGATATTATGATCTGACAGCCCTGTCACTAAATTTAAGGTCTTAGTAATGCGTTCTGGTCTATTTGTGAATAGTAAATCTATTTTAGTTTCAGATCGATTAGTTATTCTTGTGGGTTGTTCAATTAACTGTGTAAGATTAAAATAGTCTATAATGTTTTTGAGCTTTTTTCTACCACCCTTATCACTCCAATTGACATTAAAATCCCCCATCAATATAACCTCCTTGTTAAAATCCAGACTATGGAGTAGATTTTTTAATTGATCATAGAACTCAAGCTTCGCTGAAGGTTTTCGATATAGACAGATTAAACTAAATGTCATTTCAACTGAAAGTGAAATGTTAACACCAACACATTCAATATCAGTTTCGCCAAACCATTCAATCTGTTTGCAGTTTATAGTACTTTTCACATATAATAAAACTCCCCCTCCCTTCCCATAATCTCGGTCTTTCCTAAAAACATTATAACCTGGCATAACAATAAGTGCCTCCGGAGATGAACGAGTTAACCAGGTCTCTGACAGTCCAAGAAAATCAATATTAGAATTTACAAGCAGGTCTTCCAGTTGTTCACGTTTGTTTGCCATACTCCTAATATTTAAATGTCCACCAAACAGCCCTTTAACTTTACATCGAGGATCCCACACAGTTCGAGCCTGATTAAGCGTTTGGAAAAACTTTGTTGTGCGATGTTTTTTCATCACGGGATTCCTAGATCTAGTTGTAGGCATAGTCAATGTTAAACCTACATCACGATCCGGAATTTTTCGGGACTCACCACTGGAGATGTTAATATTCCGCTCTTGAAACGATATGGCCTTCTTCACATTGCCACTGAAGTTTGTCGAGCTAGACCTAGCCCTCAGCTTTAAACGCTCCGAGCCAGTGGTCAACGCCACCTCAGAAGACTCCATCACAGCCCGCAGCCCTTGGCCGGTTGCCACCGACGGCGCCATCCAAGCGAATCCCGCTAAACAGCCGTCAGCAAAGGCACCCAACTGCGCGACCGGTATAAACAAACACGGCAGCACAGGTGGTGAGTAGAAACAGCAGGGCACTGATCGAATAAGAAACAGGGACTGCACTGGTAACGCCAGGGGAGTGTAGGGCAGTAGTAGTCCGGGCCTTGCATTGGCTACCAGCAGATTGTTGAGGAGAGTTGTGAACAGGGCGCATTGGAATACGCCGATTTGTGTTACCGCTGTCTGTTGCGGTCCAGGATTTCGCTCAACATCACCAGCAAGTAGCAACAATACGGTGAGTTGAACGAGCCCATGGCGTGGGTTAGATAGCATTTCATGCGATGTAGAACCCACCTTTGGCTTTGAATATCCATTGATGTTAATTTTGGAGTACAACAGGTGCTGGCTGCTGCTAACACAGGTGTTTTCTTTATTAAAGCAATGTTGCACAGACAGCAACAATAGCGCCACAATGTATGGAACTATGATCCAGTGATGTAATGAAAATTTGGGCTTAGATGGTTTAGACAAACAGCGCAAACAACACGCAGCACCTGCCAAGCTACATGCGTGCACGTCCGAGTCCGCCATCATTCAATACTCTGTGACAGGAAGGCACAATGTAGAAGGAAGTAGTTTCCGTGTCGTTGCCAGATACGATGAGTGTAATGGGTCCAGTGGTGAATGAAATATTAGGTTAAGCTTGGCCGTTAAGGGCGTGAACAGCAATGGTGCGGGTGAGAGTTAACACGGGAACCTGAATCTTGTGGGCAAATGTGTAGTCCATGAAGTTACCTTCTGCCCCGGAGACCAAAAATGCTTGACAGTTGTGAGTGTTGGCTGACCATCTTAGTCTTACAGGGAGGAGCGTAGATGTTGATGAGGTCTTCTCAGCAGAGATCCCACCCGACAGTAGCCTCAGATTTACTGCCGGGCTTGCCCTTTTACAGGACAGTCATAAGCGAAATGTCCTGCAGTTCCACAGTAAAGGCAAAGGCCCTGGGATCTCCGCCTTTCCTTCTCTTCCCGGGAAAGCCGAGTTTGCCCGACCTGCATGGGCTCGTGATCGTAGACAGGGCTGACCGCATCTCTGCCGCTGGATCGTGTGGTCTCAGCTGCTCCAGAGAACCGAGCGGGAATTCTCAGACGTTCGACTCGAGAGAGTCGGGAATCCACGCGAAGTGCCAGTTCAATCAACCCATTGAGTGTAGTAGGTAAGTCCAGAGCGTAAATCTCTCTCAGGACGCGGTCAGCCAGCCCATGCAGGAACATATCCCACTGCGCCTCCTCGTTCCACTGACACTCTGCCGCCAAAAAGTCCAGAACTCAATAGCGTAATCAGATACAGATCTCCCGCCTTGTTTGAGGTCCGCGAGGATCCGTGCCGTTTCTCTTCCCACGATCGCGCAGTCAAACACCCTTCTCATTTTGGCGGCGAGTGTCTGGAATGAGGCACAGCATGGATCTTGGTTCTCCCACACCGCCGTCTCCCATTGCGCTGCCCTCCCAGTCAGTAGCGTGAGCACAAATGCCACCTTGCTCTGTTCAGTGGCAAAGGTCCTGGGCTGCAGAGAAAAATGCATAGAACAACGTGTTAGGAATGCTCTGCAATAGTTAGGCTCACCGTTGTATAACTCGGGGACAGGTACCCGAGGCTCTGACTGGGAAATCCCCGTAGTGGTACGGGGGGAGCGGCCAGTGTGGGTAGCGCAGTGGGAGCTCGTAGATGTTGTAATTGCTGGGTGAGCTCGTACACCTGCACCACAAGAGCTTGAATAGCCCGACCCAACTCAGTCATGTTCCTCTCCTGGGCATCCATCCATGAAATACTAGACTTGATGAATTCCTCCAGAGGAGAAGAGGATCCGCTTGCTGCTTCCATCGTTTGGTCAGATCGTTCTGTCATGATACAAGAAGCGGAAGCAATAATGCAAGTAACTCTTTATTTAGAGTAGAAAGACACAAAGTATTACTGGAGCTCGGGTGGGCTGGTGGTGCAGGGACTAGATGGTCAGCATGCTGGAGAAGACAGGTGACAGGTGACTGTCATGCGAGCTTATACCTGTTAGCCTCTCTGGCTAAATTAGTTCATGGTTTTGCAGTAACGCTATTGTCATACGGTCGCGGGCGTCACCGCATACACATCGTTTGCCTGCTAGACGAGGGAAGACAATATTGAGAAGAGATTCGCTGGCTGACGCGGATGTTTTCTTAATTGGGGACCGTTTGACTGTCGATGCTGGATGGATGATGCTGATTAATCCTCGCTGTGCCGCTTGCAAACGGAGTTCGCCTGACGAGAGAGAGAGTTACAATCGCGGTAGGATCCGTGTTTTTTTTTTCACTCTACACCAGGAGGTAATGTTGCTTTCTTCATTTTATGAGCTCCAACATTAAGCGTGCCAACTAAATAACTTAATGCAGGCCTGCTAAAAGAACTGAAAAACAAGAGTGCACTCAGGTTATCACAGACAATTGACTTCATTACCCGGGTTTTTTTTTTCTCTCTAAATTGGATTTTATTTTCATATTTTATTTTGCTGTTCAGTTGTTATGTGAGTTTTGTATAATCCTAATTGAGGAAATTGAGCTATGGCGATCTTGTTGTTTATTCTTTCACCAGCCATTGTATGTGTGTAGCTCAGTGTTTTCTGTGGTAATATTCTATGTTTTAAAACCAAGAATATTCTTTCAAGTACCTGTTGATAAGCAAAGAGATTGCAAAGAGTGAGAATCATAGTGTTCTTAGACAGAGTTATTATACAATGGAATGTCTCTTTCACCATTTTACCAAGCATTAGGGCTAATACAGTTCAATACTTTATACATTGCTGTATAATGTACTTGCCTCATCACGAGCCTGTGGTGAAAAGGGTTAAGTTATAATTTCTCCGTTTTTAACTTGAACCTGTCAGAAAGGTGTAATTATACAATTATATAATTATGTGTTAATTACTGAGGTCAGAGTTGGTGCTGGAGTGTTATTGCCGTGCATTATATAATTTTATTTGGCCACCATATTTAAAATGAATATGGCTAAAACATAATGCACTGCAATGAAACAATAGCGTGCATGTACAGTTTACTGGTGCAGTTTATTTAAGAATAAAAAGTGTGGCTTGCCTCTTCTGCCATTTTAGATACATTTAAATCTTTATTATGGGTTTACACAGTTTTGCAAATTAGGCCCCCAAAGAGCTCAACCAATATGAAAAAATGGTTTAGTTCAT
Source organism: Carassius gibelio (assembly GCF_023724105.1). Taxonomy (NCBI): domain Eukaryota; kingdom Metazoa; phylum Chordata; class Actinopteri; order Cypriniformes; family Cyprinidae; genus Carassius; species Carassius gibelio. The sequence goes on along the minus strand of NC_068419.1, from coordinate 3,367,696 downwards.
CAATTCACATACCGGTAACCAAGGATGTAACTTTGGTTTGAGAAGTGGGGGGGACACAAAATGGGGAAAAATGTTTTCAATTTGAATCCCATTTCCTCCATTTGCATACAGTTAGGGACTATGATAATGATAAATTCTGCCAAAAAGAATAATAGGCTACTATGTATAAGAAAAAGATGTCTTTATTTATTGTTGAATAGCCAAGACTTGAGAGAATAACTTTATAAAGTCAAAATCTTTCACTAAAAATGATCCCTGTCTCACCTATGAAATATGAAAATGTGCTAGCCTGTTTCTGACATGACATAATTAAAATTAATTACCTAACCCTTTACACAGCACATACCTGCAACTCTGAGCTACTTCCCCCCGTCTCACCCTCCTTGTCTTTAAGCAGCTTCACCTCATCTGTTCTCTGATATGAAAGCATGGCATAAAAATATAAATAAACAAAAGTTCATCACAACTGAAACTATATTATAACTGAAAGTATATTATAACAGTCAACAGAAAAATACCAGGCCCACAAGATTCTGTTTCTCTCCCACCACACAAGTGAGCAGTTAAATAATATGAAACCACACCCATGTGATGATGTGACCATGTTAAAAAAATATTCTAAACAAATAACAACACGCAATTTGGCTCCTACAGGAAGAACATTTAATTTGATAATATTCAAACTGTATTCACTATTTATCATGTACACTTCTTCCCTTTTATCACCAACAAATCAAAATCACCTGGCCTTTCATACAGCACATAACCTACCTGTAACATTGTGCTGCTACTGCTTTTCCCTATCTCACCCTCTCTGTTCTGAAGCAGCTCTGATATGAAAACAACTGAGTTATGATCATATTGAGTCCACATAGCCAGAAAAGAGTCTCTGGATGTACATTTTAAAAACTGGGTGTGCCACATTCATTTTCAGATTAATGTGTAAAAAAAAAAAAACCTGACTGTGCGTATCAATAACTTTACAGACTAGACTGGGCTGATGTGTAAAACTATACTCAGGCTCACCACATAACCATAACACTAACGTTATATAAAAAATAGACTAACTCAGGCTAGCTCGACATTAAGCCTTTTCTTTGAACAAGTAAATCAATTTTTACAAATTAACTTCCATTTTAAATGAACAAATATTGTTAGTGAACATTAATAGCTCAAGTTTAGAAAAACATTTATTATTAAGACTTATTTTTGTTCTGCATCTGAGTATAATGAGTTGAGTAGCCTATAACAGCAGCCAAAGTCTGCTTGTCATACATTGCTGACAGAAAACGCAAGAAACATATTTAAATAAATAAGTGAGCAAGGTGCAGTTCCGCCAGGAGCCGTGAGTGTTTGCTCGCGTGATTGTGTGTGTGGCGTCTGTCTGAAACATGAACCGCTTGCGTTAGACATCAAAAGGGCGATTCAAAACGGGGGAAATAATATCACATCAACACCACCATCCTCCTCATCTCCACCATCCTTCTCTTCTGCACTTAAAACCAGCCCAATTAAATTAGGGTGGTGAAATTATTTGTGCGAGCTGCATATGAAGGGTTGGAAGGTTTACACTACAGAGTGTGTGTTGTTTTTACATTACTGTTAATGCATTGCTCTTATTTACTACTCTTTTAATTACGAGCGATTGAAAACTGGAGCGTACATGTCGTCATCTGAGAGAAGCATCGTGTTATTCTTATGGATTAATATATGATCTGAACTCAACCCATGTCAAGTGAGTAACCTGCTTGTATAGTGCACTAGATGTCTGTATAATGTGTGTGATGATGTCTGTTGCGCACAATTTTCTGTTATTGGATTTAAATTAACTCTCTGAGTATCATGTTTCCAGTGTTTAATGGTTGAGTTCTGGTAAACTACGTGCATTTCTTTCACAACATTCAACAAGTATTGTTTTGTGCTGCTTTAATGCTGGTGCGTTCATTGCATTGATTCTTACACCAGCGGTCATGTGGAATAATACAAGCAGTATTCATGCACAATGTTAGGTGTGTGAAATGACATGCAGAACACACTACATACATGTCCACATGTTTTGCACAGTCTGTTTGAGCGCCTGTCCACACACAGACAGATTTGTGCAGATTCGATGAGGGAATATGGTAGCTCAGGATAATTTTCATCTATTGCTGTTTGATAATTGAAAGATCTGACACATGCCTTGTTGATTTAAATTCATAGTTATCCAAAATCCATTCTTATTCCTCAAAGTAAGACAAAATCAGCACTTGCTCTTGAATAAAATCCCACATTGAGCTAATAGGAACACGTGTTAGATATATTTGATTTTCTGTTCGTTTGAGTAATACAATTTTACTTTAGGTCGATGTGCTTGTTTTATGATGTTAGAATTACATTTGACTAAATTAAAATGGGTTAATCGTGACTGATGTTACTTAAGTATTTCAATATTATTCTCTATTGTCTCCCACTTTTATTCGTTCTTTTGTAAATAAACAGCCCAAAAGACACAAAATACTTCGGCTTTTAAGTTTTAGACTGTTTGGACTACCTTAAGTGAGACTGAATTATGAAAATAAGTATTTTTCTTTTGTTTTGTTGTTTTATAAACACTAAGGATGCATTTTTTTTAAATCAAACATACAGTAAAATTGTGAAATATTATTACAATTTAAAATGCCTGTGAAAACAGTTGTTTCATATTTATTTTTTGGAAAATTTAATACATTTTCTTTCAAGATTCTTTGAATAATAAAATGTTCAATAGAACATTTATTTGAAAAATAAATACTTTGTAATAATATAAATGACTTTACTGTAATTCTTTATCAATTCAGACGCATCCTTGCTAGTTATTATTATTTTTTGTATTTATTTTACTGACCCCCTTTTTATTAAAGAACAATATTATAACGATTTAAATTCCTGATTTCTGTTGTAATATATTGTAAATTGTAATTTATTCCTGTGATGTGCAGCTGTATTTTCAGCATCATTCCTCCAGTCTTCAGTATCAAATGATCCTTCAGAAATCATTCTAATATACTGATCTGCTTAAGAAACATTTATTATGTTTAACTTTTATTTATTATGAAAACAGTTGTGCTCATATTTTTTTGAAAACTTAATACATTTTTCTAGATTCTTTGAATTATAAAATGTTCGATAGAAGATTTATTTGAAAAAGAAATACTTTGTAACATTATAAATGATAAATCAGTTCAAATGCATCCTTGCTAATTCTTTTGTAATTTTGTTATTTATATCTTACTGACCATATTTTTTTTTGAACAATTCAGTGCTTCTCTTTTTTTATTTTGGTTTCATATCCTTTTATTAGCACAAAACTCTTTTCCTGTTTCATTTCCCCTCTATCTTTTTGCTGAAGTTACATTTTTATGTTTTTCCTTTTTTTTTTTTCCTTTTTTTCTGAAGCAACATATCAGAACTATATACTTATTAGCTCAATATTTCTAATTGAATTCAAGGCTGATTGACTTGTAGACAGTGTGAAGTTTATCTACATGGCAGTCAAATACATGTGGTAATGCTGAAATGAAGTGGTAAGTTGCATATTTTTTTCTTCTGGTTATTATTATGTTGTCGTTATTTTGCTTCTGAATTCTATGACCTTATGTTATTACTAAAAGAAACCTTTAAAAGTTACCTGTTGGTCTCAGAATAAAACCCAACAGTTATCAGGGTGCTTTTTAGCTAAGTCTTTTTTTTTTTTTTAAGAAACATTTAATCCACATCGAAACTTTGTTGGATGTTCCTTAACTCCTATCGTTTCAATTGTAGCATGCTTCCAGTAGACTAGTTAAAGACCTTGTCCCGTGCTCAGTTAAACAGCTGTAGATTCAATATTTCAGTCAGGACAGTTCATGTGAAGTAGTGCAGGGTCTGTTGACTATCACATGATAATGTCACTGTCTTATTAACACTAATAGTTTCTCTGTCTCTCTCTTTGCTGTAATTGCTGTTAAACTTGAGAAAGAGCTGAGCTGTCAGACACAGAGGTGAGGAGGGGTTAAGCTCGCTGTAAGATGATACACTTCCCTCATTTAGCAACTTTGACCTCTCACTAAATTCATATTTCCTTTAATGCCTTACATCTCTCAGTCTCACATAGGCTTAGATTCTTGTTTGGTACACACCGTCTGTTTTCCACTGATCGACAGAGGTATGAAACTTTAAATACTATGTTTGGGGTTGAGATAACACTGGAATTGATTTAACATCAGTTTAAATTTAAATTAGTAGCAATAATTTGTACACTTAATTATATATATATATATATATATATATATATATATATATATATATATATATATATATATATATATATATATATATATATATATATTACATACTATTATTTAATCTCCCAGCACATAAAATATTTAATTTCAATTTATTTTTTTAGTTTTTATTTCACATTTTAAATTTTGTCTCTCTGTATTTTTTATTATTTTTCTCTCAAACACAAAATATTTAAATTAACTTTTTCTTTCTGTATTTTTTATTATTTTTCTCTCAAACACAAAATATTTAAATTAACTTTTTCTTTCTTTCTTTCTTTCTCTCTTTCTTTCTTTCTTTCTTTCTTTATTTTTGTGTGTGTGTTTTTATTGTTCTGCTGCTTTGTTTATTTAGGATTATTATTCCTCTTTTAAACATTAAATATTTAAATTCATTTTTTATGATTACCATGCAGAGCATATTTAGATTTCTTTTCTTTTTTTTCTTATTTTAGGTTTACATTTTTGCTATTTTTTTTATTTATTCATGATAATTATTTCTCAACCACAAAATATTTACATTCACTAATTATTTGCTACTTTGTGTTAATTTGGGATTATTATTTATTTTTGAACCACACAAAATATTTAAATGAACTTTCTATGATTACCAAAGAATATTAGATATTCTTTGCCTTTTACAAATGATTTTACATTAAATTGTTTGCTATTTTTTGCATTGTCTGTATGTGTGTGTTTTTTTTTTTTTTTTTTTTTGGATTACTTTTCTTCTCTCAACCACATAAAATGTTTACATTTTTTTATGTTTAATATAATTAGATTTTTTTTCTTTTTTATTATTTAAAATTTGATAATTCAAACTTTATATCTTACTAATAATTATTTTTGTCTTTGTTTCCTATTAATTAAATACATAATTCCATTGCTTCTTGTAGGCTATTTTTTATTATTATTAATTTTTTTGTTATTTTCTTGCATTCTTTAGTTATTTTCCATTCGACCCTTCCCTGATCAGAGGCTTTTTATGTTCTTAATTCTGTATTTTATAAGCACTGTTTCTAGTCCAGTATCTGCGATATCTCACACACAGGTTAATGTGCAGCACACGTTTCCTAAAAGAGGAAGGCTCTGTGCGGGCAGCCAATGGCGCAGTAGCGCGCTCTTTTGTTTGGAGTATAATGGGCTGCTATTTGTGCTCACAGGTAACTCAGAATGATAGTTTGCCCTTAAGGAAGGAAACACTTTTCTACACAGCTGCTGAAGCAGACAATATGGAGTCCGCTTTCCACTGCAGTCTGTAGCGCTGAATGAAAATGTGAGACACACACACACACACACACACAATCACAGTCTGAGATGTGTTCACAGCTGCAGAAATAGACACAGCATCAGTGCATCACGTGACGCTTCTGTCTATCCGAGAGGATTTTTATGATGTGAACGCGTCTTTTCAGGTTTTATTGCTAAATTATTTTGGTATCAATAAATAACCAGTGCATGCAAGAGATAGGACCTCTAGCTTAAGAGAAAAAGATTATTTTATTGCTCTCCCTCGCTCTCTGTCTGCCCATTCATGCTATATTTCTTTCTGCATCAGTGGATCTGATGTTTTGACCTTTGAAGGAGGGAGAGAGCGAGAGGAAGATGTGGGACGGCGTGTGTTTTTGATGAATGTCTCGATAGAATGGTTGAAATTGTTGGCGCACATATCAGATGTGTTTGGAGAGGGACTGTGTGTGTGTGTGTGTGTGTGTGTGTGTGTCACTGCAGCACTCCGCATCGCTGGACTTCCGCTCATGGCCTGACGGGGCTCCACTGCACCAGACAGAGACATGAGAGCACTGCCAGGCTTTTAGAGATGGGGAAGAGTGTGGTGGTGGGATACATATCCAAACTTGCATTCTCTTTATCTCTTTTTCTATTCCTTCTTTTTAATGACCTCTGCTTTTTTATCCTTCATGTATTTTGACAAAGGAAAACCAACCTATACTGGTTTGTTGGTCTCCCAGCCTGGTCTGGCTCATCTTTTGGATGGTTTTAACAAGGTTTTGGACACATTTAGCTGGTAAGGCTTGAGAATCCAACTGAAACCAGCTAAGACCAGCTGCTTTAAAGTTATAGTCCACTCAAAAATAATTTTCCAAACTTGTGTGACTGTCTAATTTTTCTGTGGAATTTTAAAGATATGTTAGTAATCAAACAGTCAGTGACCAACACTCTTAAAAATATCTTATTTTATGAAATTCATACAGGTCTATAACAACATGTATTTTCATTTTAGGGTGTACTATCCATTTAAGCTTTTTTATTTTTCAGCATTTTGCCATTTTTCCTGAATTCTGCCTTTCCTGTGATATGTTTTGAGGCTTCTTTTCCTTTTCCTTTTCTTTTTCTTTTTCTTTTTTCATTTTTATGTTTTAAATGAACTAATTCTAACTTTTGACGCTATATTTTGATTGGATGACTTGTGCGCTAATTAACTGTATATATATATATATATATATATATATATATATATATATATATATATATATATTTATATATATTTATAAGCAACTTGCCAAAGCATGACTGAACAAAAAAAAATTACTGAACAAAAAAACATTAAAATAAAATCTAATTCAAAAACAGTATGTCATATAGTTCAACTAAATCCATTACGGCTGTAGCGAATATAATGAAAATGAAATAAAAAGTTTTGACCACAGAATTGGATTTAAATCTGCTCAGTGTTGCACCAGGATTTTAGTGCATTTGTAGTGCATTATAACCAATCACACATGAGTCTGTTACACTTATGAATGCAATGGCCAATCACTGCACTGCATGCACTTGCTGACTGAATTAAGCTCCACACGAATTCTCTCATCATAAACAACAAATTGCAGATGCACATATGATGTAAGAGATACATTCATAAAACCGTGTATATCAGCTTTACTGATTATAAGGGAGTTTTTTTGAGCTTGCTTAAACTCATGCTAGACTCAGGTCTGTCATAATGTTCTTTGACAATGTTTTTGACAAAGTTTTTTGCTCGCATTCTCTGTATAATTTATCCGCTGTTTGAAAAACTATAAGGTACAGGTAATAAATAAATAAAATTATTCATTACCTCATCCTTGAACATCTTCCTCAATAGCATCATCAAGCTTCACCTTTGTTATTGTTTTGAAAAGGCGACCTCTAGTGGCGAAAACTTTCATATTGTAAGTGATGTTATTTCACGTGCTATTTTTTTATAGTACAGTTTACTGCACAGTTTTCAACTTTAATCTGCATCTGACACGTCCCCTCTATCATTGGTCAGAAACTGATAGCTCCACCCAAACTCCCTCCATTGGCTGCCGCTGAGTCATTTTTGTGTATGGGGCTGGCTGTCATGCTCAAATAAACAGAGCAAAAGCAGTGCAAATTCACAATGTTTTTTTTTTTTTCAACTTGTAAATGTTTCCCTAATAGTTGTCTTTGCATATTAGGCTTAAGATAAAGATGTTTTTACATGAAAATCACCTGCGAGGCTTCAGGTTTGAAGCTTAGACCAATTATTTCTCATGATAAAATCACTGTAACGCATGACGTCTGGCTTGATTTCATCTTCACTTCTCCTGCTTTATCCATTTATTTTGCTTGTGTTCCTCTTTTCCAGCCCCCTTCCCATCTCTCGCTCTCTTTCCATTTTTTTGGCCTAGTACAGAAACGTAAGTCACTCTCCAGTCTTTTAAATTCTCTCTCTCTCTCTCTCTCTCTCTCTCTCGTCCCCTCCCCCTCTCTCTTCTGCTGGTCTCTTCTGATCTCTTCTGTTCTCCCTCCCCCTCTTGCTGCAGTGTTACTGCTAATGTATATTATCGTCACTGCAGTCCTCCACTGCTCACCCCTCTCGTTCTCTCCTTCTTTTACCCTCTCTTTCTCTCTCCCTCTCCTTCAGCTTCCATTTCCTGCTCAGTGCTAACAGCATTTTTACTTCTCAGTGTGTTGTCTTGTTATGCGCAGGTTTTATGTGACATGCGGTCAAACACACACACACACACACACACACACACACAGGGTAATTATACCTTGTCTCCCTCACTCTGTGTGTCAGGATTTCTCACGCTGCTCAGATGCTCTCTAAACCCTTGCCTATCTACTCTTTTTCTGGTCGTTTTTCTCCCTATTCTTTGTGACCCCCTCCCTTTGCAAAAAATAGAAATAAAGAAATAAATGCTGTAAAACATCACTGCTGCTGAGCTAAGTTCTAGTGCCTGCTTTATAAACACACACACACACACACACACACACACACACAGCACAGTAAAATATTAACCATCTCAGTTCTTCTGCACTTCTTTTTTTTATTTTCACTTTTCCATTTTTTATTTAGTCATGCACATTTATATTCCTCAACATTTAATCTATATTTCCTTAATTATTTAGAAAAAGTTCCTAATATTATTAATATTATTCACTAAAACTAAAACACAAATCACAATGGGAAAACAAGGGTATAGAAACTTTCACTTTAAATCAAGTTACACATTGAATTAAATTTTACATTTTTACATTACAAGAAGGAATAGTTTAAAATAGTGTTTACTTCAAAATCTTTGTTATTTTTACAACTTAAAATCGTTTCTATAATGACAGATTCAGATGAAAATCAGATTTTTTATTCATATTTTGGAAATACTTTACTGCACCTGATCAATATGTTTTCTGTACCCTTGAATCATTCAACATCATCTTTTCTTTTTGTTTAAGTTTCAGTAACCCTTTCTCCTCTAAGTGCTGCAGTGCTGCTACTGATATCAGCTCAGTTCAAACAAAAACACTTTTTTACTACCTTCTCAAATGTCAGAATTTTATATCAGCTTTTTACCCTTTTCCTCCATCTGCACATTCACTTACCTCACTTTTTTAATTGTTTCCTTTCATAATCCCTCTTCTGAGATCATTTAAGTACCACATTATTTCACTAACATGTTCTCTAAGTCACATAATATATGCACCTGAACAGTCTTAAACTCACTATTGTTATAGTGCATTAATCTGAAATCTCTGTGACTGTTCAACAACACCAGTTTTATTCTGTTTTATGCTTAGTACAAGTACAATATTTTAATTTCAGACTATTTTGGATACCATGCAGTTATAAGTGTGTAAACTTTATAACTAGTTAGATAAGAAGTGATTTGTCAAAGATTTCTTTTTCATGTATGTGTGATTTGCCATTTGTTTGTAATTGTGAAATTTACCAGCAATTTCTGAGTAAATATTGTTTCTACACATTTTTTTTTCAGCATAGTGTGCATGACTTCTAATTATAATAAACTTACCAAAATATCATATTCTAAACTAATATAACCAGCACAGCACAACTAGACTAAAAATAGTTTTCCTTTGCATACAGTTTCTTTAAGAAGTGAATAAAGTCTTACCTTCAATATTTCCTCCTTCTTTCTTTACTTTCTTTCTATCCTCCGCTGTCTAAATGCAGTTCTGAAAGAGTTGACTAACTTTCTTCAAGCTCCCTAAAAAAGAATTAGAATGGACATAAAGGAAAGTGACAGGAATGGGAGGAAATTAGTTTCTACCTGGCAAAAACAGGCAAAATGGATAAAAAGAGTGAGGGAAGAGTAATAAAGTTCTTGTGAAATGAAATGAAGAGGGGATCAGCTGAAAGGAGGTGATGCACAGTAGTAGAAAAAGAGAAAAGTAACTGATCCAGAGTCGTTCTCAGTGAATTGTGCTTCCTTAATGCGGAATTGGAGAGCAAGGGATGGTTGGGGAGGGGGGGCAGACTGGTCGAGAAGAGGAGGAGAAAGAGTAAGGTGGGGGGGGGGCAAACAGAGATGGGATAGGATCAGAAAAACAGCAAAATGGAACAAAGTGGCCTAATACTTTAAAAGCAACTAAATCAGAAGCATTTCAACCAGGTCTCTTCACTATAATCACACACAGAGGAAAGAGAGAGAAGAAATGAGCGGATGCACAGTCAGATTTTTACTGCAGCAAAACTGCACTGTTCTCTCCAAACCTCTCTCGCCCTCTCTCTCTCTCTCTCTCTCTCTCTCCCTCCTCCCCCTCCTGCTCCATGACGCTGGGCTATAGTGCTGTACTGCTGTGTGTGCATAACAACCTTTCTATCTCTCTCTGTCTCTCTTTCTCTCGCTCCTGTTCCTCTCATGCAATGAAACTGCAGTGAAGCTCTTGACTTATTAGCTGCTTCATTTAAAGAGATAGAGAGATGGAGGGAAAGAGAGACAGATGGAATTTTAATCAGTTGCAATAGTCTCTCGTCCTCAGTTGCTTCAGCCCAAAGGAGATTTGAAAGCAATATGCCTGATTGAGAGATTGACAGATAGTATCTGTATTCGATATGCATGGGCTATTGATGCTGTTACATTTAATTTTATATTAAATGCATCTTAATTTTCATGCATTAACATTAAAATTACCAGTTAAAATGCTGTTTTGTGATCTTTGATGTGTTTATTCTTTGATTGCCAGTTATATAATGCTCACTTGCATTATGGACTAGTGGTTCTACTTATTGTTTTTCTCTTCTATTAATTGCTTCTGCTTGCATTATTGTCATTACATAAAAGCATCGTCTAGACAAATAAATGTAGATCTCATTGTTTATAACTTGTGTTAAGGGACTATTGACCTTGTGATCCTTTTGTTTATTGTATATCATCTGTGTTCGAAATGATTTCAAAGCCCTTCTTAACACACAAACGCTTCCATAACAGTGATTTGTGATATGCTTTGATCATTTTAGAGATGAGTTGACATGAAATACTCTTGGGAAGTCCTGCAGTGTGAGATGCCACCTATAAAACTATTTTAAACACCCTTGTTTTTGAGTATTGTGCAGTTTGTGTATCCTCATATTAAGTCAGGGACTGCATGAAATGAAATATTTGAAGGGAAAAGGTGATTAAATAGAGGATAGTTACCGTACATGACCTTCACTTTTAAAAATGAAGCTTCTTTACTGTTTATTTTACATCATCCAAGATTCTTTATAGTGACAGAAGGGCTATTTAGACGGTTAAAATGTTATTCACATTAACTGTTGAAGGTTCTTTAGGGCGACCTTAAATGGTCATTGCTGCAAAAACCTCTACTATGAAGATTTATCTTTAAGATTGTATGACATATGTCCATTTAAATTCTTTATGCTGATGTCATAAAGGTCCGCGCACACGTCATGCGTCAATCACCAGAACACATGCCAAAAACACACAAGGTCACATGGCAAGCTTTTTAATGTCACTGCAGTATTTTTGGCATATCAATAGCGGGACCCCCGTATGATGTGCAAGATCCCTCCATTTTTACCTTTACTAATCATCTCCCCTCTTTTTCTCCCCCCTCCCTCCTGTCCCCCCGCAGACCGCTCCTCTCTCCTCCCCTCTACGTTTTTTCTCCTCCTCTCCCTCCCCAATGCTCAGTTCGGTGTGTGTCTCCTCATACAAAGGGCGCAAGGGTGGGAACAAGTCGTCCAACAAAGCATGTTACAGCGCCGACATGACTTGCCCGTCGGAAAGCGAGAAAATCGTCATCAACTGCGGCGGCGTGAGGCACGAGACGTACCGGAGCACCCTGAAGACGCTGCCCGGGACGCGTCTGTCGTGGCTCACTGAGCCGGACGCCTTCAGGAACTTCGACTATGACCCAAAGTCTGACGAGTTCTTCTTCGACCGGCACCCGTCTGTCTTCTCGTTCATCCTCAACTACTACCGGACGGGCAAGTTGCACTGCCCCAACGACGTGTGCGGTCCGCTGTTCGAGGAGGAGCTCGCCTTCTGGGGCATCGACGAGACCGACGTGGAAGCGTGCTGCTGGATGAACTACCGGCAGCACCGGGACGCGGAGGAGGCGCTGGACAGCTTCGAGACGCCCGAGCCGGAGGTGCCGGAGGACGACCCGGCGCTCGCGGGGGACGGAGACCTGAAGAGGCTCTGCCTGCAGGAGGACGCCAGGAAATTGGGCTGGTGGCGCGTGTGGCGACCGCGGATCTGGGCGCTCTTCGAGGATCCCTATTCGTCCAAATACGCGCGGGTGAGTGTTCAGCACCTCTTTACGCGTGGACAGCTCCTCGGTGTAGCGCTCTGGTAACTTACTTTAAATGTTGTTGAAACCTGATTTGAGACCCCTATCCTTCAAAGCAGGGTATTGCATGGACTAGTTTGGTTGAAAACAGAAAGGTTTTAGGTTCAAACCCCAGAATTCCTTGAGTTTGAGCGTCCTGATAAAGAAAATCTAGGCATTTTTTCGAATGGACAAATCCATTAGTATACTTATGATAAACAGGGAACCTTCTCTTCCAGGTTCGCTCAAGTTACGTAAACGTAAGTTTACTGGTTACATTCCCAAAACGTTGGCCAAAAAGAAAATAAAAATATATATATAGCTACGAACTAGGAACGTTTTATTCTTTTTTTCAAATTAAAAGTATTTGGATGTTCATCTTATGTTTTTTGTTGTTGTTGTTGTTGTTGTTTTAACATTACTACTTACGGCTGGTTTCCAAACATTCGAAAAATATTCAAAAGTAACATTCCTGTATTGTTTGCAATATGCTAAAATGGAATGTTAATGTTTGCATAAAAAAGGGGGAAAACATTAAATTATCACAATTTAAACATTCAGAAACATGTTTTCATAACTTAATGTGAACGTAAAACAGAACATAATTTTGCTGTCTAAGTTAAGATAAGGTGAAGAAGCCTCTCAGTAAAATATTTGAGTTGGAATCTTAAAGCTTTTTGGTTTAAATCCAAGACTGTCCCTTGTTTTTTGCCCCACTAATTGATAAATCTGTAGAATAAACCTGTGTTAACCTACTGAACTCACTAACATAGTTTCCCAGCTACCATGTAATGTTCTTATGGTCTGGTAAGGTCTTTTCAAAGTTATTAAAAAACTTTATTTCAGGAACGTTAACAGAACGTTCTTTAAAAGTTATATGGTTTTTAATGACATTCCCAAAACATTAGCACAAAAATGTTTGCATCATTCCAGAAACATTTTTTTCTGAAACATTTTATTTAGATGTTCATCAAAAAAAATTTTTTTTTTACATATTCAAAAGTAACATTCCCATAATGTTTGTATAATAATCAAACGTAACATTCCATGAATGCTTTTGCTAACATTCGCTTGAGAAATAACTTAAAAACAGTTTTATATTTCATATATTTAATAACAATTTTATACATAACTAATGTCTTGTTTGGAAAGGTTGAAACTGAAAGATTATAGGCGCAAACACAGCAAGCATTTACATTTTGTCTTTGAATAAGACATTCTCAGGTAATTAGTGTACTGTATGTAGCTTTAGATGAAGGTATCAACTAATTAGCAATCAACTAATTCACAAATGGTGCTGAAAACTTAGTTACTCAGTTAACTAATTTTGCTGCTAGTTTGTGGGATGCACGATAAAAGTTAGTTTGTTAAGTCAGTAAGATTGTTTTATGCTCTGTTCCTCAAAATATGCATTGGTGAGTGTGAGTAACTTCATAGTTTAATCTACTGTGTACAGCCTAGTGGTTAATATCCGGGTTGGTAATTGAAAGTTTGTAGGCTCAGATACAACGAGCGTTCAACCATCATTGTGCCCTTGAGCAAAGATGTGTCATTTAATAGCTGTACAGTAAGTGGCTTTGGATAAAAGCATCAGATGAATGACTAATGAGTAAGTAACTGTGTTTGGGTGTAGATGAAGATCTGTGTAATAATTGAAAAGTTGTGAGAATGTGAGCTGTCCTTGATCAAGATGTTTAACCTGAGGTTGCTGGTCACTTTAGATGAGTAATTAGTGCAGTAATGTGTGTTTTCCATTCATCCTTCATCCTCAGACTGTTGCAGCAAGTGGATAAAGTTGCATGATTTCAGTAGTTGACCCAGTTCAAGCTGGTTAAATGAGCTTTGAAGGATGCAGTTATCAGCCTGTCAAAATGAAATAAGCACTGCCAGTGGATATTCCCCCGGAATCACACACTGCACCACCATCAAACAAACATCAGCCTCATATTTATGCGCGTAATTGCATGTTATCATGCGCCATTACGCACGAGCCCCCTCTTAGATCCATTTGCACGCTCTTTGTTTCAGCTGTTTTAAAGTGTTGCACCTTACAGTAGCAACCACAAAACCATTACTGCATTTATAGCCCATAAACCCACTGCTCTTATGAATCTTTAATGCTTCCGATGCCCAACGCAGCAAACCCAGACGCTTGTTTCTTAATCGCATCCTTGGTAATTTTCATTTAAATGCAGACTTGTGGGTTTTTTTTAGTTAATAATGGATGCTTTCGTTCAGTCTGATGCGATTATAAGCGCTGATACGGGAGCTGCTGCAGAGACAGGGTGCATTTGATTGATATTGCACAAATATGATAGACTATAACTCATATTTTTGCCCTGAGACATGGTCAAATATTTGAAAACAAATGCCTTGGTGTGTTCATACACTGTGTGGATTTATCAGATCCTGCTGAGGAAGTGACTTGAGTTTGTGTTACAGGATTATTATTTTTTTTTTTTTTTTGTATATATAGAATATCTATGTCCATTTATTTACGTTAAGTTGGTTTATCAGCATACTTGCTGATTATTGCATGCTGTAGATTGTCTTTCATGTATTTTAGATGAAATTGAGATGCATTGCTGTCTAATTTAACATCTTATGTCATAGAGGAGCTATATGAAACCAGATATAATGACCTTACTGTGGGAAATTTCTAGGAAAGAGCTTTAAAGCAATGTCTGCGTTTACATAGATGAGACACATGCACAATGGCTGTCTGCTGTGTGTTTGTGCACCTGCAGATGGATCTAGACATGGCTTATACCTGGGGAATGCATCTCTATTGTCCAAATGTCATTAGCAGGTCAATATTTGCCACAGTTCATTCACCGTGTTGTCAGCCAGGGTTTACTATATAGTTGTTGCTGTGTGCATGCAAGCATTAACATGCATGTACACATATAGTAAATGCAATCATTTAGTGGTCAAACAGTGACTAATATATACTGTATGGCATGCACCTGAATTATAAGATGATCAATTTAAATTACTCATATTGGGCTATATTCATGAGAGTAAGGACAGTCAATTTCGGGGGAGTAATTTTTCTTTTTTCAATAAATTAATACTTTTGTTCATCAAGGATGCATTAAATTGATAAAACATTTCTGATGTTACAAAATCTTCTTTTTCAAATATAGCTGCTGTTCTTTTTAATGTTCTATTAATCAAAAAACCCTGAAAATCATGTATTACAGTTTAAAAAATATGAAGCTGTTTTCATCATTGATAATTATAAGAAATATTTCTTAAGCAGTAAATCAGCATATCAGAATGATTTCTGAAGGAGACACTGAAGACTGGAGTAATGATGCTGTAAATGCAGCTTTGATCACAAGGAAAAATTACATTTTACAATGTAATCAAATAGAAAACATTTATTTTAAATTGCACTAATATTACACAATATTACTATTTTTAGTGTATTTTTGATCAAATAAATGCAGCCTTGGTAAGCAGAAAATACTTTTTTCAGCAACTAATAATTTTTCTTCAAAAACGACTTTTATACAATATACAATGTAAATTGTCCAACTGAATTTCAGTGCAACAATTTATGTTACAGTTTTATGACTATTTTACGAAATATATATATTTTTAATTCATATATTCAAATTTTTGACATTTTGAGATTTCTTTTATTGACACAAACAATTTTACTCTTAACTCATGTTTTGAAAAACAATGATAATTAATTCAGAATATTGTTTATGAACAGAGTTCCATTGAATTGAATTCACTCAATATTTACTCAAAAATCTGAAAACAATCTAAGCGCTAATATATCTGCCAACTTATTTTTCGTTTAGTGACAGTAAATAAGATACTGAGTTTAAATAAACAGTATTTTACTCTTTTTCAACCTTATTCATAAAAAAAAAAAAAAAACATTTCTTAGTTAACAAAAATCACTGATAAATCAATTCCTGCTCAAGTTATGCTGTCTTAATTTAATTAAATGCACCAATTTACATAACGATTTTGCCTGTGATTTATTCTGCTTGTGTTTCACGAGTAATGCTTATTTATTTGACTGTATCTATGCGAAATTCTCTAAAAAAAGATATGTAAACATAAACATAATGCTCCGCCAAGTCCAAACCCAGTATCTCAGAAAGCATTTCAGCAGTGTTACTGTGCTGCGTTTCTCTCCGGTCATGCATTAGCACACGACAGCGCTCCGTAACCTACAGTAACACTTCACTGATCTCAAATCTAGCAGGACTAGACAAGACAAAGAGGCACGCTTGTAAAAATAAAAAAAAATGTTTAAAAAAACGACGTGCAGAGGTGAATGGAAGGAAATTACTGGTGTGATTTAAAGCCGCTCCCTATAGATTCGTGGCGTGGGTGAAGTGTGAAACATTTATGAGCCGAGCAAAAATCTGCATGTTATTCACAACTACAGCAGTCCAACACACGTGAAGCTTGAACACACACTCGAGCGCAACACTACTGCAATACTGCTCTCCAGCAGCCCGAGCTGTGCACTAGAGCTGGAGATGAGCGAGAGAGGGTCAGATGTGAGGAATAGGAGGCAAAACAAGTGAGCTGGAGGAAGAAGAGCTGGGAGAGATTGAAGGTGATGCACGTTTGAGAGGGGGAGAGGAATGCCTTATGGATTCATTTTAACATCTTCAATTATAACTAAAGGCACCGGATGCCCTTCTCCCCCACTTCTGTGGATTATTGTTTGATCGTTTATCAATCACTTGTGTCTTTGTCTCTCTGAAGGCATCTGATCAGTGCGCACACACACACACACACACACACATTCAGCTGACTGCACTGTAATACTGTTCAGTAACATGACTCTTCTAAAGGTTATTGAGAAAGAATCCTCTAATGTGTGCATCATTAAATAACCACATAGAAATCAATACTAATTTCGT